>NC_058130.1:621517650-621622412 GCF_016433145.1 Gracilinanus agilis
GGAGAAATCTCCACATGCTTGGGGGTAGGCATCCCCCTAACTCGCCAATGGGTTTGAGACCTACCCTTAACACTGTTTAATCACAAGTGAGAGTTGGGTGAAAAGTGGGCCCAAAAGGTAGATGAGCAACCCTGAAAAAGGTTTAGCAAGCCCTTACAACAGAAGTGTGAGTCCTCACTGAAACCCTATACTTCTCTTCTTTACACTTACATCTCTGTTTATATATATATATATATATATATATATAGTTTGTTTTTATATAGTGGTTTGCATGTTGTCTCCTCCATTAGACTATTAGCTCTTTGAGAGCAAGGACTCTTTTTTGCCTTCCTTTGTATTCCCAGCATTAATCACAATGCTAGACACATAGTAGGCACTTAATAAACATTTATTGAAATATTGACTGTCTGTTTCATTATTGTGGCATAAATGTATTTTGCCTGATTATTATTTAGTGACAGTAGATGAGAATTTGCTTCCTGACCTTAAGACAAAGTGAAGCCTCTCACAGAGAGGGCCTCGATAATGAAAAAATAAAAAGCTGAGGTGAAAGAACAAACTTCAGAGATGTGTAAAATCACCTATTGCTAGGAAGATTAAGTTGACTAAAGAGATGTTGAATTTTTCTCTCTACTTCTATATGGTTATGGGAAGAAGAAAGAAGAAGTAGAAGAAGAAGAAGAAGAAGGAGAAGGAGAAGGAGAAGGAGAAGGAGAAGGAGAAGGAGAAGGAGAAGGAGAAGGAAGTATGAAAGAAAGAAAGAAAGAAGAAAGAAGAAGAAAGAAGAAGAGGAAGAAGAAGAAGGAAGAAGAAGTAGAAGAAAGAAGAAGTAGAAGAAAGAAGAAAGGAGAAAGGAGACGAAGGAGGAGGAGGAGGAGGAAGAAGAGGAAGAAGAGAGGGAGAAGGAGGATGACGACAATGACTATGATGAGAATGAGATGCAGGAAGAAGAAGAAAGAAGGAAAAAGAAGAGATGACAGAAGACACTTCTCTATATTGCCATCTGCTATTGCTGAAAGGTGGAGAAATACAAGAAGTATCTTTACAAAGGAATAAAGCTGAAGAAGCTTTTGGCAAACTTGGATAAGAGTGATTACATTTTCCTAATATAGAATAACATTACTTCAGATGAGGGCATTAGCTTATCTTGAAGCTTGTAGTAGTTGAAACCATACTTGCAGTTGAGGAGTAAGACTAGCTGAATAGAACAGTATTAGAATATTCTAGTTTTAGTAGAATTTTAGAGAATTAGCCCATTGGATCAATCCAGTTCCCCAGTTGTTAGTCCAGCACAGAAAAGATCAGCTCAGCTTCACAGCAGAAAGATTTGTTTACATAGAATCTGCGATTATCAAGAAACTTTTATGGGAAGTTAATGAGAAAGAAAAAAAATAGTAAAATCTTCAGTCCCAGAATTTTGGTTATTTATTATTATTGCTATTACAGTTATATACACTCAGCAGGTGATCCTAACTAACTTAGGACTATCTGTATACATCCATTTTATTGTAGACACTGTGTATATTGGTACGTGATCCAAGTTTCTGAATGTAAAATTATATGAATATCATTTATTTACTCTTCTTTCCCAGTAAATGTTTTCATTAAGGCAAATTGAATGTTTTTTTGTTGTTGAGTCATATCCAATTCTTTGTGACCCCATGGAAAATAGTATGCCAAAGCCATCCATGGGGTCTTCTTGAATAGTTTGCCATTTCCTTCTTCAAATTCTCCTCAAAATTGAATATTAGTGGCTGATTTTTAAATGTAAAAGACACCAGTAGAGGGCTCATGAGCTATTATGTTTTGTTTATGCTTTTGTTTATTAGCTTTTACAAAGAAATATTTACTTCAGAGGTATATTTACAAATATAGAAACATCCCCCAAGATGTGGGAGGCATAATTTTCTTTCTCTCTACAACTCCTTCTTCCCTCCTCCCCTTCACTCTCTGGAGAAGGGAAAGGATTAAGTTCATAATTAGCTTTTGTTCTGTGAACACAGTCTGGATCCCAGTTCCAAATCCAAAAGCCTGCTTGGGCTTATTTTTATGCAGTGAAAATCCCAACCTGCCAACATGGAAGATAAAGGAGACAGAGAAAGAGAAATAGTGAAGGAATTGGGAGTAAAGTAGTTATTACATATATTTTATGAACATATTGTTGCTCCCATCAGAATGTAAGCTCCTTGAGGTCAGGGACTTTTTTCAATTAGCCCGGGGACTGTACATAGCATATGCACGTGATTTGCTGTGGTTCATAGATGCAGTTAGGTATATGTATGTGTACTTTGTTCTATATAAACAAGTTTAATGTGTCCTCAATTTGCCTCAGTGTGATACGGAAGTGACCTTGGGCTCTTAAAGGATATGCCAGTGGAGCATGAACTCTGGCATGTCTTGCCACACTGGGAAAATTTTGAGTGCAGGTTTGGCACTAAGTGGTGATTTATTATTTTTGCTTTTCGCTGCAACAACTCATGAAAACTTTACTAATGCATGGAGGAGCTGGCAGAAGAGGAGAATACCCATCTTGAAAATGAAATCCTAGATTTTGGGAAATATTTGTGTACATTAAAGTATTTCATAAACTTGTACACACACACACACACATATATATATATATATATGCCTATATACATATATATCTTTAAAAAAAATTTTTTTTTTTAAAACCTTACCTTTCGTCTTGGAGTCAATACTGTGTATTGGCTCCAAGGCAGAAGAGTGTTAAGGGCTAGGCAATGGAGGTCAAGTGACTTGCCCAGGGTCACACAACTGGGAAGCGTCTGCGGTCAGATTTGAACCTAGGACCTCTCGTCTCTAGGCCTGGCTCTCAATCCACTGAGCTACCCAGCTGCCCCCCCATATATATATATATATATTTTTTTAAATGTTATTACTTGACATTTATTTCCATATTATTCATTTTTTTTAAACCCTTGTACTTCGGTGTATTGTCTCATAGGTGGAAGATTGGTAAGGGTGGGCAATGGGGGTCAAGTGACTTGCCCAGGGTCATACAGCTGGGAAGTGGCTGAGGCCGGGTTTGAACCTAGGACCTCCTGTCTCTAGGCCTGACTCTCACTCCACTGAGCTACCCAGCTGCCCCTCCCATATATATTTTAATATATATTCACATATATGTATGTATCTCTCTATCTGAAGTATGTATTTGAGAGGCAACATGTTATAGTGAATAAAGAGCCAGCCTTGGAGTCAGGAGAGCCTCGATTCATAGTGGTCCCACATTCTTGCTTTCATTTAATATCTCTTCATGCCTTAAGGTAACTCTCTAGGACTATCAGTTATAGAACAGTTGCATATCAGCATTGGTAGATGGAGTCTCTTCATAGACCATTCCCTACACTAATAAAAACCCAGGATGAGTAAAAAACAAAACAAAACATTAAGGATATTCATATATATTAAAATTACTTTAAATTTTCTAAATACACACAATACCACAAAGTATGTTGGATGAAGAGGCAGAATGAGCCTTGAAATTAAACTCTCTTCACCCCAAAAGATAATCATTTAGAATTCTATTTATTCAAGTGTATCTCTCTCTCTTTTTACTTCTACTGATGCAGACTGGCAACTTATTCTAAACTTAATAGGCTTAGAGAATTGCTGGAGCTCTGGTAAGATAAGCACAATCAATGTACAACTATTCTAAATCAAAGGTCATTACAACAACCTCAGGCAAGAAAAAGATTTATAAACTCCAGGCAATAGCAAATTTGCTTAAGTAATGTGTCATAAAACAAATCATTATGATGGGATTTGATCTGTGAACAGTTGGAGAAGAGTCATCTGTTTTCTCTATCCCTCTTTTTAGCCTAAGCTCATACTAAAGTGCCCACTTAACTTTTATAGCTTTCTAAACAAATCTTTTGCTGATTAGCAAGAGTTAACAAAAGTGGCCCTTTGAAAGTTTCCAGAGATGACTACCCTTTTTTTTCTATGATGCCAATATCCAAATGTAGTCCTTCCTGTTTTCCAGAAAGAATTGTTTGAAGAAACCCAAAGAAAACAAAAATCTCTGTCTAAAACAAAACATAACTTGTAAGTCAAAAATGGGTACTTTTCTAGGAAAATGAAAATGATTATCATAGAGAGGAATAGTCCTTAGCTGACCTAATGGAAACTTTCAAAATTGTGATTTAGTTTGACAAAAAGGTCAGATTCTAGAGAGATCCTGACAGGCGAGCATGCTGAGCTAAAAGTAATAAGGTGAAAAAAGAAATAGGGACAACTGTAGCGACCAGTGCTTAAGTTCCCCAAAATCAACTTAACAAGGCCAAGATGGGGGAGGTGTGATGGATAGCAATTAGTCTGAAAATAAATCTGTGAATTTTGGTGGACTGTCAGTTTGATAAATCAACAGCGTGATATGACACAAATTTAGGCTATATTAAGAGAAGTATAGTGTTACATCTGCTCAGACCACATCTGGAGTATTGTGTCCAGTTCTGTGTATTACTTGTAACTCTGGCTTAAGTTTTTCCTTTTCTTTTAAAATACTGTGTATTGGCTCCAAGGCAGAAGAGTGGTAAAGGTAGGCAATGGGGGTCAAGTGACTTGCCCAGGGTCACACAGCTGGGAAGTGTTTGAGGTCAGATTGAACCTAGGACCTCCTGTCTCTAGGCCTGGCTCTCAATCCACTGAGCTACCCAGCTGCCCCCTCTTTTCTTTCTTTCTTTCTTTTTTTTTTTTTAAATAAACTTCACATTCTGTCATGGTTCTAAGTCAGAAGAGCAGTAAGGGCTAGGCAATTGGGGTGAAATGACTTGTCCAGGATCACATAGCTAGGAAGGGTCCGAGGCCAGATTTGAACCCAGGATTGCCCATCTCTGAGGCTAGCTTTCTATCCACTAAGCCACCTCACTGCCTCTCTTGCTTAAGTTTCTTAAATTGACTTGTTAAAGACATATTTTTGATAGATAATACTTTCAGAGTCTAGACTTTCTACCAACCAGATATTATCAAGTTGATACCATGGTGCACCATGCAAATTCAATTCATTGCCACATTTAAGCCCTTTCTATAAGCAGAGCCCTAGACTAGATCCCAGAGAGAGAGACAAAAATCAAAAGCACTTCCTACTCTCCAGGAGTTTGTATTCTGCTCAGGGAAAAGTGAATAAATAGATAAGAAAATAAAATATAATTTGAATTGGGAGAAAACTCTTATACCTAGGGAGGTTAAGAAAGGTTTCTGTCATGAGTCAGCACTTGATTTGACTTTGGAAGGAATCTAATGAGTTTAAGAGACATAAGAAAGTGCAGCATCGATTTGAGGTATGGGAATGTCTTGTGCAAAAGTATTGGGAGAGGGGGCAGCTGGGTAGCTCAGTAGATTGAGAGCCAGACCTAGAGACAGAGGTTCTGGGTTCAAATCTGACCTCAGACACTTCCTAACCGTGTGACCCTGGGCAAGTCACTTAACCCCATTGCCTAGCCCTTACTGCTCTTCTGCCTTAGAACCAATACACAGTATTGATTCTAAAACAGAAGGTAAGGGTTTTAAAAAAAAGTATTGGGATAAGGGCTGGGCTCTTCAGAGAAGAGCAAAAAGGCCAGTGTAATGGGAAAAGAGAAAATTTGAATGGAAATAGTGTGAGATAATTTAGAAAGTTTGGCTGCAGTCAGATTGTTTATTCTTTTTTTCAGAGGACCAACAACATCACAAGTGACGTCTTAAGCTACATGTGAATTGGATTCAAGTGAGGCAGAGTTACCCAAAGTCATCAGCCTCACTCTCTCTTCCAGAATCATTGAAGTCCAGTGGCAGGACAAAGGCAAGGACTGCTGGCAATGGCCTGGGATGCACTTGATCACGGCATCTTCACTGCCAGCCCAAGTTCTAACTGCTCCATGGAACTTGTCTCTGCTGCCAACATAGCCATTGGAATGAATTGTTTTCGTTGCCCATTCTGCCGGAGAAGTCTTCCCACGCTTTTGTTGACATCTTCCCTAACTCACTGTTGAGTTTGATGCTATGGGATCCATTTATGATCCTTGAACAGGGGAGACTTGTAGACCCATGTTTTAGGAAGATTACTTTAGCAGCAATGTAGAGGATAGAGAAGAGAGACTTGCCCATTGGGAAGACATTAGAAATTGCACTAGACCAGATAAGACTCTCTCTGTACCCTCAGTACTTGGCACAGTGACTAGGAGTAGTGGGTGCTTAATAAATGCTGACTGATTGACTAATTAGAGAGAAAAAATGATCTCCTAAAGATACGGCCACTCTGAAGCTGGATTTAAAATTAAGTGAGGTGGTTGGTAGGGATGGGGTGAAGTCTAGCACAGATATTCAGGGAAGTTAATGAAAATGATCTTCAGCTGTCACAACTCAGTTTAAAAATGCACCATTCTATTCTTTTCTGCCAGACTCAAACACTATGTAACCCTGGGAGGGAATATAGTCTACAAGCCTAGAATGATTGTGGCCAGATGTTAATCCTGCTGTTCGCTACTCTTTACTGCTGTTACATTATCCTTGTACTGTTGCACAGTGGAATGTAAGGAAACCCTTAATACACAGTAGTCAAAATCGTCAAGTAGCTAAGGTTGGGAAGCTCATGTTCATCTTGTCATTATTTCCATACTTTTCACCCTTCTCTAATAGTCATTCATCAATGAGGGGGCAGGGCTAGATGCTCTCCAAGGTCCCTTCCTTCCAATTCTAAATCCTATGATCCCAGGCCAAGTGTCTTATACCCAGAGTGCTATATGTTCCCACGCTCCAGAATATAGACCTCCCTCAGCTTGTTCTCTGTATGATCTCAGTACTTCTTCACACAGTTCTTTCTTCCAGCAAGCATTTATATTAAACTCCTGCTTCAAGCTACAGGGAAAGACATAAAAGCAAATGGTTTGATCTTTTCCTACTCTCCAACGGTTTGTCATCTAAGTGAAGAAACAAACCTGACATTTGGATCCTGATTTGAATCTGCTATTTACTTTCTGCGAATAAGCACCTTGGAAAAGGTCTCTTGGCCTCTAGGTGACTTTTTTCCTTCATCTATAAAATGGGAATAATAATGTCATCTGAGAAGGTTGGTTGCCCTAAGCAAAGTGCCTTGTAAAACTTGAAGGGTTATTTAAATGCTGTTGTTGTGGATGATAATGAAACATCTAGGAATAATTACAATGCAACATATGAACATTTCTAATATATTTCATTTATTTACTTATTTATTTAAAAAAAACCTTTACCTTCTGTCTTAAAAACAATTCTGACTATTGGTTCCACTGTAGAAGAGCAGTATGGGGTAGGCAATGGTGATTAAATGACTTGCCTAGGGTCACATACTAGGAAGTATCTGAGGCAAGTAATTAATAAATATTTATTGACTAACTGATTATTAAGCACTGACTATGTGCCAGAAACTCTGCTAAGCACTGGAGTTGCAAATAGGAAGGGCAAAAAAGCCCTTTCCTCCAAGGAGCTTATTCATATAGGAGAAAACAACATAGACATGGCAGCGGCGGCCAAGGAGAAGCATTTTGGTCAGGGAAGTCACAAAGATGATGAATGGAGTCATTGGGCAATTGACAGGCCTGGACTTTCCAGGAATGGCAACACAGATATGACTTTTGTTCCCTAAGCAAGAGGCAGAAAATGAGTTTTGAATTCAGATTTGAACCTAAGACCTCCTGTCTGTAGGTCTGGTTCTCAATTTACTAAGCCACTTAGCTGCCTCCTCTACTCTATTTCTTAAAATATCAGAATAAGAACAAAGTTACTTATCTCTTTAAATAATCCTTCTAATTTGGGTTCAATTCAGTTGTCATTTCAATAATGCATAGATTTCGAACTGGAAGAAACCTTAGAGGTTGTCCAGTCTTCAATCATGCTCTTCCTGCCTTCCAGACTTCCCCATGGCCCTTGGATCCCAGAGCTAAACCTCACCATTTCTAGCCATATTCAGATTCTCACTTGACTCTTCCAGGAGCACCTTAATACCATACTCCTTACTCCTCACCTCCACCCCATCAATATTCTACGTCTAGCTCTGGGAACGACAATCATATCTGTGCTGCCATTCCTGGAAAAGCCAGGCCTATCAATTGCCCAATGACTTCATTCATCATCTTGATGACTTCCCTGACCAAAACACCTTTCCTTGGCCACCACTACCATGTATGTGTTATCTTCTCCTATTTGAATTTAAACCCCTTGGGGGAAAGGGCTTTTTTGCCCTTCCTATTTGTAACCCCAGTGCTTAGCAGAGTTTCTGGCACATAGTCAGTGCTTAATAATCAGTTAGACTATAAATATTTATTAAGTACCTACTATGTGCCAAGTACTGTACTAAATTCAGGGGATACAAAAAGAGACAAAAGACAGTTCTTACCCTCAAGGGGCTCACAATCTAATGGATAAATAATAAATAAATCCTTTTTTTGTTCATTCAGGAGAAAACTAAAGTCCATAGGGGAGAAGCAATTTATCTAAGGTCATGTAGTTAGCAAGTGGCAGACCAGGATCCAGATCCATATTTTCTTTCCATTATTTCATCATTCTCTCTGTGGTACCATTCTGTACCATACTGTCTTTATGGGGGAGATGGGAATGGGAGAAGGCTAAACTAAATAATCTCCTGTTCTAATATTCTAATGATTTGGAGGCAGAAACATACCTACCAGAGCGCTCTGCGTGGATGCCTCTAGAAAAAGGAAGTTTCTGAGTTTAATGGTATTCATGAATACATTAAATGCAACAGCACCCTCCACTGTTCATTACAAGTAAAAAAGAAACAAACCAAAAACAAGTTTGCTCTGGTGACGTTGGGCAGGATGACAAAGTCCAGCTAAAGGAGATCATTCTAATTAGAGCAGATTACTTTGTTGTTTGAAGCTCAGGCATTAGAGTATCAGAACATAAGTAAGTGATTGGAAGGGGGCCATTTATTTGAGAAATAGCAAGAATGACATAAAATGTCAGCTGGCTGTGGACTGTAATTAAGAATGAAAGCTTAATTTGTCTAAAGTGAGTATTTTATTATGATGTCATCCCAAGGAATGTAAAACCCTTTATACGATGATTATTTTCTCCCTTCCCACTGCCATAAGAATGGATTCTGATAGACAAAGGAAAATTAAAATCAGATGCAAATCCTTGGAAGATTTGCTTTAATAATGAGGAGACAGTGAGTTTTGTTTGCTATATCAACAACCCTGGGCTTTGGTGATTTGGGGCTTTCTTTTGGCTAACTGATAGAATCTGGCACTTTAATGTCCAGCTTCTGTGTACTGGGGAACAACACCCTCCCCTACCCCAGAGAAACACCTTTTGAGCTGAGCACCTTCTTCATGAGGTGATTTAATCCTATATAACTCTTATGTTGACTTTGTGCTCATGTAAGTGGTTTCCAGGACCTTTTGAGCTAATGGGAATTTTACCTTTATAACAGATGCCTGAGCATATTAAATATCTCTTTTTGAAATCTGTAAAATAGGGAAAAGAGTTACTGGTATTTACATTACACTTTAAAATTTGTGTTAAGACTTTCCACATGTTTTCTCATTTGATCCTCACAACCATATTGTGAGATGTTCAGTGTTATTCTCATTTTGCAAATGGGGAAATAGCGGCGAAGAGATTAAGTGAGTTGCCCAGGATAACACTATTGGTAAGTATCTGAGGTCAAATTTGAAACTTGCTCTTCCTCCTTGAAGGTCTAATGCCCTATCCACTCTTCCTTTACTATTTATACTAACTGCTCCACAGCTTGAGATGGAAACATGCATAAACTCTAAAATGTTAGAGAAACATGAACTTTTATAAGTAGATGTGATACATGAAAATAAAATAAGATGATGAAAGGGATCTCTCTGAGTTCCTTAGACTCCCCAAGGATATTTCTTTTTTGTGAAAATTTCTTTTTAAAAAATACAATATACAATGATACACGTATAACCCAGTAGAATTGCTCATCAGCTCTAGGAGGGGAGGAGGGAAGAAGGGAGAGAATGAACATGAATCATGTAACCATGAAAAAAAAATTCTAAACAAACAAACAAATAAATGAATGAATAAATAAATAAACTACAATATAAAATTAAAAAGAACTGAGTGGTATTTTTAGATTACTCAAGGATAAAACTAGTTGTCTTTTAAAAACAAATATTTTACTGATATATTTTTTGACACTTATCCCTCCCTGCCCCATCCCTTTTATCTAAGAATAAAAAAGGGAAAATAGTTCAGTAAAGCAAATTAACAAATCAAAAAGTCTGAAATTATGTTCAGTGACCACAACCATAGACCCTCATCTCTGCAAAGAAGTGGGGAGAGATGCTTTCTTTTGACTTCTTTGAAGCCAATTTTATCATTTTAATGTTGCAGCATTTGGTATTGACTTTTTTGCTATTGTTCTTTCCATTTACATTATCCTAGACTATCCTAACAAGATGCTTTTGGATTCTCTTGGATCATTGTATTGCTGAGAATAGCTAGGTCAGTCATAGTTGTTCATTATTCAATATTTCATTTACTATGTACAGTTTTCTCCTGGTTCTGCTCACTTCACTTTGCATCAATTCATGTTAGTCCTTCCAGGTTTTTTTTTCTAATCATCCTGCTTATTTCTTATAGTACAACAGTATTCCATTACAATCACATAATGTTTATCCATTTCCCAATTGATGGACATGCCCTCTGTTTCCAATCTTTGCTATCACAAAAAGAACAGCTCTAAGTATTTTTCAATAAATAGGTCATTTCCCCTCCCCCTTTTATCTCTTTGGGGTACAGATATAGTAGTGCTAGCACTGTGACTTTTAAGCAAAACTGGTGTCTATGGGAGGATAAATTAGCCTAATCTGGACAGCAAACCCATGTAGTGGTATTTGCTGAGCATGTCTGGGAAAATGGCATTGCATTCATATCCCAAAAGGAAAATTAAAAAAAATATATTCACATAAATCCCCACCCCTACCTTTTTTTATACTGGGAAAGTGCCACCCCACTATAGGGCAGCTAGATGGCACAGTGGATAGAGTCTGGGCCTAAAGTCAGAAAGACTCATTTTCCTGGGTTCAAATCTGACCTCAGACACTTATTAGATTTGTGACCACGGGCAAATCATTTAATCCTGTGTCAATTTCCTCATATGTAAAATGAGCTGGAAAAAAAATGACAAATCAACTCAGTATCTTTGCCAAGAAAACTCCAAATAGGGTCATGAAGGGTCTGATATGACTAAAATGAATGAACAACAATAGCCCTTCATAGCCTATAAAAACAAGAAGGTTGTCAAGAAGTTGTTAGGTTATCTTTTCAATTGTTTTATGTTTATATCCATTTGTCTTCCCATTGAGACAAAGATTAAAGTTTCCATTATACTTGAGCTGTGAATTTATCAGATAGAATCTATTCAGTCCATGGGAAAACTTCTTATTTTATCATTAGAGTAGAAACCCAAGATAACTAATAGGACAACTAATTGACTTTCAGTCTTGGTACTGCCATTATCTATCTGTGAGATTGGAAAATTACTTCTCTATCTCCAAGCCTCAGTTTGTTAATATGTAAACTGAAAAAGCAGGACTTGATGCTTTTTCAAACCGTCAAAATGTTCAAACCATTCAAAATGTTATGAAATAATTTATTCTCAAATATAAGTAAATAAAATAGATAAAATAAAACAGATAAAAATCTTTCGTTTGCTTGGATAAATTTTGTCTAGAGACATAGACTTCAGGCATTTTTTTCTGGATACTCTTATTTGAAAACTATTTTATTAATGTAATCTTCTAAAATATTTAACTGTCCCAAGCCCTATGATATTATGATTATAAAAAACAATTAAGCCAAAAATAGAGTATTTATTAACCAAATAAATCATTAATTTTGTAACTAGTAGAATATAGCAAGTGGGTTAAATGATCTGACCAGTTCATGTTTTCTCAAATAATGCAGATGACAGCTTTTATGTTTACTAAATTTCCAAAAAAGGCATAAGTGGTATAATAATAAACAGAGCCAGTAAACCTTATAATGGTAGCACAATAATAGTGGGAAAACTTAGTATTCATATCTCAGAACTGGACAAATCTAAAAGAAAAAGAAACTAAAGGGAATATTTAGAACTGGAAAACTTGGAGGGTTTGTGGATAAATGGTTTATAGCAACTTCTGAATGAGTACTAAGAATATACTAATTTCTCAGCACTAGATATACCTTTACAAAAACAGACCATGTCCTAGTTCATATAGAAAATGTAAAAAAAAAGCAGCAATACTAAATATTCCTTCTATAAGCCATTTTGTAATTAAAAAGATAAACAACAGGGAGGACAAACAAAAGACCTGTGTTCAGATGGTAACTTAATAATGAAATCCTGAAGGAGTGGGCCAAAAAAATTCATAGAAACAGTTGATAATTATGGGATATAATGATAATAATGATAAGACTAATTACTAAAAATCTGTGGTGCAGCTAAAGCAGTCTTCAGAGTTAAAAATGCATACCTAAAAACATACATCGACAAGAGAAAAAATAAGTTGAATATGCAATTTAAGAAATTAGAAAATCAATGGTAAATAAAAATAGGTGCTAAAATGGCATAATTAAAAGAAATTAACTATTGTTCGATTAACCAGAAAATATAAATTACCTTAGAACAAACCTTATATATGTAAAAATTGCAGGAAAACTAGAACGAATTCTAAGAGAAATTAGATTTAAATCAGACTTATGACATATAGTATAATAATGGTAAGTGACCTGAATATTAAATATATCACCATAAAAATGAGTTGAATATCTAGACAAGGTAGTCTTTTTTTAAATTCAATTTTTTTTTTATTTTCACGAAGATCTACAAACTTTTCTTCTAACCTCTTCTCTCTAGCTCCTAGGAAGTCAAGAAAAAACAAAATCCCTGTTACAAAAGTATATAGCTAGCAAAATTAATTCTTACATTGGCAAAATCCTCCCCCTCTCTGCCCCCCCAAATAAGCCACAATACACACTTTGAGTCCATCATCTTTCTCTATCAGAAGGTGAGTGGGGCTCTGTATTTCATCATGAGCCCTCTAGAATTGTGGTTGGTCTTTGGTGACCAGTATGGATATTCTTTTTACTGATGGTATAGATGGTTGGCAACGTCCTGCCACCAAACCATTTATCCCTCTTTTGCTTAACTCATCTACTTTATAATCTGTGTGCCCTTATTTCTTAGAGCATTAATTTACTTTCTTATTTATAAATGGATATAAGGTTATTTGAATTGCCTACCTACCAACAATTTTTACCCCCCTAAAAAACTTATCTTCTATCTTGGAATCAATACTTTGTATTGGTTCCAAGGCAGAAGAGTGGTAAGGGATAGGCAATGGGGGTTAAGTGACTTGCCCAGGGTCACACAGCTAGTAAGTATCTGAGGCCAGATTTGAACCCAGGACTTCCTGTCTCTTGACCTGGCTCTCCCTACCAACTATCCCTACCACCATTTTTTTGGAGGAGATATTTTTATAAAACTGTAAAGCACAAAGAGATTTTATCCCTGGCTTGATGCTCACTAGCTATTCCCAGGACTAAGGCAAGTCACTTAAATCAGCTAACTCTGTGTCCTCACTTTATATTTGTACCCCTTATCTCACAGGATTGTTGTCAGAGAAGAGTTTTTTTTCGGGGGGGGGGGGGTCTAGATCGATGATTTCATTGTTGTAAGGAATTCACCTTTATAGGAAATTGTCTTTCCCAATGCAGTCCAGCAATACTTTTTGAGAGTTACCTGGAGGAATGGAACCCTTTCATTTCATTTCATTCATCAAAAAGTGTTTTGCCCTGGTTCATACAAGTAGTATCAGAAGCAGGTCTTGGTCCTAGGTTTTCCTGTCTTTGAGGTCTTCCCTTTATCCCCTTAGTTGAGAGAATGGTTTGCACTATAAATTTGAGTTATTATTATTATAATAATTATTTTGATTATTTAATCCTATAAGTAGAAGGCCATATAGGGGTTTGGGGTTCAATTTTTTTAGTGGTGGCAAAGATCATGTACAAAGGTTTTAGGTTTCTTTTATCACCAACTTCCATAAGTTTCATTGAGCAGTTCAAATTTTATTGAGATGCCTGACAAAAGCTGCTGAGGAGTATAATACAGGGAAGGTATTGGTTCAGTTCTAGCTCAGTTCTGTAGTGGGAAAATCCAAAGCTGCTAAGTAGTCTTTGGGCTCAAACTCACGGCAGTAGCCAGACCACCTAAGCTCTTAGAAAGATGGACAACATGGAAGCAACTCAAAGACTAACTCGTTGGACTCTGGCAGGTGGCTGCCATCACCTATTTGATAACCTAGTTAGGGTCTGGGAGGAATACCAGAGAAAAGAAAGAAAAGCAAAGGGGAACCATGGCAGTTTTAAGGCGTGAGGAAGTACTGAAGCAAAGTCACTCTGGGTTGGTTTTATTATTCAGTAAAAAGTTGCCAACCCATATCCATTTACTAAAAAGAAAACAATAAAAGTTCAGTTGATCACATTTTAAACATCAGGGAGCATGCACACTGGAGCAAAGGAAAGGCTAAAATAAGCCATTTTGACTTTTTTTTTTTAAATTCAGTGATTATAATAAATAATTATAATATAATAAAATAATCATAGCTGATTAAAAGTAATTATTGACACATAGCAACAGCACTCTATACTTTATCAAATATTTTTACATGAATTTAGCTTGACAAGCATTTGTTAAGCACACATTATATATGTCACTATTCTACATGCGAAAGAACCAAAGAGTAGTGTACTGCTCTACCCATTTTATAGATAAGGAAACTGAGGATAAGAAAATATAGGAGAAAATACATCCCATACATGGAGCCCACTATATGCTTTCAACAGGACAAGATCAAAAACATAAATGGAGGAATTAACCTGGGGAAGGTTATCTTCACTATCATCTTCGCCAGGGACTGGTTTAAAATTAATTGATTTACTCAAGGTCACATAATTCATAAGAGGTATAGATGGGACTCAGATCAGAATTTCTGCCTTCAAATCTTTCCATGTATTGTTGCCTTTCCTAAAATAATTACAATGCTAATACATTGTCATGTTTCTCAAAGTTTTGAATTCAGTAAGAGTAGTTGACACAAACACATCAGTTTAATAATGACTGACACTGAGGCAGGATCTGAATTCAGTTCTGACTAGAGGTCTGAGGCTCTCTCCACTGTGTCATCTTTGGAGGTATAATTTGTTGTTTCCTCCACAGGCATACTTCCGATATTTCAAGTTCAGTCTCAGACCACTCCAATAAAATGAATATCGCAATAAAGTGAGTCACATGAATTTTTTGGTTTCCTAATGCATATAAAAAATTATGTTTACATTATACCGTAGTCTATTAAACATGCAACAGTATTATATCTTTTAAAAGGATATACTTTAATTAAATGCTTCTTAGTTTTAAAGTATTTTATTGCTAAAAATGCTAACCATCATTTGAGCCTTCAGCAAGTCACAATCTTTTAGTTTGTGGGGGTTTTTGCCTCACTGTTGATGGCTATTGATTGTTCAGGATAGTCTATTAGCTTTTGACATGCCTTCCTCCCTAAGCTTAGTCATTTCTAGCTTTTGATTTAAAGTGAGAGACCTAGGTCTTTTACTTTTACTTGAACACTTAGAGGCCACTGTAGGCTTATTAACTGACTTAATTTCAAAATTGTTGTATCTCACATCTAAGGAGAGGAAGAGGTATGGGAATGGCAGGTCAATGGAGCAATCAGAACACACAAAATATTTATTAAGTTCACTATATTATATGGGCATGGTTCATGGAACCCCAAAATAATTACAATAGTAACACGGATGAGCACTGATCACAGAGCACTGTAATTGCTATAATACTAGATATATAGATATAATAAGAATGATGAAAAAGTATGAAATATTGTGAAAATTTTCTAAAGTGTAACATTCACAATGTGAGCCCATACTATTAGAAAAATGGTGCCCATAGCCTTGCTTGATGCGGGGTTGCCACAGACATTCAGTGTGTAAAAAAAAAATTCACTGTGTGCAAAGTACAATAAAATGAGATATGCCTGTATTTCCTGTATCTCTTATTCCTTTTTAATCCCTTGCAATCTGGAGCCCAATTCTGTCACTCAACTAAAACTGCTTTCTTAAAGTATACCAATGATCTCTTAACTTTTCTTAGAATTCATCCTGATTACTCTCTACAGATTTTGACACTGTCGTTCATCCCTATCCCCTTTGACATTCTCTTCTTTCCTAAATTTTGTCATATTTTTTTTTCTTCTGGTCCTCCTAACTGGATTTTTTCTTGGATCTTCTCCACAAGTTTCCAGTAAGCATGCCCACACTCCATAAGGAGTAATGTTGAAAAGCTTCTATATACTTTTCTTACCCATGTATCTAATTTATTCTATGGCATCCTTCAAGTACTTCTAAATCATGATGCATATCCCCACCCCATAAGCCTAAGATTCGTCTCTTGGCCTGATGATTTTGGCATCTTCAGGAAAATTCCTTGTACCTTGGCTGACAGTTTCTTGAGCTGGGAAGTCTATTATTGAGATCTCCCTTCTTAGGCTTTGTGCAAACACCGGCAACTTATGTGTTCATGCTCCAGGGAAGACATTTCCTATTCTTGGAGATAGATGACTGTGAATACACACAGATTTTTCTCTTTCTTCAATCTTCCATCCCCGAAAAGGATGCAAGTTCATCATGTTTGATACTTGACTATCTTCTGAACAGGGAGAGGTGACAAAGACATGCAAAAGCCACCAAATTGGTCACTTAGGTCACTTTTATAGACCATTCTGAGGAGTGATTTCTCTACTAGAAAAACCTGTGCTTTTGGTCCCAAGCTAACCAAAAATCTTGGAGGCAATCCTCCGTGTCTACTCATTTGTGGGCTTTTAGTAAGGTTCCATTGAATATGCTCACACTCCATGAGGAGATGCTTCTCAGATTCCTCCAAACACTCATCAAAGCAATTGGAGAATTTATCAGATTGATCTGAAGGACTGCTGATTAATATCAGCTTACATCTGGAATATACTTCTTTCTCAGCTCTGCATTATAGAATCAGACTTCTTTCAAAACTTGGTTCAGGTGCTACCTCTCACATTCAGTCTTTCTTGAAGGCATCCATTGATTATAAATCTATCTTGAAATGTGTATATACCTGTTTGCTTACAGATTGCAATCCCTCTAATATAGTATAATGCCTCAAGGGCAGGGGCTATGTAACTTTAAAAAATTATTTTTTATTTGTTATATTAAAATACACAGTTAACTGCCTCCCTCTCTCCTCACTCCCCACTGGAGAAGACATCATTTGGCAAAAAGATATGTGTATATATACATATGTAAATATATGTCTTACTTATTTCTATTTATCTTTTCTTCCTCAGAGGTGGATAAACACAAATCATTTTTCAAACAATTTTTTTTGTTGCTGTATACGATTTTTTTTGGTTCTGCTCATTTATGTCTTCATAATTTCATATAGATCTTTTCATGCTTTTCCAAAATTAGCCCATTTGTCTCATTTGTTACAGAACCTTCCAGAATGCCCATTCATTTAATAAGGGTTTTCTGAAGTGTTAAAGTGAATTGATCATCCCAATAACCCTGTGAAATAAACATCGAAGGTATTATTATCACTATTTTGTTGACGGGGAGCCAAACCTATGAGAGGTTTAGTGATTTATCTAAGGTGAGAGGTAGAATTTGAATGTAGCTATCATCTCTTTCTGAGTCCACTGTGTCCTACACCAGAGAAGATCAAGTGCCAGTCCTGGAGTTTAGAATATCTGGGTTCAAATCTGGCCTCATATTTTTCTTAACTCTGTGACCCTGGGCAAGTCACTTAATCCTGAATTCCTAACCTTTGGGGATCTTCTTACAATAGATACTAAGGCAGAATGTAGGAGTTAAAAAAATCAGATCAGTGATTTCATTTGAGTAGAGAAATCCTAATGAATAAAAATTCCTCTATGGATGCAAAGTACCACCTGTTCTATAGGAAGCCTTCCCTACCTCTCAATATCAGGGCTTTCTCCCTTTTAATTATTTCCAATGAAAACTCTTTATAGATTCATTCATAAGTATTGTTTGCAGGCTGTCTCTCCCATTAGAAGGTAAGCTCCTTGAGGGCAGAGTCTGTCTTTGGCCTGTTTTTGTAACCCCATTAATTAGCATGGTGGCTGGCACATTGTAGATACTTTAAAATGTTTATGGAATTGAATTGTTCTGTAATTTATAATCTTAGATAGCTGTCTAAGGCACAGACAACTTCTGCTAAGTGACTTGCTCAGGGTCACACATATTATGTATCAGAAACCTAAAGTCAGATTTTTCTGACTTAATGGCTGCATCTCTATTCATTAGCTCTTTAGTATACCCCCGTTTCTTTAGCTGGCTCCCTAATGAGACTTATAGCTGGAAGAGATCTCAGGAGTCATAGAATAATACTGCCTTATTTAAAACTGAAGAAACTTAAGCCATAAGGGGTTAAATGCCTTGCCCAGAGTCACATAGATTTGCACAGACACTTTCTGTTGTTTTTTTTTTTTCCAATTACATTATAATACATATATAACTTTCAATGTCATTTAACATCATGCAATAACAATGATCAAAGCCATAATTAGCTATTTTTACACATTGGACAAGTAGTACAAAATGTCAAATATTGAAGACATTTTCCACTGAGTAGTGAAGGAGAGACTAGAGATAACCACTCCATAGTGGGAGACAGAGACACAAAGACACTGAAAAATTGTTGCCGCAAGATCACCATAGGTTTGGAGAGGGAAAGGAGGAAAAGAAATGTGGGGAGCAGGCAGAGTTTGGGAACCTGAGGTACTGTCCCTAGTGGGGAAGAAGATGCCATCTGAAAGCTTTCGGTCAGCTAGGTGGTTGGAGGTATGGGCCCAGAGTCAAGAAGACATGAGTTCAAATCCAGCCTCAGACATTTACCAGTTGTGTTACACTGGGCAAATAATTTAACCTCAGTTTCTTCATGAATAAAACGGGGATAATAATAATAATACCTCTCTCCCAAGGTTGTTGTGAGGATCAAAGAGGATAACTTGCCTGGACCATATTAAGCAGTATGTAAATATTAGCAATTATTATTTATCTATTCATTCATTCATTCGTTCATTCATTCATTCATTCATTCATTCATTCATTCATTCATTCATTTGTTTGTTTGTTTATTGCTAACTAGGCACTAAACTCAGCTGCTTCTGTGCTGTCAAAGTACCATAACTACTGTCAATGTCCCTTACATTTCAGCATCCTGGAACAAAGCTCTGGTCAGCCCATCCCACTTATAGATATGACGATGTTATACAGACACCCCCACTAGTAATGTACCAACAAAGAAGATAAAAAACTACTTTCATAAAGATGTTGTTTTATTTTGGATGTGTTAGATTCTAGGAATACATGTAAATAACTTTGAGTCTTTTTAAAAAAATGTGATTACCCATTCATAGAAAATGGAATATATATTACATATTCATATGTATATTGTATATTTCACATATATTATATATTCCATTATATTCCACACATATATGTTCCACACATATTATATATATACATATATTTATATATATTTATATATTTATATATACACACATATAAAATATATTTATTATATATTTTTAATTATTATATTATTATATATCATATTATTATATATTTGTTATATATATTATAATATATATTTCTATATATACACGTATATTTTTTATATACACATTTTCCCCTGCAATGCATCTTCATTTGGGTTTTCTTAGCAAAGCAATCCGGATGGTTTTATGAAAAGGAAAAAAGGGATGCAAACGTGCCTGGATACATAATGAGGTATTTTCAATTTGGCTTCTCCAAGAGGCCCTTCCCTTCCTGAGTGTATCACCCTGTGGAATATAAAATTCCTCATGGCGAATTAATCATTTCCCTAATGCATAGGCTACTTTTCAAAGTAAAAAATTCCAACCCTCACCTCACTTCTGGGCAAAGTCCTAAACCCTTCTTAGTAGCATCTGCTTCCCAAATCACATGTGTCAGGCAGCCCACATTTCCTTAGTGTAATCATGAGGAAATGCTTCTTTTTGGACCTTCATCTTTTTTTGCTCTTTGGTGTGCCAATGATGGGTGGGGGGAGATGTTGCCAGTATTTTGATTAAGGCAGGGTGTGGGAACCTAGCCTTGCAGTAAAATGACAGGAACCTCCAAGTGGGGTCATAGAAAAGGGGGGCTATTCACTTATCCCACCCATGTAGCTAATCTGGAATCTGGCTCTTTGAAGAGCCAAAGAAAGCTAGTCTGCCTTAAGCATAGTGTCAAGAATCCTTAGTCTCTTGAAGAGTATCTTCAATTAATTTTGTTGTAATAATGGACAGCAATGACAATCGCTATGTGTCTTTCACAGTCGGCATTTCCTTACTGAAAGAGGATGAAGCATTTCCTTGGAACTGTACTGTGGAAGACTTAATAAATGCTTTTGGATGAGTGTATTACCACAGAGACAGCATAATGTATTGGAAAGATTTTGAGTCAAATACATGCGTTTGAATATTGCATTGCTAATTTTGTGATCTTGGGCAAAGTCACAGACTCTATGTGCCTCAGTTTCCTCATTTAGTGAACTTTTAAAGTTTCTTCCAATTCCTAGGGTATGATGCTAATAACTTACACATGTACAATGTTTTTTCCTTTTCAATGGCCTTACTCATGTATTCATTATCTCCTTGAAACAATTTTGTGGGCAAAGGCAAATATTATGGTTTCCACTTGGAAAAGAAATCAGAAAGAAATCAAACAGTTTATCCAGGGTTTTTATTGTTGTTGTTCAATCATTTTTTTCTGTTGTGTCTGACTCTTCATGATCCCATTTGGGGTTTTCTTGGCAAAGATATTGGAGCGGTTTACCATTTCCTTTTCCAGTTCATTTTACATATATGGAACTGAGGCAAACAGGGTTAAGTGACTTGGCCAGGATCACACATTAACTGTCTGAGGCTAGAGTTTGTAAGAGGGAAATAGGTTTGAAGCATTTTGGAAGCTTAGAAAGACAGGCAGGAGCTAAGATTCTAACTGGATCATGGGGGACTCTCTCAAAAAGGCAGTTGGGGGTTTTGAAGGAGTTGGGGAAAGCCACTGACCTGAGAGACCTGTGGATTTGGGTATTTCTAAGAAACACCTGAGACCTTACAACTAGTAGAATTAAGGAATAGAGGTTGAGATTTCTGACTTGCTTGGTGGACAAGCAAAGCCAATCTCCCTGATTTCCTCTGAAGAGTTATTGGGCTGGTTCCTGTGCTTTTGGAGTATACTTGGACTACTTCAGATCAAGACTATCAGATCATATCTGTGAGATCCCATTTGTCCCTTGTGTCTTGGCTGCCTACTTAGTACAGTGTAGGGATTTCCCAGATCTTCAACGTTTAACTCTGAGTTTGATCCTTAGTGTTTTCAGTTAAGTATGACCTCTCCCATCATCTTTAACCTTATAGTTTTTATTAAACCTGTCTTTATAAATCTTTGGTCCCAGTCTATTCACATGTTAGTTTCAAAGACTCCCAGGCTAGGGGGATCTGTGGTGGCAGTTGGTATTAACTGCCAATTCATAATCTCCTATTCCTTGTTCTTTGGATGGGTTTGTGTTTCCCAAGTTTGTTAGTCCAGGCTGTTATCCCTGTCCAGTCAGTCCTCCTTCTCCCCTTTCTCTAAACCTAGTAATATTTAAGTTACCCATTAGAGTTTCCCCATAAGAAGTTGAACTCATGAAAAGGAATTTTCCTGACTGAAAGCCTAGTACTCTATCCATCATGCCACCTAGGTACCTTGGGTTATTGAGAGTAAATGGCAAGGGCTGAGACTAGAACTCAAGGCTTCTAACTTCAAGTTCAGTACTCTTTTCCCCTATGATATATTGTTTTCCTTAGTGGAGTCAAAAGGGTCAAAATATGGTATCCCTGATGGAGCTTTTCAGGAACAATTTCAAGGAAAAGAGTGAGTGAGTTTGATATATGCTGGGTATTCCAACAGGGGACACAGTTGTAGGCCTAAGATACAATTTTTAAAAATTCACAAAAAAAAGGAAATGAAGAAACCCAATATTAAACCAATATTTATTAAGTATTTAATAATTATAACTGACAACTAATACTTATTGTTTTCTTTTTGATCAGAGACACAAAATGATATATAGATTCCTAGTTCTTCTTTGCTTATTAATGAATTTCCTATTCAGACAAAGTGTTTCTTAATCTAAATTGTGCTTTCTGGCCTTATGCTTTACCATCTTGGTGTCTTTGTAATGTGCTGGTTCCTCCAGGCTGAAATGCTCATTCCCTACCTCTCCACCTATGCCAGGGTTCACTTTCTTTCTTTTTTTTTTTTTTTGCAGTACAGCTCAGATCCTGATTCTTTGTAAAGCTTTCTCTGACCTCCTCAGTTTGAAGAGATGTCTCCTTTCCTGAAATCATTCCTAATTATTGCCTAGGCAACTCATTTAGTAATTAATCAGGTCAATTCAAATCCCAGAAAGATAAGGTAATTGGTCCAGCAAAACACAACTCATCAGTGGAAGAAGCAAAAAACCAGATCTCCTACCTCCCTTTTCAGGAAACCACACTGCTTGTTTGCCCAAATAGATGAGAGTTCAGTGACCATGCCATATATTTATATATCATTATATATTTGTGTGTATGTGTGTGTGCATGTATATCAGATCACCTAATGCAGAGCACCTTGCACAAATTGATTTAATTTGCTTTGCTTTGTCACAATATATGAAAATATATAACTTACTGAGTTATTCTCTCCAAGATGGTGTAAGGATGTGGGTTAGATAGGAGGATGTGGGGACATGGGACTAGGCAGACCCATAGCCCTTCTGAACTTGAGGAGGGCACTTATTTGAGGAGGGTTATTGTTACAAGAAACGACAAATACTTATTGACTTCTTTCTATGTGCAAAGTAACATAGATTTATTAAACTTAGAGTCGATTCAAGGAAAATGATTAAGTTCTCTGACCTCAAAGGCACCTGGACATAGCCCCAAGCTCTGAATTGGCCACAGTAGAAGAATGTATTCCTTTGTATCCAAGTAGGCATGAGAAGGGAAAACTTCCAACTATGGCAAGATCTTCAAATCTGATGTGAAAAATTAAGAAATTTTGCTATTTTTGCTCATCCTTCAAGATCCAACTAGAATCTTCCCTGACTACCTTTGTCTGTGGCTCAATTCATTTTCCAGTCATTGTTGTATATGCTTTTGGTTGTCTGTGAGTATCTTGTATCAAAATGCTATTATTTTGAATGATGTATTACACAAGGACACTAACACTCCAAACCTAATGGCTTTTTGCTTCCATGAAACTATTTGGCTCATGGTCATCCAGGTCACAGCTTCCATACTAGGAGGGAAAGAGAGGATGTCAAGTCTGAGAAACCAGGTACTCCAAAGTCTCTGTGGAACTCTTTGATATTTTGCATTGTTACATGGGGACAACATGTCCTATCTTTATTAAAATGTGACTCTATCTTTTAAATACCCATAGAAAGTTGTCGTTCTAGAGCACATAAAGGTTTATTCAGAAGCAAAGTCTTGATGGTTCCAGGTTTTTTTCCCCTTCCTTATAGAAATTAATAAACCTATAAACCATGATTTGGAAACATTTCTTGGAAATAATAAAACCAAACTCAAAACCATTTCAAATGCAACTTAAAGGAAGAAAAGAATCCTGAAATCCACCTTCATAATTCAGTCTACATACATTTCTTTCCTGTGTCACTGAATGAAATAGAGTTGAGATTGGATTAGGTGGAAACTTGAGGCATTTCTGAGAGATGTCTTTTCCATTGGGTTGTTGCTTCAAATGCCCTTAATCTTTGATGTAAATAATCTAGACATGATACATATCTTTTCTTAGCTTTACTCCAAACTTAATGTGTTTCTTCCTTATTTTCAATACAGAAATTCTAGAGGTTTATTTTTATTAGCTCAACCATTGTGTTCTTAGTTTTATGGATTGCTTAACCAATAAAACTTGCTCAATTCATAGATTTCTTGGTCAAATTGTACAAATAGGCAACTACTTGGGCCCAAAATTGGACAAGGGAAGAAGAGTATCCTGAATTGCTTTTAGAGAGATGCAAAACCCCTTTAATGACCCCATACTTTTAATGGAAATAAATCTTTTTTAATACTAACATTCTACAAGTGTTGCTACAGGGCAACAAGACATGGAGCATCAAGTGTCCAGAAATTTTGAAATGAATATCATGCAGATGACAATGAAGTGGCCCATAGTGGGTATGAGCAGGGTACAAAATAAAATGTGTTAGGAACTTTGAAGAAAACCAAGTATAATAGAAAGAAAACCAAATATAATTAAGGAATTGTATAATAAAAGGAAAAGATGGTCTGGCTATGTGGTGAGAGAAAGAATGTAAAATGAACAGTTCAATTGTTTCATTTCTACTTGGTGATGTCAGGAGAAAGTGAAATCCTCTAAAACAAGGGGCAAGTCTATTATGATGAAATTATGGGAGACCATTAATAAGAGTTCCATGGGATGAGAAGCATAAATGGGTTATGATTTATATTATTGGAGAGAACTCTCAAATTAATCAGATTGCAGGATTATTTGATTATTGGGATCCTTGGTTTGTTTCACGTGAATACTGGAGGCTTATTCTACTCTTTTTAAAGAAAAGGATATCATTCAATCAACTCATAATCTTTGAATCCCTAATAGGTACAGGATATTGTGCTAAGATGTAAAGGATACAAAAATGAATTTAGTACTATCTTTGCTGTCAAGGAATTTACATTCTAGATGGGCATACAAGATACTCACAGACAACCAATAGAATATATAACAATAACGACTGGCACAAGCAATAATGTTGTAGGAATTTAGAGGAAGATGAGTTGAGCCACAGGCAAAGGTAGTCAGGGAAAGTTCTAGTTGGACTTTGAAGGATGAGCAAAAAATGAATAATTGAAGGTGTTTCGGGTGAGAGAGTGAAGATGATAAAATTGTCAAATTGAACCCAGTGGAGGAGCTACATGGTCCAGTTAACCATGGGAATAAAAAAATAGAAAATATCATTCACACAGGCATTTAGGTGAGGATGGATAGGGAAGGCTAGGGGAAGGAGTTTATGGCAATTCTACTATAAGTTTTATATGTAAATTCATATCACTTAGAGTAGCTCACAGCAGTACAATGTTTTTTTTGCCAAGATTTTGGAAACAGGTTGCTAATTTTTTTAGATTGACTGCAGTTCTTTATTTGAGTTTTATAATTGCATCTTCTCTGATGAAGTCATCCTAGGGCACAAGTTCAAAGGAATAGTAAGTAGTTAATTGAAATACACAACCAGTATAAAATTACCAGTATAAAAATCAGTAAGACATCACTTTAAAGATCTGTCTTGCATAAGCAAACCAAGGCTGAAAGGCTAGATTGCCTTGGCCAAAGGCACAGTTACAGAAGTAGAGCAGGGGAATTCAATATAATATAACCCTGCATCTATGTTCCAATGATGTATCTATTTTATTTTGACATAGAGTGGTTAGCTTAAGTACAAATGTTTGAGAATAATAGTACATATGGTGTGGTGGGGAATATTAGTCTAGTTCACTATCTCAGGATCTAACATACATCATACTGTGGTGACAAGAAATATCTGGCCTAAATTGTTCAATCACAGCAGATTTCCATTAAAATATTACATAGATCAACTCAGAAAAGCCATATCAGTCTCTGATATATTGTCCAGATGTTCTCATTTTGTCAATTTCTAATGAACTTTCTTGGTATTTTTGTCACTTAACATTTGTGAATTTTGCCCAAGGGCAGTTGAGTGTGATGTCCCCACCATCTGATGCTGATTTTTCAAAGAAGGCCCCCTCCTCACCATCAAATATTGAGTCCCAGTTGGAAAGGCTGCAAATTGGATCAGCCTGGCAGAAACCACAGGCCAGCCTGGAAACAATATTCCTGCACTCACACCAATGCACAGAGGAAGGAAGGATTCTCAGGATTCTTTTACTGATTTGACTACACTAAAATAGAACAGCACAGGGTGGTTGCCATGTTCTCCAGGATTTAATTTTTTTAAAATCTGTTCTTAGAAGCAAGCAAGGATAAACTGGAAATCTAATTCATTTGGATCGATCTCTCACAGAATAGACATTTCTTAGTGCAAGATCTCTCACTGTAATATGAACTACATTTGTCTCTCATGATTGGGTGGTCTTTTAAAAGAAATCTACTGGGCACTCTGTTTTCCATGATTCATGGAGGACAGGACTGAGGAAAACTTTTTGAATAGAGTTTTAGCAAGTTGCTTAAATGTATGTAGAGAGTAAGAAGTCAAGTCAGGAAAAGAACTCAGATTAAGGAGCTGGGAACTAAGTGTCAATATAAGAATCTTTCATTCATTACTATTTATTTGTTCTTCCTTCATGCAAAACCCTGACCATGTTATATGCCAGAGAAGTTCTAACAGTAATCTTTTAGACAAAACATTTGTTCCATTGGAGCTTCCAGATGAAGTTCTAGTTTGGAGGTAAGATCAAAGTATCCATATCTCAGTGGACAAAAGACTGAAATTGAGAAATTATATGAACACTATAGTCCTCTTCTTATTTTAACAGATAGAAGGACTGTGACCAGCTGAATGGAACTCTCTTCATCTCTCCAGTGTATGACAAGGGGACTAGGGGTTTTTAATTATTTAGTATTTTTAAAAAATTCACTAATAACACTTACTCTCTGTGCTACTTCTTTGTTATATCTATATGTATATTTGTTTCCTACTCACTCATTCATTATAATTTCAGCTCTTTATGAGTAGGGATTATTGCATTTTTTATTTGGATCCCCTGCACCATGCATAGTGCCTGACAAATAGATGTTTAATACATGCTTATTAATGGATTGATATCTAACTTAGTTATAAAGGCCTCTTTTGAAGTATCAATGGTATTGGCTGAGTCTTGCCCTTAGACTCTACCCTATGTGGATGGTGTCCCAGGGTCTTATCTTAGTCTAGGGTTTTTGTTTGTTTGTTTGTTTTATAATTAATCAATTAATTGTTTTGTCAGTTACATGTAATAAATTTTCACATAAGTTTTCCAAAGTTATATGATCCAAATTGTCTCCTTCCATTCCCCTTCCCAGAGCTGGTAAGCAATCTAATCTGGGTTATACATGTATTATCATGTAAAATATATTTCCACATTGCTCATTTTATAAGTGAATAATAATATAAAACTGAAACCCCCAAATAAAAACAAATATGATATAATATAAATAGTATTATTTAATACTATATATTAAAACAGTATAAAAACAACCCCCCAAATAAACAAAGTGAAAATGGTGTGCTTTTCATCTGCATTTTGATTCCAACAGTTTTTTCCTCTGGAGGTGGATAGCGTTCTTTGTCATAAGTTCCCTTCAGAATTGTCCTGAATCATTGCATTGCTGAGAGTAGCTAAATCTATCAGTTGATTGTTTCACAATATTGCAGTTACTGTGTACAGTGTTTTCCTGGTTCTGCTTATTTCACTCTGCATTAGTTCAAAGAGCTCTTTCCAGCTCTCTGAAATCATCCTGTTCATCACAATAGTATTCCATCACCATTATATGCCACAATTCACAATTATCTGCCTCAGTGTATTACTTCTTCCCAGACCATGAATATAGAAACATTTAAAGGGATTAACTCAGTGAATGAAAGGAAAAGCATTACTTTTGAGTAAAAGTAGGGAGAGGTCACACTCTCCAATCAATGAAGGAACTCAGCTCCAAGGCAGAAGCTCCATCAGGACTGAAATCTATATTCCCTGTCTTCCAACTATGGGATGAAAACTAACCCAGAAGGTTAGTCCTTGGTTGTTCCTTCTCTGGAAATGAGTAAAAAAGTTTGTTTTTATTAAGTCACACAATCTGCAAGACTCATAGTTAAACTTTTCATCTCAATGCCTAGAGTCAGGAAGATGAATTCAATTCAAACCTCAGACTTAGTAACTCTACCCCCAGGCTAGTCATTTTATCTCCTACTCAGAAGTTATTTAATTACTAACTTTACTACTTTTTTTACTAGTTAATTATTAACTGTAATTCATAAATTGAATTACTAAATTACTACTTAGTACTCCTTCCTCATCTATAAAAAAGGGGATAACAGCACCTACTTCCTAGGGTTGTTGTGAGGATCAAATGAGGTAATCATTGTAAAGCATTTAACACAGTATCTGGCATATGATAAATACAATGTAAATGTTGGCTAGTGATGTATTATTAGTAGTAGGTACTAAGAAATATTTGGTGAATTAATGATTTTATAGTAATATTAAATATTCTGTCCATAGCCATAGAATCATAGAAGCTCAAGGTTGAAAGCAACCTTAGAGATCCTTGTCAAACCAGTACTTGGACAGGAAAATTAGATTTAATTTCATATATTTTTAAAGCTATGGCAGAGATCATTCCATCCAGTTCTTTTATTTTACAGTTGAAGGCTCATTGATAGTAAGGAATACTCCCTGGTTACTACAGCCAGTTGGTTGCAGAGTTGGATCTTGAATCCATATTTCCTGACTCCCGGTTGGGTATTTTTCCTATTGATCCTTTGCCAGAGCCCTTATTTTTTTTCCTGCAAGAGAGCCTCACCTGGTTTATCACTGTAAGAGATTGTCTCGTTGTAGCTTGAGCGAGGAGCCTATAGTTTATTGGAGGAGACGGATGAAAGTATGATCAAGCGCTCTGTGTACTTAATTGCAGTGTCACATCAGTTAAAGGAGGTGTGATTCCAACTGGGTTTAATTGTCACTAGAGAAAGTTTCATGGAGGGAGGACTTGATCAGGGGCCTTGAAAATGAGAGGGATATGGTTTGGTATATGGGAGGAACAGAAACATTCTATGCACGAGTGGCTGTCAATTAGTCGCACTCCACTGAAAGTCCTGGTTCCAATTCTGGCTTATCTTTAACACTCTGTCTCAGCTTAATACAAACAATAGGAAGAGAGAGAAAACTTTTGGTTTAGAAATATTTGCCTCCCAAATTAAATAACCAAGGGTGGCTAGTTAGTCATCAATAAGGTAGTGTGATTCAATTCAATTAGAAAATCTTTATCAAGTCCTTCCTACACTTAGGTGCTGGAGCCAGGCACTGGAACAGGTAAAAAGACAACACTAAGTCCCTATCCTCTAGGAGCTTTGCAAGTAGTAAGGTAGATAAGACATGTTCACAAATAACCCAATTGCCATACAGAGATAGAAAGGAGGAACCCCTCTCAACTAGAAGAAACTGGGAAGGCCAAGAATAGAACTGGGCTCTCCTACTATAATTCTAGAGCCTCTGACTTTGCCTGCTTAATGAATTATCTCCCTCCTTTCAGCAAAAAAGTTCTTTAGCTACTCTCTGTGTAGTCAGGAGTTGAGAAGTGGAAATCAGATTTCAGAATCTGCACACTGAACATCCTTAAATCTCTTTTCAAAAGGGCATGAATAATATGGAAAGAGACCTTTGGAACTCCAGTTTCTTATTAGAATTGAAAATAATAAACTTGCAAAACTGCATATATAATAAAATCTACACTGGATTGCTTACCATGGTGGGGGAAGGGGGAAGAGAGGAAAGGATAGAAACAAATTGGAATTTAAAATTTTTTTTAATGTCAAGAAAAAAGAAAATTGGTAAACTTAGGAGGATAGTGGTGGGAAATATTCAATTATGGATTAATCAAATTAATAAGTAAATTCTTTATTATCATTTTTTTACTAATACTTTTTCTTTTACATCATTTCCCCCCCAATATATCCCTTCCCCTCTCCCAACCAAAGTGATATCTTATAACAAGTGATAAAGTAAAGGGGAAAAAGGAGGTCTGAAAAATTAATCAGTATCCGTAAAGTACAATAGTACATGCTACTTCCATAGTTCTTTACCTCTGCAAAGAAAGGAAGGAGATGCTTTCTCTTATTTCTTTATTGGAGGCCAAACTTGGTCATCATAATTTGCACAGCATTCATTTTTGAGCTTTGTGGTGACTGTTCTTTTCATTTCTATAGTTCTAGAGTAAACTCTTCATTAGGCCACAAAGCATTCTTAACTACACAAAGAATTAGTAGAGAGGATTTCTAGCCTGGGAAGGAAATTGGATTGGATGGGGGCTTCTAAATTTCCCTCTCACCTTAGGATTGAATGTATATTGTTTCCTCAGTGTCATTGTCTTCAATGAAATCAGTGATGGTTTCTACGATTTGTTCTTTGACCCACAAGTTTTGAAGAATTAGATTATTTAGATTCCAATTAATTTTTAATTTGCCTCTCCATGAATCCTTATTGATTATACTTTTTATTCTTAGGATTGAATGTAAAGTAGAAGAGGAAAAGCCAATATTCTGAATTATATTCTAAAAGCCCTAGCATCCAAAACAACTCAAGATTAATATACTAGAATCTCAAAGAATATATAACAATGCGAAAATATCCAACTATATAATGATTCTGTCCTCCAAGTTTTCCCTTTTGATTCCATTCATGTGTGGGCTTGAGAGGTGGAACTTCTAGCCCGTTCCAGAGAAGGGATGAGGGGCAGCATAATTCCTGATTCTCCTCTATTTTCCCTTCATTTCTTTTTATGGATTTCTAGGGGGATGGGAGAGGATGTGATTGAGTTGGGCACATCAGCGGAATACCCCTGTGAAACATTCCCTCTCCTTTTTCTGATGCATCAGTGTTGGGATGCATGGATATGTGATAAGGTTAGTAAATAATTATGATAAAATAGTACCCGAGAATGCAATCTGACTAGAAAAAATTATAAATGAGTTTTGAAATCCCAGCTGCTTCCTCACCCTGAAGAGCTCTCAAATCCAGTACTATGTCTTCTCAAGGTGAAACTTTGCTGTGTAGGGATTCAGCTTTTTTACTCATTACCCATTATATTTTTAAAGCATTCTTACACACAATTTATTTAGCATAGGTTTCTTGCCAACAAGTTTCCATTCACTCCATTGCCTTTTGGTGCCATGCTTGCTGTAGGGTTTGTTCCTTCTATTTTTTCTCTTCATTTCTCTAAAAAAATACAGTTAATTGATGCTGAATTGGACCACAAAAGCCTATTATTGGACGTGATGGAATATAGAAGGATTTATGAGCTGGATTTTTCTTCTTCAAGAGTTACAAGCTAACCCCAAATTATAGTAAGAATTCTTAAGGTTCAATAATTAAAAGCAAAAGTCAGTTCCTATGGAAAGAAAGAGCAAGGTCTGGAAGATATCCCTCAAATTGAAACAGACTGTGTAACTCCCAAATATTATGGATACAAATTAGCTGCATTTGATCACTGGCTCTTGTTTATCCTAATTGTGTTCATTTCTGTGGCTTTCTCCTCCATTTTGTTTAGAGCACACTTGGTTAGCAGTACAGGACTTGAGATCCGGTTGCAGTGGCACAGTAATAAGGTTTCCAATTACATTTGAGAAGAAAAAAAAAGGATGCCTTTTGTCATGAGATATGTGGTTTCCCTCAGAGAACATTGACAGAAATCTTATAACTTTGGATGAAAAAAAAACCCAACAAATTGTGTTATGGAAAATATGTTACTTGCCTTTTAGGGATAGACAGGAACCTCAGAAAGATTTGGTTTGGGCTATAAAGCATCCAGGAATTAAGGTCTTATCTAAAACTTATGCAAACTTTCCAGACCACTCTAGTTGAGAAATTGGGTTGGAAATCTCCTGAGAAGTCACTTTCCCACAAAATTTCTGATACTTCTTGGTTCTGAATGGGTGAGAAATATGGCAAGAATGTATCATATCCCCAAGTCTCCTTTGTCCTTTTTGTCTGCTTGTGGGTGAAAGGGGGAAACAGAAGGGTGCAAACAAATGAACAAACAAATATTCCCAAAGGAAATAATTTTTTGAGTTTTAGGGATATGTTGATCCGTAATGTGGGGGAACATTAAATTCAGCTCTTCTTTTCTCCAAATTCTCCTGCCTGTTCCCAGAACCCTTCTGCCTGCAATGAATGTGGCATATATTATTACAGCGGACATTTTGGCAAGTTTTCCCCTCTGGAGACCTGGACTCAAATTTTGGCTTAGGTCAGAAGGAAAAATGAGGCTGGTGGTCTTGACCTAGTCTCTTGTGGGCATCTGTCCACATCTCTCTCTCTCTCTCTTCCTCTCTCTCTCTCTCTCTCTCTCTCTCTCTCTCTCTCTCTCACACACACACACACACACACACACACACACACACACAAACACAAGAAGAGCAGCCCACAGTCTTACTGTGTGCTTTTTATTGGCAGCCTTTTCCCAGGAAGTCCTGGTTGCTATGGGTCACAGCTTTCAGTTGCAATTGCAGAATGGAGTGTGGCAGCCTGGCTGAAGCTCTTCTTTCCCAAGGGTTGACTTTGGTCAACTGTTAGTCTTTTGTTCATCCAAAGCCCTGCATTTCAGCTTCTCCACCCCACCTTGACCCCTCTAAAACCTTGGCAAGAGGACTTGTGGAGTGCCAGTCCTCTAACTAGAACCACACCTCCTCACCCCAAGAGCATGGAAACTGAGTAACCATATGTGATATCAAGTATGTGCTCGGTTGACCTGTGCATGTTTTGGGGGGAGTCAAGAGCTGCTAACTCACAGGTGAAGAGCCTCTGCCCTGTTGCAGGCTGAGCATTCCTGCTCCAATCTATTCCTGTGACAAATCAGATTTGCTCCCAAGTGGTCATTTCCCAGGGAAACACATTTCATTTCCTTGTCCATTATGCAAATGATAAAGTAAACACAACCTTAATGTGTCTAGCCCAAAAGGCCAACAGCAGCAGCCTGAGTGCCCCAGACACAGTTCCTGTTATGGCCCAAGCTGTGCGACTGGTATGTTAGCTTTCAAATGCCAAAACTGAGGGAACCCATTTTTATTCTGTTGGCCTCTCCTGAGGTGAGGCCCAGAGACTTTCACTCTAGGACTTCTTCCATTTATGGGATGCTTTTAATTCCATCTGATTTCCTATCACTGGAGGCACTGGGGGCCAGGGTTGGGGGGGAGGGGTGTCTTCAGTGGAAAGTAGTTCATTTTTTCAGGGCAAGACTCCAAAACTGTAGATTCAAGGAATAGATTTTCTTCTCATCTAGCTCAGCTCCATCTCAAAGGCTCCTCTTACTGGGCCATGAGGCAAATCCTGTGGAGTCTAATAATATTTATATTGTTGTCTATTCCAAGAGAGGGAAGGGGTTGGCTTGGCCAGAGTAAAGGAATAACTAGTTAAGAAAATTTCCACTCAAAATGTTGGCTCTCCCCTGAGATGGGGGACAGAGAGAAATGCAGGCATGAAGGTTTGCACAAGTTTTCAATCTCTTCATGTGGGCAATTTATTTAAAATTCTCCTAACTTTATATTATGTGGCTTCAAAATGGGACTTCTTTTAAATGATGAACATCTATGTACTCTTATATTTCCCACTTTAAAGAATATAATTTGTAATGTCAGAGACTCCTTGATGGATTTCTTTCCTCATAATGATCTGTTTATCACCCTGTTTTTTGGGGTCACTCAAGGTAAATACAGCTTAAGCTTGCATACAAAATGCTTCTGAAATAAACGCTGAAAAATTTCTGGTATTTTTTTGTGGACTTGTGTCATTTCGTTATATCTATAATGTAGAAGTGGACTAGTATAAACTAAGAAGAAAGAAAAAGACACTAATGATAAGCTGTGAGCAAAATTCTAGTGACTTTTTTTTTTCTAAAAAAGGAACCTACTTGTTACAGAATTTAGGACTAGAAAAAAAAGTCTCTTGTAGGAATCTTAAAAGATCATCTTATGCAGTCTGTACCTAATACTTTTCAGAGTCAGTTATTATTTCAATCTCCCACATACTTTACACAAATGAAATGATATTAAATTAATCTAATTTTTTATAAATCTTAAGGGAAAATTTAAAATAAATATCTAATAAATAATAATCACATCTATGTTCATCATTAATTATCTCTGAACTGCCACTGATTTTGACTATATTCCTGTCTAAAACCTGATTCCTCATCTTGGGATAAGGTTGATTTTGAATTCTATAACAGAGGAGTGAGAAGGAGTATGTATGATGGTTAAAGGGCCAGTCTGGATTTAGAAAGATAGGAGTTCAAATTTCACCTGATACTTACTAGCTAGATGGTCATATACAGGTAGCTTAATCTTTCTCAACTTTACTCAGGTAACTCTTAATGACTTTTCAAAGCAAAGATATCAAATATACACCCTTCAGCGTTCTTGATTGCTGATTAAAATGTAATTGGGAAATATTTAACAGAATAAATAAAAACAGAATAAAGCATATACAGTGTTACTATATGGTTCTAAATCAATAAACAGCTTTCAGGATCCTTTCATACAGTTGGATGGTCTCCAATTCCTTTTTTTAAATTTTTATTTATTTTTAAATTTTATTCTTTTAAACCCTTACCTTCCATCTTGGAGTCAATACTGAGTATTGGCTCCAAGGCAGAAGAGTGGTAAGGGTAGGCAATGGGGGTTAAGTGACTTGCCCAGGGTCACACAGCTAGGAAGTGTCTGAGGCCTGATTTGAACCTAGGACCTCCCGTCTCTAGGCCTGACTTTTAATCCACTGAGCCACCTAGCTGCCCTCCATTTCCTTTTGAGTTGGATGCCACTTCTATAAAGTATAGACCATTTACGGTTGGTCTTGGTGGACGGAAAGTAGCTTTAGAGCTGGAAGGCGCCTCAGAGATCATCTAATGTGATTAATGAAATCACAGGTCCTGGTTATATTAACTAGCAGTGCACATTCTCAGAATGTCAAATTAGGGAGTGCAGAGATTAATGGATTGGGCATGCAACTTAAAAAACTAGAAAATGAACAAATTAAAAATCCTGAGATGAAAACTGAATTAGAAATACTAAAAATAAAAGGAGAAATTAATAAAATCAAAAGTAAAAGAACTATTTAATTAATAAATAAGACTAGAAGCTGGTATTTTGATAAAATTGAGAAAGTACTGGTAAATCTAATAAAAAAAGGAAAGAAGAAAACCAAATTAACAATATCAAAGATGAAAAGGGAGACTTTACCTCTAGTGAAGAGGAAATTAAGTGTGAGCATAGTGATGGCCATCACATCTGCCCTACAAGGACCAGCCTTGGAAGTCTGGATAAACAGACTAGTTAAGTTTGTATAAATTCACTGAGAAAAGGTTAGCCAGCAGGTGATGAGAGATTGGGAAGAATTATGAGCTGTATTGGGGAAGGAGGCACCCATACCAATGAAAACACTAATCATTTAAAGTATCAAAGTATTTTAAACCATGTAGACACTTTGAAGTATTTTCATTGGTTAGCACATATTAGACCCTTAATAAATGTTTGTTAAATCAGATTGAATTTGCCTGTCATTAGTAACTAGCTACTATGACAAGAAATTTGGTTTGCTTGGTAGCTGTAACTATTGGCTTAAAATCAGATTTGGGGATGATGATACTTTTTCATTAGTGGGATAGCAGAGCTGGGATTCAAACTCACATCGTTTACCTCTAAGTTGCTATTACATCAAGGCAAAGAATTCATTGAGTTATTTATTTTTTTTTAGTTCAAATCTATTTCAGGTTCTTGGAAAGTCTAATCATATCTGGTTGGCTTACTAATTCCCAGCTAGACATGAATTCTTCCTCAACTGTTATCGTCTTACTTTATGTTCCTTTTATTAATTAAATGTATTTTAATTTATATTGTATTTATTTGGGTTTATTCCTTTTTTCTCTCAATGGGATGTGATCTCCACAAGGACAGAAACTATCTTTCTTTTTTTTTAAGTTTGAAATTCTGTGAGCAAAAGCACAATGAATTAATTCCACATAGTAGATTTTAATAAATGTTGAATGGGTAGATAGATGGATGAATGAATAAATGTTCTATAACATGGAATTTTTAGGAGCTAATTTGTTTCTTAGACAGATGAGGCAATGCTTTCTTGGAAGTAGGATAAATCTAACCTAGAATTCAGCAGTCAGTCAAATCCCTAAGAGAAACTCTCAGAACTAAACTATTTATCTAACTAAATATTCAGGCACAGACGGGGAGGAAGAATAAAGGCAATGTCAGAATTTTCTGCTGTTAAGGATTAGCATGGAGAAGAATGAGTGTCCTGGGAAAACGCAAAGGGGAGAGACTTATGATAAGGGAGAGAAGCCAAGGGAAGTAAAATAAGGAGAAAAACATAATAGGGACTTATGTTGAGAAGAAGCGAGTATATCTGGTTCCCAAGATCTCTGGAATAATAAATTGTCCAATGTCTGACAGAACCAGACCTGTGACTATAAAATGGGGTGACTTTTCCTGGGTTGAATGAAGGTCTCATGAGTGGCAAATCCATGGCGTTCAGATACCACCCATGTTGCTTTACCCTCTGGCTGAGTTACAGTAAACTGGGCTGACCAAATGAGAGGTCTTGGTCCAAGTTAAGTTTTTTTGAAATCTGAAACCCCCAGGTTATGTTGGAGTTAGAATTGGAAGGGATCTTAGAGATCATCCAGATTAACATTTAACCTTCTTGGGACTCAGTTTTCTCCTATGTAAAATGATGGAGTTAGCCTCAGAAATTCCTTATGGCTCCAGGGATATAGGATCCTGAAAGAGTCAAATGAGCAAACATCTTAGTAACCAGTAAACCAGCAGAAGCTTTACAGGTTTATGGAGTCCTATTTAAGAGTATTGAAGGAAATCACAAATCTTTCCTTCTCTCCTGCTGGAAGCTCTATAAATTTTGGAACTCAAGGCAACCAGGCATGTTCTCCATGTCAGGATCAATTTACCAAGTAACAATATATTTATTAAGCACCATCTATGTACCAGGTGCTATGCTAAATGCCGGGAAGAGAAAGATAAAGGTGAAATCATTCTGGCCATTAAGGAGCTTATGGTCTAACTTTAGTGCATAGAGCTCTCTATTGTTAAGAAAAACTGTGATTCCGTTGAGATCAAGATATGTTGTGATTGTGGTATATTAACAAGCCACACGAAGTTTCAAATGGCTGATGAGCCTGCATTTAATTAGTGATGTGACCAAAGGGGACAAATAGAGAAGCCAAGAGGCTGCTAAATTTCTTTCCTAGACATCTGCTGAACACAACCATGGTAAAGTCTAAAGCCTATAACGTAAGGTAGAAATTATGGGATTACTGAATTTAAGGAACTCAAAGGTAAGAATTGTTACATCCAGATTGCCAACATCTGAAGATTCTTAAAGAAATGAAGTCTACCCTAAATTGGGAGGTTGAATGTTTGTTTTTAGAACATTATATCCTGGCCATTTTAGATCATCATTGCACAGTGGCTGAGATTCCCAGAGCACTTTAGAGATATTTCATTCATAAAGGAAATAATCACTGAGTGGTCACTATGTATTTGTTTTTCTGTTGTTCTGATCTATATTAACCCTGCATAAGGTAGATAATGCTCCTCGTTTTTTGACTGGCTAGAACTCTTGACTGATTGCTGTCTCAGAGTCATTCTCTTCTGCTGTCTTAGTTAATGTAGATCTTCTCCCTGTTGATGGCCCTGATAAAGAAACTCCCCCTACCTGAGTTTCACCCAAGCCTGGTATGGTTAAGTAACCCTAAGAACTTCTCTTCATCTGGATCTGATTAGGAATGCTCCCTCCCACGTCTGGCACTTATTACCTGCTCTCAACCAAGCCCATTCTTAGAGTGTGCAATTTCACCACCCGAACCCCAAATTTTCTTGTGTTTCCTCCCTGTCATGACTTCCTTACCCTCTTGCTATATGAGTTTCTTGCATTCGTGGGGACAAACCTCCATATATTTATATTGCCATATCATATGAGTATATGTCTATTTATTGTGCCACATAATAATAAAACTCTTTTTTGTATCAGTCTCCCAAGTGCCAATTGCTAGGAAATTTGGGAACCTGAATTTTGCCTTAGTCCTAGCTGTGAGGCCAAATAAAACAATGACCGTCAAGGAGTTTACAATCTAGTTAGAGGAAAAGGCATTCATACATGTTAAAAATAACCTAAAAAAGCAATAGTACAAAAGAATGTCACAAAACAGACTATGAATAGGTGCCAAGTAACAGGTGCCAAGTGCTACAGTAATTCAGAGGTGTCATATCATGGGGATGGACTTTAGGAGAGACTACAAGAAGGTGATGGGACTTCATGGGATTGTAGATTAATAACTGTAAAGAGAGCTAGACATTATCTAGTCCAATCCAGTCACTTCATAAGAGAGACAGACTCATTTACAAATAAGTCTCAACAGGTTGTAACTTACCCAAGGTCACATAGGAGAGCTGAAAATTTGAACATAAACAGTTTGATGCTATGTCCAGTGAGATTTCTACTGTTCCATATTATCTCACTCAGAGGCTGAATGAGGTCGTGCACAGCAACCTGACTCTGGAGCCAGGAGGATCTGAGTTCAAATCCTGCCTCTAACACATCCTGGGTGTGTGAACTCTGGCAGTTATTTAATCTCTTAATCTCTCTCTAAGCAGAAAAGAGGCTAATAAAAGGAATTTTCTCATGTTGGAATTCCTTAAACCACTGAAATCATATGTCTAGTTCCAAGCTCTATCTATGTTATGTCTACAACTTGAAGGAGTGGAATAGATGAAGAGGAAGACTATAGACTACAGAAGTAAAGCTCTTCAGTTTTGTTCACTTTCACCACTAGTAAAACCTCTTAAAGCCTTCATTTAGGAGTTTTTCATTCCCCTCCTTGTACCTGTCAAGGAACAATGCTTATTGATTCCACCTCCTCACCCTACAGACCTGCTTATCAGCTTCCTCACTGCTACCTTCTTCCTGCCCCTCCAAAGTTGCACCTCCCATCCTTTATTTTTTTAAAAAGGAGGGGGTGGGGAAGAGCTGATAATTAAGACTTTCTATTCTATGGTTTAAAAATCCCTTTCTGTGCCTGAAGAGGATGGATGTGGAAATTGCAAGCTAAAGGTCATCGAAGTGTCCTCCTTCCTTGCCCCCTTAGCCATTAAATGAAAAAAATTGGTAAGAATTATTCTAAAATTATTTTGGCTGTTGGGGGTCCTCCATCATTATGGGAATCAAAAATATTTTTGAATACTTGAAACTATAAGAAAATCAATATCCTTTATTCTAAAGATTTTATTTGTGATTAATTGTGATACCATTAAGTTTGAATATAACTAACCTAAGAATTCCATTGGGAATGTCATAGACCAGGAATGTCAAGTTTAACATTCTAGGAGTGAGGTCAGAATCAGATTAAAATGTAATTGGCAAATGCTTAAAAAAATAAATAATATATTACAATATAAATAATGTCTATTTGTAGTTTTCTATATCAGTATGCAGTCCATAGATGTCTGTTTCTATTTGAATTTGATACCACTGACATAGACAACTTGATAATAATTATTTGAAAGCATTTCGTTCAAAAGAAAGTTAAAGGAGCAGCTAAGTGGCTTAGTAGATAGAGAGACAGACCTGGAGAAAAGATGTTCTAATTTCAAATCTGGCCTCAGTCACTTTCCATCTGTGTGACTCTGGGCAAGTCACTTAACCGCCATCACCTGGCCCTTACCACTCATGCCTTGAACTAATACATAGTATTGATTCTAAGATGGAAGGCAATGGTTTAAAAAAAAAGAAAGTTAAAATATTTTTTTTTCCACCAATAACTGAAGTATTGTGGAACCTTAGGATCAAACACACAAGAAAATAAGAATAACATGTACTTGCTTATGACAGTAGGAATGGTGACTAGCTCCCTTTCCTCTCTAGTGGTTTTATGAACTTATTGGAACTTCAAGTCTATTTTCCTAGCCTAGAATAAGTTGTCAGGGTCATGTCTAGAGGTTAGGGATTAATATATTTATTTTCAGGCTCAAAAAATATTCTTGTAGGGGTGCTGACCATATGAGAGGCATGCTGAGTACACTAGAGGTGGAAAAGAGTTGAATGGAATTTAGGTATCTTAACTCAGCTACATATAAGGCTTGGAGACCTTCCATTGAGAAAAGCAAGTCAAAAAGTCCTATAACTGCCTTAGTTGCCCTTTTATGCATCAGCCATATGAAAGTATATGACCAACTAACCACAAGGCTAAAAGTTTGTTAACTAGTCCAGAGAACGTTGACCTGAGCAGCACTTACCAAAGGTAAAAGTCCAGGTTGGTGAATGGCAGCTTTGAAAATGGAGAGCAGTACAGTAGCAGCAGAGAATGAAGCATAAGTGGATGCCATCTTTGGAGGTGTTATGGGAGAAATATCTCCCCATTGGATTTGTGTGAAAGATGCCTGCTGCCAAATAAATCTACGACAGCACAGAAATCATAGAGGTTAAAACCTAGATTTTATTATGCTTAAGCATAGGTTCAAGATTCAGAAAAATAATCCTAAAACCCAAATGGGATTCAGACTGAATTACTTATAGAGAAAAACTAGGTCAGAGACAGAAGTTTTTTTTAACATATAACTCTTTATGACCTCTCGGGCCACAAAAGTTCCCTAGACATAGTCAAATATTCATTATCTCATTCTTTCTAACAAAGTTAGAAAAATTAGTAAACAGATTAAGTTATAGATTTAAACACTGAGTTTCCAAAATCCTACACTTACAAAACTGTCATGCTACATTCTTAAAAAGTCACAATGGATTAATTAAGTAGAACTTATATGTCACAAAGAAAACTAAATGTTCTGTGACAAAGAATCCTTCTACTAATTATCTAAATCAGAGTTAAAAAATTTTGGGGAGAGTTGAAAAATTTTTGTAGATATAGAATACATATTCTAAATAGGTTCTATATATTCTATGTAGATTCTATATATTCAAAATATATTCTAGAATATATAACATACACACACACACACACACACACACACACACATATATATACTAAATGTATATAGTATGACCTGGTTTTTAAAAATTTTAAGAGTCTCAAAGATAGCAAGATAATTTAAAATTTTTTCCTTTTATTTCCATTTGTCTTAGACTTTATAAAGTAGAAGAGTCACAGGACAAAATTCTGGAGTAAAAAATTGTTTGAACACATTAAGCTTTAATAGCCTCGGGAGTCTTAGGAATATTTTAGATGGTCAGGAAGCAAGTTAGGCAATAGATGATGTCACTGACTATGAATGAGAGGTGACAATGGCTCAAACAGACTAAACTCCTTATTTCTGTTGTCCTCTGAAGATGATGAATTCTCTGAGGAAGGTAAAATCACACGGAATGCATTTTCAGAAAGAAATGGAGTTTGATCAAGGGGAACTGAAAGAAGTGGGATTACCTAAGAAGTCTTGCACTGCATTTTGTGAAATAATGGCACATCCTCATTTTGTCCAACTTTCATTACTTATCTGAAGGAAGAAAAAACAGACTCTGAAGAATGTCAAGAGTAAAAATGGTTAGTCATTAAGGCAAGACTTACATCTAAGCTGAGATAATAATAACATTTGGCAGGTTTTAGTCCAGAAAAGGGATGTGTTAAAAGGAACTTAAATGAGATCATTAGAATTAAGAGAGGTAGAGCAAAAAAAAAAATAATAATAATGTATAGTCTCCCCCAACCCCATCCTTTTCAAAACCTTTGCTTGTCATCTGAAAATAAATGGAGGGAGAAGGAGTCAGTCTATAGTCAGACCATCAAACTGTCACAACAAGTCCCTGAGTTAATAGTGTCTACCATGCTTTCTCAAGCTCTAGATTTCATCTGGTCTACTAATAACATTTAGGGGACATATTAACTGCAAATGACACAGAGAACAATGAACTTTCATGTCTTGAAGGCTTAACTAGCTTTCTACTGGTGTTTGCTTCTATATAGAATTACATAATTGGCTCGTGAATGAATGATGCTTTGAATCTTGTAAATGGCCTGATCTAACTTTCTAGCAGTCGCTCATTTTCTCAAAATGAGACTCATCCAAAACCTTACACACTACATAAATATCCTGTCAAGTTATTACAGCATTCCAGTTGTCATCTGGCTTGTAATGATTAGTTTTTGCCTTCTTGTTTAGTGATGGCTCAAGCATAAAATAAGTCTTCTCATGATCCCCTGTGTCAGCACGGGCATTAAAGGTCATAAACTATCCTCTCCCAAATCTGAAAGTTTCTATGGCTTCAGAGTATTAGCTAACATAAACCTGTTTCACTGACCCATGTAATCACCATACAGACATTTTATGGTTGGCTTCCCCATCCCAGATGAAAATGATTATAAACTACAAGGGCCCTTTTTATATGACCTATTAATAGTAATTTTTCTTTTCTTTTCTTTTTTTTTTCTTTTTGCTTGGTGGAGGGAGATGGGGAAATATGGGGAGGAGTGGTAAAGAGGTGGGCAGTGAATGCTGAGCTTCCCAAGCCGAATGCCTAACAGTGGCTGGCGTCACAAGTCACTGTGATACACATTCCAGTCCCACCACCCTTGGCCCCTCCTCCCCCCCAGAACCAGGGGTCCATGGTAACTAAATTGATGGTCGTCTCTCTGGGCCTCTCTGGCCGCCATCTCCCACACTGCTGTTGTGCTGCCCTGTTTTCACTGTGAAAGAATGCAGGACATTCAAGCAATTCCAAGCCCCATCCTTGAAGTCTGGGCTTCATGGGAATGTTTCACACCGTCGTGATTGCTAACTGTTAACTTTCATACCTTGGGTTGTTTGTCTTGGCAACTCCTCCTGTTTTGCTAGCCGGACAGAAACAGGCAAAGGCAGTCTCCTTCACACACGAGAATCGTCATATCTATCATGTGCTTGCCAGCAGGAACATTGAGTTGATGACTCTCTGCAGGGCCAAATGTCCTCCATTTCTCCCTGCCCCCATTTCTGATCTTTGAGGGGAACTCAAAAAAAAAAAAAAAAAAGGATTTTGCTCACAATCCCTTGAACCAACGTTGAAACCCAGGATATCAGAGATAACCAAGAAGACTTTGAGTCAGCTGTGTGAGAATGTGGGGGTGGGTGTGAGGGGATCATGACTGGATCTGAAGGGGCAGCACTAGCATCATTGCCCTGATATCTGCTCCTCTGGCCATCCCTCATGCTCTGGAGAGCTTTGCATGTTGTTCACAGCATGAAAAATGCCTGTGTGGGAGGCTGTATGTTTTTCCACTTGTACATCTGGTGTGCCACTAAGACACTGAGTCAGGAGGTCAGAAGCATAAGCCCTAGCAAGTCATTTTTCATCGTTTCAGATCTGGCAGCTCATCGAAATTGGCCCAATGCCATCCAACACTGAGGGGAAGTAGAGACTGAACACAGGAGTCTCCTTGCCCTTGGGGGTAAAATTGATACCAGACACTAGGGTTTGAATGATGGGACACAGTAAGAGTATAGATGAACTGTTAGAACTTTGGACAGGGAGTCGACAGATATATTAGTGAAACACCAGACGGGATTCACCCAAATGTTGCCTCATATGAGGAAAAGAAAAACATTTTAAATGTACTTGAGCTAATGCTGACCATTACATTTCAGTGACACAGAGAATCAGAATATGGTCTTCTCTAAAAAGGATTGCTTCATTAACATTTCCTAGGATTGGCTTTGTTACTGAGTTTAGAACACAAATTGAACAGAATACAATATAATCCGTGGATGAAGAGCCAACTCATCTAAGAGATAGCACTTTATGACAGCATGATGGAGCTAGAAAGATGGATTTAAATGCCTCCTTGGATGTTTATTAGTGGTATGACCCTAAGCAGTAATTTACTTTCTCTATACCTCAATTTCCTTATCTGGAAAATGAGGGGTTGATACTTCTGGTCACTGTGGTCCCTTCTAGAACTAATGGTATGCTCCTTTGGGGTTAAATTTTGTTTTGTTGACTCAAAGATAGATGGAAATGTCAAGCAAGTAGTTGAGAGTGCGGAAAAGAGAGGTGCAGGACAGTAGATTTAGAAAGTCTTGGAATTACTATTCTAATATCTATATTAATTATAGCTCTTTCAATTGAATTAATTGCTTTAGCCAAAGGTCCCTGAACAGAGATAATAGAATCATTGGTTTAGAGCTGGAAGGAACTTTGGGGGTCAGTTGAGTACTTCATTTTATAGACAAGAAACCAAAGACCAAAGCATTAAGTCATTTTCTCATCTTCACATAGGTTGTTAAGTGACCGAGTCAGGATATGAACCCAAGTCCCCTAAATCCAATATTTCCTCTATTATGTGGTACCTCAAAAGAAGGCAAATTAACAACTATGTAATCCTTGGCCAGGTGGTGGTTGAGGAAGAATAGGACATGATTCATTCTTTCTTGTCACTATTTTTTTTTTAAAGTCCTTTACTATCTAGCCCCAAACTGATTTTCAAGCCTCATTACTGCTCTTCCAGTTCTGGGATAGTCCATCTAAACTAGCCATTCTTTCTGTCCCTCACACACGGTACTCAGTATCATTTCTCTGTGTAGCTAAATGGTGCATTAGATAAAGTACTAGGTCTGTGGTCAAGAAGACCTCATTTCTTTCTTTCTTTTTTTGGGGGGGTCCTACATTTATTTATTTATTTAAATTTATATTTTTTTTCAGGAAAATTTTTCATGGTTACATGATTCATGTTTTTACTTTTCCTTTCTCCCCCTCAAACTTCACCCCCCCCATAGCTAACTCACATTTCCACTTGTTTTAACATGTGTCATCAATCAAGACTTATTTACATATTATTGATAGTTGCATTGGTGTGGTCCTTTCGGGTCTACATCCCCAATCATGTCCTCATCAACCCAAGTGTTCAAGTAGTTATTTTTCTTCTGTGTTTCCTCTCCTATAGTTCTTCCTCTGAATGTGGGTAGCGTTCTTTTCCATAAATCCCTCAGAATTGTCCTGGATTATTGCATTGCTGCTAGTACAGAAGTCCATTACATTTGATTTTACCACAGTATATCAGTCTCTGTGTACAATGTTCTTCTGGCTCTGTTCCTTTCACTCTGCATCAATTCCTGGAGGTCTTTCCAGTTCACATGGAATTCCTCCAGTTTATTATTCCTTTGAGCACAATAGTATTCCATCACCAGCATATACCACAATTTGTTCAGCCATTCCCCAATTGAAGGGCATACCCTTGTTTTCCAGTTTTTTGCTACCACAAAGAGCACGGCTATAAATAATTTTGATTACATTAAATTAAAAAGCTTATGTACAAACAAAAACAATGCAACCAAAATCAGAAGGGAAACAACAAATTGGGAAAAAAATCTTTATAACAAAAAACTCAGACAAGGGTCTAATTACTCAAATATACAAGAAGTTAAACCAATTATATAAAAAATCAAGCCATTCCCCAATTGATAAATGGGCACGAGACATGAATAGGCAATTTTTCAGATAAAGAAATCAAAACTATCAATAAGCACATGAGAAAGAGTTCTAAATCTCTAATAATTAGAGAAATGCAAATCAAAACAACTCTGAGGTATCACCTCACATCTAGCAGATTGGTTAAAATGACAGCAGGGGAGAATAATGAATGTTGGAGGGGATGTGGCAAAATGGGGACATTAATGCACTGCTGTGGAGTTGTGAACTGATCCAACCATTCTGGATAGCAATTTGGAATTATGCCCAAAGAGCGATAAAAGAATGCCTGCCATCCAGCCATACCATTGCTGGGTTTGTACCCCAAAGAGATCATAGATAAACAGACTTGTACAAGAAGACCTCATTTCTAATCCAGCTTGAGACACATCTTAGTTGTGTCACCCTGGACAAGTCATTCAACTAACTCTTCTTCAATTCCCCCAACTATAAAATGGACTAAAAATAATAACCTCACAGAGTTGTTATAAATATCAAATGAAATAATGTTTGTAAAGCACCTAGCATATAGTCAGAACTTCGAACATACTTGTTTCCTTCCCTTTCCCTCCATTTGCATTGGTCATTTGCGTGTCTGGAATGATCTCCCCCCTCACCTCTGTTTCAGAGAATTATTTCCATCAAGACTCAACTCGAGGGGCAGCTGGGTAGCTCAGTGGATTGAGAACCAGACCTAGAGACAGGAGGTCCTAGGTTCAAATCTGGCCTCAGACACTTCCCAGCTGTGTGACCTTGGACAAGTCACTTAACCCCCATTGCCTAGCTCTTACCACTCTTCTGCCTTGCAACCAATACACAGTATTGATTCCAAGATGGAAGGTAAGGGTTAAAAACAAAAGATGGGAAAAAAAAGACTCAACTCGAGCATTACCTCTCACATAGAGTCTTTCCTGACTTCTCCCTCCCCAATTACTAACATATCTTTTTCTCTCTACTTTATATATATTTTGTTTGTTCTGTATTTATTCATTCTGCACATATTTTTATAGATATAATGCCTTCCCCAACAGAATGAAAATTCTTGGGAGCAGGGACTGTTTCATTCTTTGTAATGGATATATTATATAATATATGCATGTATATGAATATATATATATATAAAAGTAGTTCAAAGTAGAGTGGGAAAGTACATTTGTGAGATACAAAGAGGATATCATAGATAGAAACATGGTAATAAAAAAGTGTGGGGTGTATACTAGGCACTAGGATCCACATTTTTGAAAGGATAGTGCTAAGCTATAAAGTATCTGGTAATGTGCAAGCAAAATAAAGACTCATGCCATATGAGAATCAGTTGGAGGAATTGGGGACATGAAATATATAGAAAAAGAAAACTTATTTAGGATTACAATATAAGTATTTTCAAGTATCTGACAAACTGTTATGATGATAATAAGAGATAATTTGGAGAAGCAGATGAATGTGCCAGGGCCATTAGACCTTCAAGTCACAGACACTGATTGACAGGTTTCAGTGAGAAAGGAGGGGGTTAGACATTCCTAGATCTCAAACCCCTCCTCCCTAAGCAGTTGCTGTTTTTCAGTTGGAAAATGGAGACTGGCTAAGATTCTTCTGGTAAGTTTCTGTTACGGCTGAATCCCAATGATGTTCCCTTTCTTTAATTTATATTCCTCACAGGTCTGGTAGAGGAATAAGTAGAAACTAGCTATCTAACTGTTGAGGACAGAGATAAATGATCTTCTTAAAACTGGCAGCTGACAGGATTCAAACTAGATGACCAGACTTGAGTTGTGAGTATTCCCCCAAATAATTTCCAGGCACAGATATTGAAGGTAAAGCTTATATTAAGAAGTAAAAAGGAAAACTAGAGTAGTTAATGAAGGTATTTGAATAGAGAAAGTTGACCCTGATCTATTAGGTTGAAGTTGCCCTTCCCCCCTCCCCCCCACAGGAGGGGATGAAGGCACTTAATTAAAACTGGCTCTCTTGCTATTAATGAATATTTTTACTCTCTAATCACTAAATATTTGTTGTATTGAAGTTGATAAAGATCAACCTAATTAAACAGGCTAACCCTTGTGTAGAAACCACAAAGGCTTTGCCACAAAGGCCACTCAGGTGATCCCCAAGTCAAAAGCAGTAAGCAGTTTGTCTGCTCCCCTCCACCCCCACAAAGCAACTGCCAACTCCTCTCAACTGCCCCCTCACCCAAAGTTCTCCAGGGGGGTCCCCTGGAATTCTGGGTGAGGCTATCCCTGTATCTTTGCAGGGATTCCATGCATCCATCTCTACATAACACAAACTGCCATAGGGAAGAGGCATTGGACACATTTTTTTTTGGCTCCATAAATGGTGAGGTAGGAGAATGAGATAGGTGTTTCAGAAAGGTAGGTTTAAGCTACATTTAAGGAAAAATCATCCTTACAACAAGCACTACAGAATCTCAGGCTGGGAAGGGATCTTGGAAGACACCTAGTCCATCCTTCATTCAGAGAAGGAATCCATTCTATACTGTCCAAAAGAAAAATGGGTTGCCTCAGGAGCTAGGGAGTTTCCCTTCACTTGGGATTGTCAAAAGAAATGTAGGTAGGAATATCATGAATGGAATTCCTGCTCAGCCCTGGGCTGGACTAGATGACCTCTAAGGATCCTCCCTCAAATTCTTAATCTGAATGCAAACTATAGAATTTGGTAACAGTGGCTAGCTATTAAAGGATTTTGATCACAAATCAGAGGAATTGTGCAGATATATAAGTATTTAATTAAGTATTAGATGGGGGGATTCTGTTGCAAGATAGCACTGAAACTATTATGTTTTTTAGATGACTATTGTCAGGAAGTTGTTTGGTTGTGGAATTGTGAGAAGCAATTAGAATGAAAAGCTAGCATTTCTCAAGTGGCAGCCATATGGTCATTTCAAGATTGTATTAATAATATGAAAATACATGGGCATAAGTTATATTGCTGTGAAACTTCTGATTCAAACCATCCTGATTTGTTCATACTTTGGATTAGCAGAGAATTTCTGATTTCAGTGTCCATCCTCATTCAGTTTAACAAACATTAGAGTGCCATTATCAGCAAGAAGATTTACTAGGCACTAGGAAACAGAGGTACTTATCCATAGTTTGCTTGTTGTTAAAGATAATAATAATAATAATAATAATAATAATAACTGACATTTACATTGCACTTGAGGATTCACAGATAACTTGCCTTACAACTCTGTGAGATAGTCGGTGTCAGTATAATTAATCGTCTTTTTGTAGATAAGGAAACTGAGGCTACTCCTTCAGAATCAAGAGTTGGACTATCACTCCAGTGTTGTTTTGGAGATACGGCTTTAATAGAAGGTAGAGTGAAAAAGTGCAGAAATTAGAATGAAACAAAATGTTATAGTGGTTCATAAGAGGTAATAATAACAATAACAACATTTATATAATGCTTTAAGGCTCACAAAGTTGTTTTTTTAAAAATAAATTTCATCTCCTTTTATTGTCACAATAACTCTTTGAGGTGAGTACTCTAATTATCCCAGTTTTAAAGATGGGGAAATTAAGGCCAAGGGAGGATAAAATGACTTGCTTACAGTCTCACAGCTAGTAAGTATCTAAGATAGAAGTTGAATTCAAGTCTTCCTGACTCTACGTCCAATGCTCTATCCACTGTGCCAACTAGCTGCCTGCTAAGTAGGCATCTGGCCCTGTTGAGAGGCTGAGAAAAAACTGAAATAGGTTCCTTGCAATATTTAGGGGATGCTTTTTCTCCCCTCTCTTCAGGCAAGGCATCTGGGTGTACTCTTATCAAGAAAAAAAAAACACAAACCCTTCTCTAGTCAAATGATTTTGTTGCCCTTTCTCAAGCAAGGCAGTCAGCATTTCCTTCCTACTTCTTTTCTAAACCATTTCTTTTAAATGATGGACTTTAATTGGTGCATTTCTCTTTTTTTTTCCACAAAGAAGAGAACTTTGCAACCAGAAAAATAGGCTGCTCTCTCTGGATGCTCAGCTGAATTTATAGGAGCTTGGAGTGCTCTGTTCACCCTAGTGTTTTTTTTTTTTTTTTAAACCCTTGTACTTCGGTGTATTGTCTCATAGGTGGAAGATTGGTAAGGGTGGGCAATGGGGGTCAAGTGACTTGCCCAGGGTCACACAGCTGGGAAGTGGCTGAGGCCAGCTTTGAACCTAGGACCTCCTGTCTCTAGGCCTGGCTCTCACTCCACTGAGCTACCCAGCTGCCCCACACCCTAGTGTTTTACCGGTGTTATTTGGTGATACTTGATAGCTCCAATTTAATGTTTTACAAAGACAGTCAGCCCTTTATTTATATCTTGGCCCCAATAGCCAAAAACGATGTTTTAAATATTATTGAAGGGTGTGTGTGTGTGTGTGTGTGTATGTGTTGAAAGAAAAAATTGACAATGAATCAGGAAATTGGCAATTACTATTCTAGCACACCAACACACCATCTTGTAATGACACCACTTGAGAAGCAGTTTAGGCAGTACAACTTTAAACAATATGAGGGTGGCCTGAGCTGGGAGGTTAAGAAAGTTTCATATCACAGCCAGATCTGGCACAGGGCACTGGAAGCCCCTGAGTGAGATATAGCTTCTTAGAAAATCATGGGATGGGCAGGGCAACTGTACTGTCTCACTTCATCAAAAAGAACTCCAAACTTGCCCAATCTATGCACTCAGCAACCCATCCTGGCCATGACTAACCTTTGTAGTAATTCTCATCTAGCTTCTCTGTGGTATTAACCCAAGCTGCCTTTGATTCCATTTCACCCTCTTGTCTGTCCCATTTGGCTTACTCATTTTGATTGTATTGGCTCAGAATGTTTTCCAAAGTATGCTTCTGTCATCCCTTTAGCTGTAATTCCTTAGATCCTCTTTGTCTTCTCCATACTCAGACAGAACTCCCAGTAACAACACCAGTGAGCTGGTAAATATCTCCACAGACAATTCTCTCCAAAAGATCATATTTGCCTTCTGCTTGGCCCACATGGACAGCTTAGGGATACGTCCTACTCAGCTGAATTCAGCTGTTTCTGCCCTTCTCTTCTTCATCTATCAGCCTTTCCTCTCGCTTTCCTCTGGCTGAGCCACAATTTGGAAAAATGGTAAAAGAGCAAAGTTTGTCTTCAAAATCTCTTTTCATTCCCTGGGCATCCATTGCCTTCATGATGTCCTTTGTCTTTAGGAACTGCCATGATGGCGTTCCACCAGCACACAGGTAATGAATGTTCTACGCTTAGGATTGTTTGTCTTTCAGCTACTCCCATGAGGATTTAAATATTCTCTCTTTACTTATCTCAGATTCCTGTCCTCTGTAGAGGCAGCTAGTGGGCCAGTGCTGGGCCTGGAGCCAGGAAGATTGGAATTCAAATCTCAGTTAGCTGTGTGATCCTGAGAGAGTCACTTAACCTGTTTCCCTCAGTTCCTCAACTGTAAAATGGGGATAATAGTAGCACCTCCTGGGGCAGCGAGGTGGCTCGATGGATAGAGAGTCAGGCTTGGAGATGTAAGTTCCTGGATTCAGATCTGGTTTTAGACACTTCCTAGTTGTATGTCCCTGGCCAAGTCACTTAACCTCAGTTGCCTAGCCCTTACCATTCTTCTGCCTTGGAATAGATCCTCAGTATTGATCATAAGACAGAAGGTAAGGGTTTAAAAAAAAAAAAAGCACCTACCTCTCAAGGTTGTTGTGAGGATCGAATGAGATAATATTTGTGAAAAGTGCTTGGTGCATAATAGACACTATCTAAATGCTTAATTACTCTTTCCCCTCTACTAGATGCTGTCAGACTAGCCAGAGCAATCAATCCTGCTAAAAAGTTAGCTAATATGTCAGACTTTGAAGGAAACATATTTTCTGACTCCAGGACTGGCAGTTGCTCAAAACAAATGAACAAATAAATGCCAACAACAAAGCACCCACACGAATATAAGATAATTAATTTTAGTATTCCATAGATCTGGATCTTCATTAAGTCAAGTAAGTGATAGCTGATCTGAATGGGATGAAAATTCTAGAGTGTTGTAAAAGAGGAGAGCCTAAAGAAAAAAAGGATACATCTTCACAGGAAATACAGAAAGGAAAAAAATAATCCATGTAAGAATACATAAAGGATAGGGAAAAAAACTGAGGAGCAAAATCAATGGGTTAATCTTTCTAAGACACGGCTTTTCTCATTTCATCAGCCAGTTCAAAATCTTTCAATGGCTCCCCACTGCAGAGAGAATCCAGATTTCAGACCTTTAAGACAGCTTATAATCTATGTCCCAACTCTCATTATAATTTTAGTTCCTTCTCCACTCCTTTATGGATTCTCTTCCCAATTCAGACTGGGCTACTTTCTTGCCCTTTCAATATTCCTGCTTTTGCTTATATTTTTTACCTTGTTTAGGATATTCTTTCTTCCATTGCTTTTTCTATATTTCTGACTTCTATCTCTTTTCAAGCTTAGCTCAAGTTGACATTCCTAACCATTTTAGCTTCTCTAAAGTTTGCTAATCATTAGAATTTTTATTAGAATTTTATATTTATTACAATTACAATTAGAATTTGAGATATATTAAATGATGCTGCTTCAGGGTTGCAAGTAATCATTTTATTACATTTGTAAGAGGCACACAGGTTGGCGATATAGACCTGACATAAACCCTTACTGGAGGTGCTTATTTATAGAACAGTGAGTTTAGAAATTTAACTTTAGGAAGATGATGAAGAATAAAAGGAGGAAGTACGAGAAAGGATAGAGAAAAATGGTGTATTGTTGTACCACTTCCTGACAGATTCTTTGGAAATAGAGATTTCTCTTTCACTTCTAAAGTTACAGGTTAGGTATTGGCAAACTGTATTGCTATGTAACACCGGGAGATTTTATTGCTTCTGCTGTTGCCCGGTCATGAATTCCATATGGTTTCTGGGTAGTCTTCTCCACTTGCAAAGGAGCAATGTTACTTTGTAGTACAGATGTGTCTTTCTGGTACAAATGTAGTACAGATGAAGACACCAATGTTTCTGTTGAACCTAGCTTAATCTGTTATCCCTAATTTGGGAATTACTTAGCCTAGATAAAGCAGAGACCCTAGGATTTAGGATACTTGTCTTTTCAGTGCCAGGGTTGAAGGTTAGGGAGGAGAATTTTTCCCTGGGGAAATGATTGTATTGGCTATAGTTTATGCTCTGTGTATTTTTTATGCTGTATTTTAAAATTTTTTTTAATCTTTTTTAAAATCCTTACCTTAGTCTAAGACTCTATCATAGAATCAAAATTGAGTAAAGGTCCCAAGGCAGAAGAATGGTAAAGTAAAAACTAGACAAGTGGAGTCAAGTGTCTTGCCCAGGATCCCACAACCAGGAAGTTTCTAAGGCCAAATTTGAGCCTAGATCTTCCTGACTCCAAGCTTGGTGGTCTATCCACTTGAGCCACCTGGCTGCCCAATGCTGTATTTTGATATTATTATTTTTTAAAACTTTCTACTTTAAGCTGTTTGCTTTAATACTATACAAATTCTACATTAATATGAAAGGATAGATCTTAGAGGAGGGAATTCCCATGGTATGGCAGCTACACCAGTGTAGATTACCTTGAACTTGGGTACCAATTTAGGTCTCAGAGAGTAATAGAAAAAAAATATTACCTAAAATCCCTGAAGAACACTGGTTTCATATATATTTATAATTTGTGATCCTGACAAGGTTGAAGAATATTTGTAAACCTGAAATATTGGTAGAGTTCAGGCAAAATTTACCTTCTACAAAATCTCTTCCTCTTCAGTTCAACTAAATTTAATTCAAGTTATTTATTAAGTACTTACTATAGACTAAGCACAGGAGATAGACATTCCCTTCTCTTAAGGAGGTTACTTTCTACTGGGGAGATGTGACATGCATATAATAACTGATATTTACAGATATATACAGAACTGATATATACAAACTATAAGGTTTGCAAAACACTTCCTCACCATTATTATTAATCTTCACAATCACTCTGTGAGCTAAGCATCATCATCCTTATTTTACAGATAAGAAAACTGAGACTGAGGGTGGTTAATTATTTGCCCTATGTTATATATGCAGCAACTTTTCCAGGTCAATTTGAGCATAGATATCTCACAATTCCATGCTCATCAGTCTATCCACTATCCTCATATTACTACTTAAATATAAATATAGTACAAGAAAGGATGTAATGGAGGCAAAGCAGAGATCAAGGCAAAGTACTCTTGAAAAATTTTCAGAGGAGAAAAAATGACTTTCAGTGAAGGAGAATGAAGGATTCCTATTGAATAAGAGTTGAAAGGGACCTCAGAGCCTTTTACTTGGCTTCTACTTTACCCAGAATCTCATCTACAACATTTCCAAAAAGCCAGCTAAGTGGCTCAGTGGGCAGAAGGCTAGGCCTGGAGATGGGAAGTCCTGGTTTCAAATTTGGCCTCAAATACTTCCTAGTTGTGTGACCCTGGGCAAGTCACTTACCCTTCCCACTCATCTGTCTTGGAACCAATACTTGTATCGATTCCAAGACAGAAGGTAATGATTAAAAAAAAATAAAACATTCCCAAAAAGTGGTTATAGACCTTTAGTTAGGAAGGAGCAATTTTCTCCCAAAACAGTCATTTCACTTTTGGAACATTCTATTTATGATTTCCTTATATTAAGTCTAAATTAATCTTTGGGTGACTTCCAATTATAGATTCTCACCCTACCTTCTGGTGTTAAGGAGATTAAGTAGAACCATTTTCCCACATGACACTCCTTTAATTTGAAGAGAGTTCTTCTTCAGTCTAAATATCTCCATTTTCTTCAATTGATTGGACTTCCTCTTTTTCATTAAGGGAGAGGTTAAGTTCGACCATTTTTTGCAAGAAGCCTTTGCCAATTCCCCCAACTGCTAGTGCTCTCCCTTCTGAACTGTCTTGTACTTAAGTACTTTGTATATATATTTATTTATAATTTTATACTCATGCTGCATATATTTTTAAATTTACTTGTCTCTCTCATTAAAATATGAGCTCTTTGTGAGTAGAGATTGTTTTGCTCTTCGCACATGTATCCCCTATACCTAGCACAGCACCTAACACACAGTAGGTCATTAATAAGCATTTGTTCATTCATTGATTGGCTAGTCCTTTCACTATCTTAATCACTCTTTGGGGTATGTGATAGCTCATCTTCTGTGACTTGCCTGAAATATAGTAGCTAGGACTAAACATCATACTCCAGACGTGTTCAGATTAGAGCTGGAATATAACCAAACTTTTACCTTTTTATTTTGGGATATACGGTAATTGCATTAACTTTTAAAGCTGCCATATCATACTCTTAATTCATATTGAGACTGAAATAGAATTCATGTCATTCCCTCAAAAACCCAGGTTTTTTGCATAAGAACCATTTTCTAGTTATGTTATCCCCATCTACACCTGAGAAACTGATTTTTTTTAGAACACAAGGACAGGAGTCTCCATTTATCCATACTAATTTTAATGGTACTAACACTAATACTTATATTCTATACTAAATTTTGTCTTACTCAGTTCAACTTATCTATACAATGAAGACCTTTTGGGATGATGACCTTGTGATCTAACACTTTAGCTCCCAGTTTTATGTCATCTTACAATATGACTAGCATCCCCTTTATGTCACTATTTAAATCAATAAAAATATTGGGGGGCAGCTGGGTAGCTCAGAGGATTGAGAGGCAGGCCTAGAGACAGGAGGTCCTGGGTTCAAATCTGGCCTCAGACACTTCCGAGCTGTGTGACCCTGGGTAAGTCACTTGACCCCCATTGCCTAGCCCTTACCACTCTTCTGCCTTGGAACCAATACACAGTATTGACTCCAAGATGGAAAGTAAGGGTTTTTAAAAAATATATTGAGTAGTACAAGACCAAGTACACATGCTTGTGATATACTTCTAGAGATCTTGGCCAGAGTTTAATTCCTGACTCTGCTGATGCTACCTGTTTGATTTTGGACAAGGCATTTAACTTTTCTTATATTCTTTATTTTAAAAGGGAAGGGCTAGTATTAGTTGGCAGCTATGTGTTTTTTGCCTATATCCATATCTATCTTAGGTTGTGGTTTTCTATTAGCCACTATTATTTTGCATTTAATAGCTTGATAATTATTTCTCCTGGCAGAGGAAACATGGAAAACAAGAGGTTATCAGTTCTGTTGTCTCTCTTTAACCCTGAGTTATAATCTAACACTATGTCAGAGTTTCTATGAAAATGAAGACACTTTTGCAAAATTCCATTAACCACTGACATATGAAAATTGAGGTTTCAGGGATGTTTTGTTTGGCAAGGAATTTGTGAAAAAAGAGAGAAGTTGGGTCAAGTGATAAAGAGTCAGAGTTGTCTTCCATCTTGAACCCATGTGAACTTTGGAGAGTATGGATTCATCCCTACAAAGATTCTGACAGATGTTAGAAGAGTGGATGAGATCCTTAGTATGCTAAAAGCTAATTAAAGATTGATTGGGTGAGATGAACTTTGTCCTTCTTTCTTTGTTATTTGGTAAGAATGTTACCTTTTAACCAAAATATTACTTCAAAATCACTTATCCTCCACTTTATGAGTCAGGAAGAGACTGAACACTAGACACTCTTCTTGCTGCAACCAGAAGCATTTGCATCAGTTGTTATTACAAATGATAGATACTGGTTAGTCCCATACATGTATGTCATCATTCTATTGCTTTTCCTCCTTTATATGAAAGGAATTAGCAGCAGCTGCTCATGTCTTATGTTTAATGTCAGCTATCATGATAGAGTTTGGGAAACTGGGCAATTCTGAATTAGTACAAAATATACATCCAGTACCTAGTTTGAGGAGAGACAGAGAAGAGAAGTTACAAAATAATAATTGTCTTTGCCACTATTGATGGAGTTATAAATCTCTGCTAAAGGTTTTCTTTTCCAACTATAAGTAGATGATAATGTGGATATGGAAAGAGCAAAGAGGGATTAAGAACCTGAGGAGAATCAAGGAATATTCTTTAGAGTGGCAGATGAGGAATTTGGTGTGTTTGAGCATGCCTTTTATGGCATTCTTTCTTAGGAGTATATCCAGGTTCTCCTTTCACTCTTTCACTTTCCTTTGTGATGCATGAGAGGATATCCTCCCAATTCAAACTATAGTTGGAGACCTCTTAATTTTCCTTCTTCAATAGAGCCAATACCACCTTTTACTTTGTTGTATGAAATAATCTTGTTATATGGTCATTTTCTCTTACCATTGTTCCATCTGGTTGAGTAGTGGCCCTTTATTTTTTTTTTTTTTTTTGATTTTCTTCTTTTGCCCAACATATTTTTAAAAATCCTCTTTCATGTCCTTTACTTTATAAACTTCAGCTCATTTTCAGTTTTAACACCCCTGGAATTATTCCTACAAGACTATGCCATAATTTTATGTGTGTCCTCTGCCACTGATCTTTGCTTCTGTCTTCTATGCAGGTTTTTTTCCTTATTATGTGAGTCAATGCATTCCAGTGCACTTCCATTGATCTCCCTTTTTAGATTCATCAATCAGATTATTTCTCTTGGAATCTTTAGAATTTCAGTCTTGAGAGTTTTACATTGTTCCTTCTGGGATGACTTCTCCTTCATTATCATCATTCTTTTAAAAAACGTTATTTATTATTTCTGTGACTTGTTCTTTAACTCACTAATTCTTTAAGATTAGGTTATTTAGTCTCCAATTAATTTTTAATTTGTGTTTCCATAGTCCACTAATAAATGTACTTTTTATTATGTTGACATCTAAACGGGATAGATTTAATATTTCTTCTTTTTAGAATTTTAACTATAAAGTTTTTATAGCCTAATATAGGGTCAGTTTTTGGGAAAGTGCCATCTATTTCTGAGAAAAAGGTTTATTCCTTTCTATTCCCATTTAATTCTCTCCAGATGTCTATCATCTCTAGCTTAACTAAAATTCTATTCGTCTCCTCGATGGCTTTCTTATTTAGTTATTTTTTTTTTTTTTACAGTTAGGAATTGAGCAATATATTTTTAATCTTTTACTTTTTTTTTTAACATTTATTAATAATCATTTTTAACATGATTACATGTTTCATGCTCCTATTTTCCCCTTCACCCCCCGCACTCCCCCCACCCATGGCCGACGTTATTTAGTTATTTTTGTTAGATTTATTTATATCTGAGAAAGGAAAGTTAAGATCCCCTATTCTAGTTTTGCTGCCTATTCCTATAATTCATTTACCTTTTCTTTTAAAAACCTGAATGCTTGAGCACTGGATGCATTTATATTTAGTATAAATATTACTTCATTATCTTTGGTACATTTTACATAGTGTAGTGTCCTTTTTTATTTCTTTTAATTAAATTTGTTTTGGCTTTAACTTTGCCTGAGATCATGATCGATAGATACCCTTGCTTTTTTTCTACATCAGCTGAAGCATAATAAATTCTGCTCTAATTTTTTTTTTTTTTTACTGAGTGCACATATCTCATTTTAAACATGTTTCTTGTAAACAACATATAGGTGAGTCCCAGTTTTTTTAAAATGTACTTTGCAGTTTCCATTTTATGGGTGAGTTTATTCCACTCACAATCAAAGTTACAATTATTAGTTCTGTATTTCTCTCCATCCTATTTTTTCTCCCTGTTTTTCCTTCTCTCTGTGTGCCTTTCTCTTGTTCTCTCTACTTTTATCTCCTCAGAAGTTCAATTTATTTATAGCCACTGCCTATACACCCTTCTAAGAGTCCATCCTTTTTTCTATTTCCTTGTCCTATTTTTCTTTAAGTTAAAAGAACTTACCCTACTATAAACATAGTATATGTGTGTTTATATTTTAAACCCAGTTCTAATGAAAATAAGATTCCCACACTACCTTCCCTATACTCATTCCTCCTCTCCATATAACAGAGTTCTTCCAATTATGACTCTTTTATATAATTTACTACATTTTAACTCTTTCCATCAAATTTCTTTTAAGATCACCCCATCATAATAAATTGAATATCAAGACTTTTCTTTATGTATACTCTTAAAATTGTAGTAATTATAATATTTCAGGTAGTCTAACTATTCCTGAATTGTTCACAATCCTGAATCTAGTTTTCATGTCTGTTGTTTTTCTAATGAGATATGTAATGGGTAAAAAAGGGTTTTGATTGGGTGAATATTAAAAGATTAGGTCACCAGGGAATTGAATAATTATCAATCAATTAAAGAATAACCTCAAATTAAAATGACTTTTATGGAAGTTTATTTACAAATGAGAAGAGAGAGAGAAATTAAGAAATTTAGAGAGAGGATAAGGTAAGATAACCTGACAAACTAAATAATTCGCTTAGGTCCCTGGTTTAACCCAAGCAGATCTAACTAGTCCTCAATTGGAAAAAGGGCAAGCTTGAGCGGAGGGCCAAGGGCCAAAGACCCCAGAGGTGTATGAAACAAAAGTTTCAGTTACAGAGTCTCTTTTGAAAGGGAAGTTCCTTAAGGGAAGTTCAGGAAGATTTAGTCTTTAAACTCACCACATGGAATTCCAAGGTCTTAGGGTTCAGGGCTCCTCCACATCCAAGCAAGAACCAAAAGACCCCCTGGCTCACTCAACTCTCTCTTTTTAAAGGGGCCTCTTTTGTATCACTTCCTGTGCCTTCCTCTTAGTTTACCTGTCCAATCACAACAGATGCTTTTCTTAGGACTGCCCAGGAGGCAGTCAGTAAATTCTGATTTGCCACTCACTCTAGCACATGTGGGTTACAGACCTCCCAACTTGTAAGTTAAGTCGAGATGCTTTCACCTTTGGTGATTAAATCTAAAGATGGGCAGGGTAGATTTAATTTCATTATCACAGATATTACATTTTCTCTTATTTTTTCATTCTTTTTATTTTGTTTTATTATTTCCTGATGTTTTATGAAGTCATTAGTTCCCCATTGCTCAATTCTAACTTTTAAGAAGTTATTTTCTTTGGTAATTTTTTAAATTTCTTTTTCTAATTGGCTGGCTTTTTTTTTCATAATTTTCATGATTTTCTTGCATTACTATTATTTATTTTCCAATTTCCCCCTCAACCTCTTACTTGATTTTTTTTGACAGTTATATAATTTTATATTTAAATCTTCAGTGATATCAGTAATGCATAATATCAATGTCAGCAATATATAATATCACTATCACTAATAGAAGTATATCCCTATCAATCTTTTTTAAAATTTTAAACATTTATTAATATTCATTTTTAACATGGTTACATGATTCATGCTCCTACTTTCCCCTTCACCCCCCCCGCATTCCCCCCACCCATGGCCGACCCACATTTCCACTGGTTTTATCATGTGTCCTTGATCAAGACCTATTTCCAAATTGTTGGTAGTTGCATTGGTGTGGTAGTTTCGCGTCCACATCCTCAATCATGTCCACCCCAGCCCATGCGTTCAAGCAGCTCTCTTACTTGATTTTTAAAGTCCTTTTTGTGCTATTTCAAAAGCTCTTTTTGGGCTTTGACCATTTTGTATCTTACGTTTACATCTAACATTTACACACAGCAAATCTATGATCTGGAAAGATCTATATCCTCCCTTCCAGCAAGAACTCTGACAACAAAATCTTCCTTAGAAGATTTGAGCCTTTTTGCAATACCAGATTTCAAACTATTATAAAGTTATAATCATCAAAATAATTTTGAACTGGTTAATGGAGTGGTGAATCAATGGAATAGATGAGGCACCCAATATAGAATAACAAATTATCATAGTAATTTAGTGTTTGATAAATAAAATTATTCAAGCTTTTGGGACAAGAACTTTTTTTGAAAGATATATTGCAGAGACTGGATATAGATCAACATTTAGCCCATATAATAAGATAAGGTTAACATGGGTATCTGGTTTAGGAATAAAAGTCGATACCATAAGCAAATTAGAGGAACATGGGATGATCTATGAATAAGGAAAGAATTTATGACAAAACAAATATAGAGAATATTATGAGCTGTGAAATGGATAATTTTGAATATATTAAATTTTAATATGTTTAGAACAAACAAAACCAATGCAACCAAGATCCAGAGGAAATATAGGTAGAGGGCTCTGGGAATATAAAGATAAAAAAAACCAAACAGTTCCTGTCCTCAAGCAGAAAGCTGGGGAAAAAAGTTTACAGCAAGCATCTCTGATAAAAGTCTCATTTCTCAAATATAAAGAGAACTAAACCAAACTTGTGAAAACATAAGTCATTCCCCAGTTGATAAATGGTCAGAGGATATGAACAGGTGGTTTTCAAACAAAGAAATTAAAGCAATCTATAGTCATATGAAAAAGATGCTCTAATTCACTCTTGAATAGAAAAAAATTAAAACAACTCTGAGATACACTATAAGCCTACTGGACTGACCAATATCACAGAAAAGAAAAATGATAAATATTGGAGGGAATATGGAAAAACTGGGTGCTAACGCACTGTTGGCGGAGTTGTTATCTTATCCAACCAATCTGGGAAGCAATTTGGGAACTATATTCAAAATGCTCTAAAACTGCACATTTTTGATCCAGCAATACCATTACTAGATTTGTATCTCAAAGAGATCTAAAAAAGAGGAAAAGGCCTATTTTAGAAAAATATTTATTGTTGCTCTTTTAGCAATAAAAATAATTGGAAATTAAAGTCATTTATCAGTTGGAGAATGGATAAAAACATTATGGTGTATGATTGTAATGAAATATTATTATGCTATAAGAAATGATGAGTAAGATGATTTCAGAAAAAAATTAAAAGACTTACCGGGATTGATACAAAGTGAAGTGAGTAGAACCAGAACATTGTACATAGTAACAGCAATATTTTTTTTATATTTTATTTTTTTAGAAAAATTTTCCATGGTTACATGATTCCTGTTTTTACTTTCCCCTTAGTCCCCTCCCTCACTCCCCCCCCCCCAATATCCAATGCTCATTTCCACTGGTTTTAACCTGTAACAGCAATATTTTTTGATGAACAACTGTGAATGACCTAATTATTCTCAGCAATATAATGGTTTGAGACAACCCCAGAAACTCTTAATGAAAAATGCCACCCATTTCCAGGAAAGAAGTGACGGAGTCTAATGGCAGACCAAACATACTATGTTTTCCTTTTTTTCTTATTTTTTCCTTTTTTTAAAATTTGTTTTAGATCTCTTCCATAAAATGCCTAATATGGAAAACTGTTTTGAATGATTACACATATAAAATCTGTATCAAATTGTTAACAATGTTGGAGAGGGTCAACGAATGGGAAAGATTGTGGAAGGGAGAGAGAAAGTTTGGAATTCAAAAGCTTAAAATGAATATTAAAAATTATTTTTCAAAAAAAATTGAATTTTTAAGTCTATGCCTATGAGGTGGTCAGGTCAAAATGAATGACACTATTTGTTTCTTTCTAGGCATTTTCATATAAGTGTGATTAGTTTAATTTTTAATGAGTCAAACAATAAACAAACATTTCTTAAGAACTTACCAATTGTCAAATGTGAGTAGGAGGTCCCAAGGAAACAAAAAATTAAACAGTTCCACCCTCAAGTAGATTATGTTCTATCGGAAGAGACAAAATATGCACACATAGAAATACACAAAAAATTTACCAGGTGATTTCATAGGAGGACACTAATAACTATGGAGAGGAAGAAAGCAAAGGTGGCCCCTGAGCTAAGCATTCTAAGAGACAAAGGCAGACAGACAGGAAAGGGGAAATAAACCACAGAAAGACAGACAGAAGAGAGTGGTCCAGCAGTGGTATACATGCAGTTGAATTTGCCATACCGCAGTAACAAAACCACATATTAGCCTATCCATATATTCTATGATTTAGCAACTATGGATCTTCCCCTCCCCCCCAAATCATTGACTGACCTATCTATCTCCCCTACCTCTTGACTCTCAAATTACTGTGCAATAGCCAGTAACTAGCAGTCAAGAACAAATCCAAAAGTGCTCACCTCATTTTGCTACACCCTCAGGAGGTCTGTAAAACACCAGGTTTAATGCCTCTTGTTTGGCTCTTACAAGTGAGTTTTTGACCACTTTTTTTTCTCCTTGTCTATTTTGTCTTACTAGACAAAAACACCCCCAAACCACTCAAAATGGATGATATACTTATGATCTGAAGAGATCAGGCTCAAATGATTATTTGATTTAGTGTAGAGCCAATGAATCATATCTGCTGAATAACCAGAAAATCCCTCACTAAGGGAATGTTGACTTCAGAAGTGGGAGTGATGGGAAAAAAAAGAAATCAATGATGGTGTTCTGCTCATAGCACTTCCATAAGAGGAAATGTTTCAGATCCTTTAAAGTAAAGATCAATCCATACCAACCATAGGCTTGTAAAGCTATGTGAACATTATAAGCGTCCCATACACACTCAATAGCAATGACCAAGCTCCCTTGGAATGGTATTCTCTGAGCCAGAGGGACGGGATCTCTATGGGTTCTTAAGTCCTGCTTTTTGGCTGCTTTACTTGATAATTGATAATTCAAAACAAGGACTTATCAGATACCCCCTCAAGTACCTTCATTATAGGAACAGAAGACTCAGACATGGAGCCAAGGAGCCAAAAATGCAGTTTTGTATTATAAAGATTTGGGTACTGCTTAGACATAAAGGGTAAGGAGGGAAGCACAGACAAATAAGATGAAACCAAGAATTTCATTCCTCTACATTTTCTTGATGGGTGTAGTTAGAGGTCTGAAATTAAAGCTGCCTCAAAAAATCAGGTTGTGGGCTAACCAGGAATCCTAAGACATCCTGCTAATTCAATCTCAGGTTGGATGATTTCAGAAGGTAAACTTAAGCACTACACATCTTTATTCTCCTATATTATTCATGCCCCATTGATGCTTACTTACCTAATCACCACACATTTGCGTTCTGGGGCCAGCTCCCACCAAGGGGCCTGCAGGACTGGCATCTGTAATTCTCTGTTCATTAACTTGGAACCCAGGACCTTAGTCTTCCTTTTTTTAAAAATTCTGATTTATTTCCTTTGCTTCAGACTTGGTACCTGGAAGCGTCCAGGTGTTACCCAAAATGGCTGTCTAGGCACCAAGCTTCCACTGAGTATTCTGATTCTAATCAGGCTGGCTAAAATATTTTTTGGCAGCTACTTTCTTAACTCTCTCATGCCAGTGGAAAATGAGTTGGTGTGCCAAGCTCTGTTCAGTAAAAGTGTACTAATAAACTTTGAACGATTAGACCATTTATGTTGAAAGTGTCCTTTGTAGCCAGATGATGTTGGGTTTGGCTTCTGTCCAGATTTCACATTTCTTTTCATTCAAATGGAATAACTTGGACAATACTCCTCCATTCTTACCTCTTGCCTTTTTGCCCACCCATAATCCACTTAAAGATGCTTGATTAAATCCTGAAAAATGTTGATTAATAAAAAGTCCCTGAATTTTATGTGCAACAAAGATAATTTTTATAATTATGACAATTTTTGTGTGAATAGCACATTTTGGGTTAAAGAGCATATTCCTGTAAATAGCCAATAAATGTTTATTAGGCACCTACTATGTGCCAGGCACTGTGCAAAATACTGGGAATAAAAGTACAAAAAAAAAAAAAAAAAAGAAAGACAGATGCCAAGGGAGACACAGAAACCAATAATACTGGAGGAGATAAGATGGTCTCTAAATCCTCAGGCAAGGTTTGCAGATTCCTTCAAGAGTTCAAGTTGGAGCATCTTGTAGCATTTACTTAAATACTAAAAAGTTTGTCAAGATGAGTAGACAGCTGAGGTAGATGGACAGTGTCAGGATATATTTATAACTGATGCTTAAAATAATTATGTATGGGGTAGACATGAGCAGATATTGAAGTCTGAAGAGGTTCTTCAGTAGAAGTTTCCTTAGGGCATTGAAATAATAGGTCTGCACAATAATAATAATAAATTATAGTAGAAGCATCAGCAATATTGATAAAAATAATTCACATTTTCTATCATACCTTAAAGCTTCCAAAGCACCTTCTCCCGTAATAAACTTTAATACCTTTACAGAGAGGGAGAAATCTCAGTTGATGAAAATTCTGTTCTTGCTATGGCTACAGTTGCTGCTTTTCTTCTGGGTTTCCATCCCCTTCCATTGGTACTTTCTAGTGTATTTCAATGTTCCATCCTTTATCTGTCTTTGTGAGAAGCATCGCTTTTGCCAAACAACTGGTTTTGTATGCCAGGAATATCAAATGGTAAAGATCATTTAGTGAATAGTTCTAGATATTGCCTATTAAATGGGATTGTCCAGTTATAGGGCACACAGTTAATGTATAGCATTCAATATCAAGTAAATTAAATATATGAGTAGGATAAGTTACAATATAGTTGGAATCATTTGGTGTGGGACACCTAAAAGTGGTTTCCAATATATAAAATATTATATTTTCTTTGGCAAGATAAAAGGCTATTGTTGTAGCATTAATCATATCTGTTTAATTATGATGATTAGTTGAATTGGTTGGTCAGAACTTACAGAAACTTAAACATCCATAATCTCCAAACAACTAATCTGCCTGGAGTCAAGAAGATCTGAGTTCAAATCTAGACTCAGATACTTCCTAGCCATGTGATTTTGGGTAAGTCACTTAACCTCTGATGAAGTATGACAAAAGGATATACTCGATCCACTAGAGAAGGAAATATAAAACTGCTCCAGTATCTTTGCCAAGAAAACCCCATAGATTGCTATGTTCCATGGGGTCATGAAGAATCAGATGTGATGGAATGATTAAACAACAAAACATACAACCTGGTGAGGCTTCACACTGAAATAGTATTTTTAATAATTATTGGGTCTTGTCAAAGTTAGGACCATAAAGCCCTATGTATCATAAGGATCAGGTCAAGCTTCTTATTGATTTTCTAAATTATAACAATGTCTGACTGAGTGCCATATTACTGATGGCTCACTTCAGAGGAAGAAATGGGAAGGGAAAAAGGAAGAAGGGCTATGGTCTTGAGGTTAAAGAGCATAAGCTCCATTGTAAAGTCTTACGGGTGGTAGTACATGTGACCAGTGAAAGCAGGAAACCTCATGTCAAGGCATCCATGAAGTTTTGTCATAGACAGTGTTTTCCAACATTTTTTTTAGTCTGGGACATATTTTTGAATATTTTGGGACTTACCAATGTGGTTTAGGGATACACCCTTCTAAGCCAGGCACCAATTCAACCATCTATCTACCTGCAGTTCCTGCACTCATATAAGTCATATACATGGTTACAGAGAGGATAACATCAGAGCTATAATTAAGATGGTGTGAATGGAGATTTAACCTAGGATACTGACATCCAAGGGGTGGTACATGCTTCCTTCCCAGAAAAAATTCTATGTACCCTTTCTCTCTCTCTTCTTTTAACCCCCTGTGCCCTATCACCATAATACACCTTTCCCAGGACTTGCCTTTCTTGCCAGCTCCTAAGGAAAGAGGGCTGAGACTCTCTGGGAGATGGAATATCCTTCCCTGTCTGATAGTGGCTATTTAGAATTTTCTTCTATAATTTAGCTTTCATCACATAATTTCCTCCAGGCATAGTTTTGTCTAGTTTCAGCTCTTCATCATACTTGTATCAATATGCTCTATTTACTGTAGATTTTGCTACGCCCACTTCCCACTGTTCTGGTAAAAAATTAACAAAAAGAAGCTGATCAAATGAGATAATATTTGTAAAGAAAAAAGCACAAGGCTTGGCCCATTGATGCTTAATAATTTCATTATTTCTTCCCTCTCCCATAAACCTAATGTGCTGTGACATACTTTGGCATAATGCACTTAAGTGTGGTAAAACATTCCCTGGATAATTTAGTGATGGGCAAGTAGAAACATTATCTCAGCTGTTCCCAACCTAGGGCACGTGTAGCCTCAGGGGATAGGCAAAGCTCAAAAGGGGGATATGGGAATATTTGGTAAATACCTATATTATCCTATTAAAATAATTCCAAAAATAATAAAGTTAACTTAAAGAAAAATCTGTAGATGAGAGAATGAACAGTTAAGAGGTGGAGTTGGGTAGGATGGGAAAGGAAGAACTGTTATAACTCACCTGGAAAACTGGAAGAGACAATTGGAAGAATAATTCTTACTGACCAAAATCAAATGAATGAGGTTTTGGATAAGAAAATATTTTCAAGCTGAAGTAGAAAAGAAAGGAACAAAACAGACATACAGCAAATAGTAAAATGTTATAATAACCTTGTATTTAACAAAAGCATAGGTCCAGATTTGTGGAATATGAAATCACTGTTTGATAAAAATTGCTGGGGCAATTGGAAAGTAGTTTGGCAGAAACTAGGTTTAGACAATATCTTACACCATTCACTAAGAGAAGATCAAAATGGATATATGATCTAGACAGAAAAGGAGATACCATAAGTTAGAAGAACTGGGAACATATTACCTATCAGATTTATGGATAGGAGAGAAACATATGAATCAGTAAGAGATGGAAATATGGTGAGATATAAAATGGATAATTTTGAGTACATTAAATTAAAAAAGCTTTGTACAAATAAAAGAAATATTGCAAGATTAGAAGGAAAGTAGAAAATTCAGAAAAAAAAATATAGACAGCCTCTCAGATAGAGGTCTCATATCTAAAATATATAGAAAACTTTTCAAAACTTATAACAATAAGGAGCCATTCCCAAATGATTAATGGGTAATAGGTCTGAAGAGACAATTTTCAGATGAAGAAATCAATGCCATATATAGGTATATGAAAAATATTTTCTAAATCACTACCAATTAGAGAAAAGCAAACAAAAAAATCTGAAAAATCACCTCCTACCCATTAGACTGGCTAAAATGACAAAAGGACAAAATGACAAATGTTAGAGGGGATATGGAAAATGGAAAAGTTAATTGTTGGTGGAGTAGTGAACCAATTCAACCATTTCAGAGAGAGATTTGGCTGTCAATTTTATTTCATATTTTAAATGTACAATATCATTTGTTATCTTTTAATTTTTTTTCTTTAGGAATTTTTGGGGAAAGACTGTATATGAAATGATGCCAATTAAAAATGATTTCTATAGAATAATGACATTATTCTCTTAATTAACTCCTCTTTAGATCTAGATGCCATGAAATTAAAGTATTTGAAAGCATGGTTAGAATATTTAAAAACTTAAATATTTAATTGGATATCTTGCTTTAAAGCAAATGATAACTTGTTGTTCCCCTTTTTAACCTTGGTTGAATTAGTTTTGTTTGCACAGTTTTAAATTTAATATAATAAAAATAATCTATGATGTCCTTCATGTTATCTCTTTCTCGTTTTGTCATAAATTCTTCCTTTATCAATAAACTGATCTAAAAGGTAAACTATTCTATGCTCCCTTAATTTGCTTATGGTATCACACTTTAAGTCTAAATCATATGCCCCTTTAGACCTCATCTTAGTAGAGCTTATGACATACTAGAGTGAATTATCTGATTTTGAGCAAGGTGAGAAGGTGTGAAAGTCTATGGTTTCTCTGATGTAGAGCAAGAGTGGAACTCCATATGAATGGCTTTCCACATTGTTTGCATTCATAAGGTTTCTTCCCAATGTGGATTCTCAGAGAACAGTTTGGAATTACAGCCAGAGAATTATAAAACTGTGTATATACCCAGGTTTCCATATTTGTTTCCCAAGGAGATCAGGGAAAAAGGAAATGAACTTATATACTTCTAAATATTTATAGAGACTCTCTTTGTGGTGGCAAAGAACTGGAAATTGAAGGGATGTCCTTCAATTGGGCAACAGTTAAAACAAATTGTGGTATGTGATTATGATGGAGTACTACTGTACCATAAGGAACAATGAGCAGACTAATTGAAAAAAAAAACTTGGAAAGAACTACATGAGACAATGTACAGTGAAATGAGTAGAAATAAGAGAACATTATATACAGCTACAGATTTAATACTAAAAAATAACTTGTGAACACCACCTTCAGAGAATGAATGGAAAAATTAAAATATTAAAGACATAATCTATATGTACATACTATCGCTCAAATGATGTCTTCTGTGATGTGGAGAAGGAATGAGGTGGGGGCTGAAACACTTGTAAATAAATTATTTTAATAAAAAATAGCAAGGACAACAGTCTGGTGAAAATTATTTTTAATCAAGTTAGGAAGTCATATATTTCCTTAAAAAAGCATATCTAACCTCACTATACTTATTCATTAGACTTTACCTCCATTTTTAACAACTGATTTCTACGAATCAGGATTCTCTGTTATTTTCCCAATCAAATCCAAAGCAAAAACAAAAACAAAAACAAACCCAAAACCTTTTCTTTAAGGGACCCAATAAGTTCAAATGATTTGTATCCCTATAAGAAAAGATAATATTGGTAATGCTTAAAAATTGTTAGTATCATCAGGGTAGCTAAAAGAAGTATACTCAAAGGGAACAGTGACAAACTCTATAGGATGAAATGTCAAGATATATGTATGTATGTATGTACAAATATATATATATATATATAAAACTAGAGGTAAAAAAAGAAGAAGATAATATTAAGAGAAATGGGAAAAGAGACAAAATGGATTAAATTTATATTCAATAAAGAAGTACATGGGGGGAACAGGGGAGAGGACCAAAAACACTGGAAGAGAGGTTGGAGAGAGGAAATACTTAATTTGTAAGTGCATTGAAATTAACTTAAAGAGGGAAGAACAATTGATCAGATCCATTGGGGCAGAGAATTGATTCACGCCCTATAGAGAAGTAGAAGTATAACAAAAGGACTGGTGGGGAGGGAAGCAATACTAGGGAGGGAGATGGATGGAGGGTAGTTTTAAAAAGACCTTAAAGAATAATAAGAGGGGAATAAGAAGGGAGAGGGGAAAAAGGGAATTACAATAAGGGAGGCGACTAAGGGGACTGATTAAAAACAAAACACTGGTATGGGAGGAAATAGTGAAAGAAGAAAGGGCAGGACAAGGAGAGGGAATCAAAATGTTGGGGAACACAGTTGATAATTATAACTCAGAATGTGAATGGGATGAACTCACCCATAAAAAGGAAACAAATAGCAGAGTGGATTAGAAACCAAAATCCTACCATATGTTGTCTACAAGAAACACACGTGAAGCAGGTAGACATATAGAGTAAAAATAAAAGGCTGGAGCAAATCTATTGGGTTTCAACTGAGAAAAAGAAGGCAGGAGTTGTAATCATGATTTCTGACAAAGCCAAAGTAAAATAGATCTGGTTAAAGTAGATAAAGAAGGTAATTACATCCTGATAAAAAGCAAAATAGACAATGAAGAAATAGCAGTACTCAACATATATGAACCAAATGGTATAGCATCTAAATTTCTAAAGGAGAAACTGGAAGAACTCAAGGAGGAAATAGATAGTAAAACAATATTAGTAGGAGACCTGAATCATCCCTTATCAGATCTAGACAAATCAAACCAAAAAATAAATAAGAAAAAGGTAAGAGAGATGAATTAAATCCTAGAAAAATTAGAGTTAATAGATATGTGGAGAAAAATAAATAGGGACAAAAAGGAATACACCTTCTTTTTAACAGCACATGGTATATTCACAATGATTGACCATGTACTAGGGCACAGAAACATGGAAACAAATGCAAAAAAGCAGAAATAATAAATGCAACCTTCTCAGATCATAATGCAATAAAAATAATAATAAGTAAGGGTACATGGATAGGCAAACCAAAAACTAATTGGAAGCTAAACAATATGATTCTCCAAAATCAGTTAGTTAAAGAACAAATCATAGAAACAACAATTTCATAGAAGAGAATGACAATGATGAGACATCCTACCAAAATAGATGGGATGCAGCCAAAGCAGTACTCAGAGGGAAATTTATATCTTTGAGCTCATATATTAACAAATTAGGGAGGGCAAAGATCAATGAATTGGGCATGCAAATCAAAAAACTAGAAAGAGAACAAATTAAAAATCTCCAGATGAAAACTAAATTAGAGATCATAAAAATTAAAGGAAAAATTAATAAAATTGAAAGTAAAGTAACTATTGAATTAATAAATAAGACCAGGAGCTGGTACTTTGAAAAAAACAGATAAAATTGACAAAATACTGGTCAATCTAATAAGAAAAAAGGAAAGAAGAAAACCAAATTAGCAGTATCAAAGATGAAAAGGGAAACCTCACCTCTAATGAAGAGGAAATTAAGGCAATCATTAAAAAATATTTTGCCCAATTATATGGCAATAAATATAGCAATCTAGGTGATATGGATGAATATTTACAAACAAATATATTTTAAAGAGTATGCTTCTCTTATAACACTTGGAAAGGAATGATGGTAAACTATCTTAGCATTAAATCTGATTAATCAACAAAAGGGACCAAATCAGATTTGCTTCCCTTGAGATATTTCCATATTTCAAGAGTTGTACACTCTCCTTACACATGCATGAACTTTGCCCAACAGGCTATCCTAACTGCAATGAAATGTTGGCAGTACTGTTTCTATCTGAGTGTACAGAATAGCTCCATGAGCCTCTTTGTTATTTGTTACACCCCTCCTATTACTCAGACCCCTTCTTCCTCTATTCATTTTAGGATTGAGGAGACATTCATACTGTTATATCCTCCAAAATATTTTAGTTGCAGTGCTTAATATAATGATAATTTCAACAAAAATGAAATTCATATACAATTTTTTCAGTTTTGCAAAACTCTTTCCCATGCTTTATTGCAATGTAAGTCTCATAATAATACACCTAATCGGTAAGCAGGCTTAACATTCTTATCCTAACTTCATAGAAGAGGAAATTAAAGCTAAGAAGTGTCAGGGATGGGACTAAAGCTCAGCCTTTCTAAGTTCTACTTTATGCCTTTTTCTCAAAGTTTATGGACATATAAAGGTAAGCAAATATCAAACCCTCCCTGCCTTACACACAAATGTTCTCCAGGTTCTCTTTCCTAATTATTATATGAGGGAGAACAAAATAAAAATGCTAAATGTACATGCGACCAATTGTTACTGAAGAGAGAACATGGTAATATATAAAGTCTAATGGATCTGGAGTCAAGGAGACTTAGATTCAAATCTCATGTCTGATACTTATGCATTGACTGATCATAGACAAATCACAACCTCTCTGATCCTCAATTTTCCTAATTGTTAAAATAGGATTAATAATACCTTTAGGGGCAGCTAAGTGGTGCAATAGATAGAACACTGGACTCGCAGTCAGGGAGGCTCATCTTGCTGAGTTCAATCTGGATTCAGATACATTTTAGCTAACTTAACCCTGTTTGCCTCCATTCCTTTACTCTAAAATGAATGGGAGAAGGAAATGTCAAACCACTCTAGTATCTTTGCCAAGAAAATCCCAAATGAGATCCTGAAGAGTCAGGTATGACTGAAACAACTGAACAATAAGAGCAAAATGATACTTTTACTACCTATTAAGTTAATATGGAGTAATTGTGAGAATCAAGTGAAATAATGCACAGAAAGCATTGTTTGAAAAATCATAAAGAGAAATATAAATTCAACTCTTAGCCAATTATCATTCCTCTTCACATATACAGAATGTGAGTTGTAAGGGAGGATGAAAAAGCTGTATGTCTTTGTTACCCAGGAAGGACATTTTAATTTCTCCTTGAAGGATAGAAGGACTGTCTGCTTGTCTTTTTGTCTTCACCAAGTAAATGTCATGGTTAAGATGGCTCCTTTAATTTATTTTGTCTCAGGAGAAAGAGTGATGTTATATATCTTCTGTGTACACTTACTTCTCAAGGGACAAGTGAAGCCTTCATATGGCTGTTCATCACCTCATATGATACCCGAAACTCTGCTGGCTTCTGTGGCAAAAGGAGACATTGAGAGCTGCCCAGGCAAGGTTTCCAAAATTTCCTGCACATCGTAGTCTGTCTAACAAAGAACATTTTTCCTCCAATTTTCAAATAAATATTGTATCTATCTAGGAGGCAGCCTGATATACTGAACAGAGCATTAGACTGTAAATCAATCAATTATGAATTTAACAAGACTTTTATTTATAATTTAGTAGGTGCCTGGTATTTTGCTAGGTGTTAGGGATGCAAATATAAGTGAGAAGCCCTTGAGGGGCTTACATTCCAACAGAAGTCTAATGATTTACAATCATTAATAGTGATCTAAGGTCCTATTTCCATCTCTCCCATTAAGGATGTCAGGCAATTCAATTCAATTCAGTAAATATTTCTTTTTTTTCCTATCCAAATGTTTTTATTTTTTAATTTCATTTATTTAATTAATTTATAATATTTTCCATGGTAACATGATTCATATTCTTTCTCTCCTTTCCTCCCTCCCCTTCCCATAGCTAAAGAGCAATTCCACTGGGTTTTACTTGTGTCATTGATCAAGACCTATTTCCATATTATTAATATTTGCACTAGTGATCATTTAGAGTCTACATCCCCAATCATATCCCCATCAAACCATGTGACCAAGCAAATGTTTTTTTCTTCTGTGTTTCTGCTCCCACAGTTCTTTCTTTGGATGTGGATAGTGTTCTTTCTCCTAAGTCCCTCAGAATTGTCCTGCATCAATGCATTGCTGCTAGTAGATCAGTAAATATTTCTTAAGTGCTTACTTTGTGCCAGGCACTGGGAATACCAGGAATGCATAAAGAAGAAAAAGTGAGTCAGTCTTTGACCTCGAAGAGCATCAGTTTCCTTTTCTGTAAAATGGTTATCATTATGCCAGTCTTACCTACTTCACAAGATTACTATTAGGATTACATGAGCAACCAATAGGTGAATATGCTTGGGAAAATATGAAGTGGATAGAAGTGAGGATTTCCTGCATTTGCTTCCCAACACATGCTATCATGTAGAGATGTCTTTGGTCCTTAAATACCTTCTCAGGAACGTGCAGGAGAAGAGTATGTAGTTACAGGAATAGCTGAAGGCATTTTTCCTCTGATTATAAAATAGAGGACCCTTTAGGATGAGGGGTGCTTTCTCTGTATAATATGGTCAAGATCTAGGGTCTTCTATCCCCATAAATCCAAAGCCATACAGTGAGTCTTAAATGTGCCATAAATATTTCTGGACAAGAGGGGAAAATGAAAATCATTACCTTTTGCTGGTATAATTTTCTCTCCCAATAGGCCCCAAGACAACTCCAGTTAAGGTGATTGAAGGGTATGCTCAAAGAAGGTATTACTCAGGTCTAGTTTCTCCATAAAATGTCCCTGGCGTAAGGTTAGCTGTAAGTCTTTCAAACTAGCCACTTTGAATGACTTTGTCATTAGGAAAGAATTTAGTGGCTTTACTTTTAATAGAGGCTAATAGTTTCTGGAGGATTTTCGAGCAGCAACTTAGAAATTTAAGCAGTCTCCTGAGAAGTCTGAATGACGCATGATCACCAGAGTACCTGGGACAGTATATCTTTTATCACCAACTTTAAAGCATCTATTTATTTTAATGTCAGTTATATTTGTCTGGAAAAGTTCAGTAATGTATCTATACTCACTTGTATTTGTCTCCCCACACATCCATGTATCTTAGTGTATATAATTTGTTTATCATTGCTGGTAAGAATTTTCTCTTATTTGTCACATTATCTAAAGTGAGACATTGTGAATATGTATCCATGACAGTTTTACATAAAGAAGCAGATCGATGCAATTGGCAGTAATACTTATAAATGTTTAAAAAAACTTATACACTACGGGGCAGTTAGATAGTTCAGTGATTAGAGAGCCAGGCCTAGAGATGGAAGGGTCTTGAATTCAAATCTGGTCTCAGATACTTCCTAGTTGTGTGACCCTGGGCAAGACACTTAACCCCCATTTCCTAGCCCTTGCCACTCTTCTCCTTTGGAACCAATACATAGTATTGATTTTATGATGGAAAGTAAGGGTTAAAAAAATAACTAATACACTAAGGTAAATGTTGAAGGGATCAGTCTTTCTTGACCTAAAGTGCACAGTCAGCACTGTTGAGAAGGGAATTAACAAAGTCCTATGTTCATGGAAATTTTAGCCATTAAAATGGGGCCTATCTGAGTCTATTTAGGGGCTTGTGAGAGGAAGCAGTGGCGACCCAATCCCCACCCATGAAAGTGACATGCACCATCCATGACATCTTGCATGTTTCCTTTAGCAAATAATGTAATCAGAAGTGGCACAATGTCCCTGGTGAAGCTGGCAATTTCCTTTGGTTTCCTTCAGGCTGACTCATATAATCGCCCCTCCTGGGATAACAGGAATATACCACACATTTCCCATCTATGGTTCACATGCTGAAGCTTTACAAAAAATTTTTTTAAAGTAGGATTTGACCACTGCCAAATTACCCAAAGAAATTGTGTTTGAGCAAAGAGAAAAGTATTTGTCACTCCCTAGCATGGTAAGCATTCTCCAAAATAAATAGGAGTGCCTTCCAAAAATAATCAGTCCATTCACCAGGTCATACCAAATCACATCAGAAGGGAGCTATAAAGGGGCATAATTCTAGCAAGTGTCTCTGGCCCAGGGGCACTTCATAGATGAGATCTCTTGTTCACACTATCTAGAGGAGCTTTTCAGGAGAAAAAAGGACCCTCCCATGAAGGGGAAAGGAAATGAGTGATTCAGTAGTGAACAGGTATGAGTGGCACACTGGTAATCCTGCCAAAACAATATGGCCAAGATTTCTGGGTGGTTTATGAAGGCACAGGATTATCAAGAATATATATGCTAGTTCTACCACTGATGTGGATTTCCTGACATTGCTGGGAAGGTAGTATCATCTCTACCTCAAGCTCGAGAATCTGGAAACAACAAAAAAAGTATATATGCTATACTTTAGGATTCTATAATTATACCAACACATACATACCATCTTGAATTGTCTTGGTAAACTATTAAAAATATCAAATAATGAAAATTAGATCCCCATATATACTCTAGTGGTACAAATCTGGGTGGAATAATGTTATTGACATTATCAGACATATATTGCAGGGAAAGCTCACAGAAGGTATAAGAAAAGTTAATGAGTAATGGAAGTAAGAGTTTATTCAGGTTTTGTGAGCTCACATTCTCATTTTTTTTAATTATCTGGAAGACAGTGCTTTTTAATAATTTTATTTTTATAATGTATTTTATAATTTATAATAACTATATTTTATAATATATTATATTATATTAAAGTTTTATATATAATTTATAATATAATATATTTTATAATTTATAATAATTTCTTCACTTGAAGAAATACACCTGACAATAATTCTCTAAAAGTAGGAGAGGTCAATGCAAACTGGAAAATAAATGAGTTAAAAGGAAAATCTACTCTGGTAAAATAACTTTATTTTTCTATTTTAGAATCTTTAGGAATTCTACTATATATCCTCTAAAAATGTTATGCTTTGGTAAGTTTAGATTTTGCAACTCTAAGTCCTTTAGAGAAGGCAATCTGTGTCAGAGAGTAGAGGCAAATGATGTTAACTGAATACAAACATTATCTTGGAGAAGAACCAGGATTGTATTGACCAGGAGAATGTATCAAGAGCTTAGAGCAGTTAATAACATTTCATCCATTTGTAAGTTTGTTTCCACTGATCCATTTTTAAGGAAAAAGAAGAGCTCTGAAAAAAAAGGAACTAAAAATTGAAATTACTATAGAGAGCTGTTACTATAATAATTCTCTGAGCGGTGATGTATACAAAACTACAAAGAGGTAACTGGGCTAGAATTTGGAACCAGGTATACTTGCTGGGCTCCTCTGGATTCCAAGATAAAGATAAATTAGAAAGAAAGTGGCCCTGGAGGCTGTGGAAAACAAGATTAAATTAATAAGGATAGATAATAGTAGAAAACTGGTTCCGTGACTAATTGTGCTTGGGTGTTTATATTTCTTTATATCTTGTTCTAATTTGTATGCTCACAGTGTTTAAAGACTACAAGAATGTTAGAGGTCCTCAGCCTTTATTTTAATGATGGGGAATCTGAGGTATATTTATGCAACCGTACATAGGTAAGAGAGTATATTTGAACTTAGCTCTCCTGAGTTCAGGGCTTTTGTCACCCTACCACAAATTGAGTATATTCTTAATAACTACAGTAAAGATTAATACTTTGCTATATTTAAACTTATGAATATGAGTTTATAAAGTAGATCAAGAGTTGTCTTTTTACCCTCTGTGACTCTTGTCTATATTTTTCCATAAATCTAGTTTTCAGATAGGTCTTTCTACATTCTATGAATTTTAAGACAACATTTGGGCTACCTATAATGCTTCATTCCTGTTTGGGGAAACTGTGTAGCCCTTCCAAAGATCCTTAGTTACATGTATGTACATATATTGGGCAACTAAGTGGTTAAGACTCATCTTCCTAAGTTCAAATCTGTTCTCAGTCACTTAGTAGCTCTGTGATCCTGGGCAAGTCACTTAACCCTCTTTGTGTCAGTTTCCTTATTTATAAAATGAGCTGAAGAAGGAAATGTCAAATGACTCCAGCATCTTTGCCAAGAAAATCCCAAATGGAGTCATGAAGACTTGGTCATAACTGGAAAATGTCCTAAAATATATGTGTTTATACAAACACATATGTGTACATTTACATATATTTGCATGTGTAATAAAATATATATATAATCCATATATATCTATAAGAGATATAATCTTTTCTGGGCTATAACATATTCATATTTGTTGGCTGAGTTCCCAATTTTGCAAATACTCAGATTCAAGGAGGGTAGCTGTTGGGGACACCCTTCTAGCAAATGAAGTTTATAAGCCCCTACTAATGTATTTCTCTTTAAAACCAAGATAGTTGATTTGGTTAGCTCTTAGAGAAGACATTTTTAATTTGTTTTTTCATGTTTTTTGTCATGCAAAACACATTTCTATATTGGTCACTATTAAAAGAGCAAAGTCATACATAACCAAAACTCCAAAATAAAACCAAAAATACAGTGATAGGAAAGACAATTCCAACAGTTCTTTCTCTGGATAGCATTCTCCATCATAAGTCTTTCAGGATTGTCCCAGCTCATTATATTGCTAAGAATAGTCAAATTTTCACCAGATAATCATCATCCAATATTGCTGTTATTTGTGTACAATGTTCTCCCAGTTCTGCTTAAGAAAAAATATTTATTCCAAAGGTGTAGCAAGAATAAGAGTTATAAAACACTTCCCCATAAACACGAGGTGCATTCTCCCACAAATAATCACAGTATTTATAGGAAGAGTAGAAACCAACTTAGAATACAACAGCAATGAGGCTTATGTGAAGAAAACACATATATGCCAAGGCAACTCACAACTCCTGAACTCTATTGAGGTCTTTCCATTTGTCACCATCGCATTTAAATTTTTCTCCTTTCTGCCCTTGTTTGGAGAAGACAGGAAGAGGAGAGAGTGTTCTATTCTATTGTGTCAAGGACTTCAATTCTAACTCCTCTTGTTCATTTTCTCTCCTCACCATCTTTCTTACTTTTGACTAATGCCATTATGGAGTCCCCACGGGAAGTAAGAAATGAAGTAAAATTCTTAATTTGCCCTGCTCCTTCCTCCACCTGCATGGAATCTGGATGTTCACAGCAGCCCCTCAACTTCTGAAATCCAAAGGGACTCATTTCAATCTTGCTGGACTTCCACTTCAGACCCTCTTTCCAATGTGCAATGTGTAACTTTTCACCAAGGAGATTTGCACGACAAGCATTGAAATTTGGCGAAGAAATGACATCGATTAAACATATTCAACACTTAAGTCCACAGTTTTCCCATCTTGAGACAGAAGAAGCTACAGTAAATGTAAAGGAAGTATCACTGGTCTCTCTAGCAAAGGTTTTGATTAAATGCAAAGGATTTAAGTTTTGTTTTGTTTTTTTAAATTATTTGATCTGTGGATGCACACTAGGACTTCATACTTGCTGTCAACCTGAGTATTCTTAGGTTACAAATAATTTAAAAAGCTTCTTAGAGACTGACTTACTAGGCTTGGGGATTTCAGAGATACTATGAATCACCTGTTCCTGGTTCTTGATGGCTAACCTGACCTCTTGCACATTTGGTTCGCAGACCTTGAGTTTATCTATATGTCCCCTTCCCACTCACACAAGAGGACCGTACTGAGACTTTTCAGACTGCAGTTTATGAAATTCCTTAAATCATTCCAAAAGGGAAGTATGACTTGATTACAAATAACATTTGTTATTCCTGCCAAAGTAGAGTCCAGCGTTTTCTACTAAACAATTAGTTGTGAACTTAACTGCAAAAGGACATCCTGAGCCATTCCAGACTTCCCCTGAATGCTTGGAATAGAAACATCTTTGGTAACACCAGCCCCACAATGTGCTCCTACACATGTCACGGACAAGAAAGGTTGTTTTCGTACTTGTTATATTTGTCACAACTGCACTCACAAACTGAGGCAAACTTGTGACTGTCAGAAGAGAGTGAATACAAATCACTTGATTGGACAGAAAATTTTGATGACATATACACCAAAGTGGAGTCTTCAATTGGCTGTCAGCACTACTTAAAGTTACCAAGTAATTTGAAAGCCTTTTGAGCTTTGCCTTTTGAGCAGAAATGGAGATGAAGACATGTTGTGAATTCTTGATCTGTCTCCTTCCGTGCCCATAGAAATCCATTTTCCTTCAGCTTAAAAAATAATTAACTTTCCTGTAATCTAAAAGATGATTTTTAAAAGCTGCAAGTTCTCACTCTTCATCTCAAAACTCAGACAGCAAAAGAACCTTGGGAGCTCTGGGAAACCCCTGATGGCAATTGGACGATAAAATGTTTTAATTGACAAAAGAGCCCCTTGGCCAAATTCTCTTCTTTGTAGGGCTTGTCAGAAGTGTTCAGCTTCAGGCCAAGAAGCTGCCAGAGTGAAGTCCAATCACTAATGACAGAAAGATTAGCAAGGCAGAGATTGGCCAGCTCCACAACAGTGTATAATGGGACAAAAATGTTGTGGAGTCACCTAAGTGCAGCTGATCCGTGGCAAATTTTTAATGGGAGGTTATTTCACTATCAAATGCTCACCACTTTACACTCTGGCATTTCTTGAATGTATGGGAAAAACGGTCTGTTCTGTCATACCAAAGAGTGAAATGCCATGTTTTTTATAATTCATTTCTCCATTCCTACTTTCTCTGGGAATGACAAATTTCGTTTTGTTTCATTATATTTTTAAAGACTCAGGGAGGTTAGAGGAAGGAGGAGTCAACCAGAGTGACTTTTGTAATTTGTATTCTCTTGAAATCCTGCCAGCATAGAAGATATAACACTTTGAGAACTGAGTGCAAGGCCTGTGTACCTGGGTATGTTTGTATAGGAAAATGTTACAAACCTACCCCTCAATTAGATACTGTGAGAGCGGTGGAGAACATTGCCTTGTACCATTTCTCTACTTTTTGTGAAAGTCTATGGACACTGGTATTCCTCTCAAAAAGTGTTTAATGCAACCAAAATGGCTGACTTTCAGGTATTTCATCTTTCCACCAAAATGGATTCTGATTCCCTCCAGATGCCTTTTCAAAAGCAGCAGCCCCCAGTCAATGAGACTCTTCCCCCACCCTTTTTTTTAAACCCTAATTTCTGTCCTAATAACAACTCTAGGACAGAAGGGCAAGGGCTAGAGTGTCTGAGTCCAGATTTGAACCCAAGTCCTTCTGATTCCAGGCCTGGCACTCTTTCCATTTGTGCCACCTAACTGGTCTGGAATGTCTTCCCTCAAGATGTGGCAAGCATCACCTTCTACATGGAACACTTCATGCTAACCCTCCAGTTGCTGGTGCTCCACTTCCAAACCAGCTTGTATTTAACTACTTTGTATTTATTTATATTTATTCTCTCTACTTATTATGTGGTCTTCCCCACTAGAATGTGAACTCACTGAGAGTATGGACTATTTCATTCTTCTCCTCTGAGATTTCTTCTCTATTTCTGCTCCATAGGTCTTATATGAACTCATGTTAGTATTCCTTATTAGAATGTGAGTTCCTTGAAGACAGGGACTGATTTTGTATTTCCAGCAAACGGTACAATGCTTGTCACATATTAAATGCTTAGTAAATGCTTGTTGACTGATTGAATGGTGTTTATACTGTCTAGCACAGTACCTGGCATGTAGGAAGCACTTGACAAATATTTAAAGACTGAGGGAATGATTGACTTAGAACTGGAGGAGGGGGGAACTAGACCCTCAAGATTATCTTCTTTTTTGTAGGGGGAGATAGAAACATTAATGTAGCTCCATGACGAATTATTTGATTTATGTGATGAATTATGTGATGAATCCAGTGGTTGGATTTAGAGGAGAACCTATTCTTACTGATAGATCATGGATTCCAATCTTAGCTGTTACTCACTTTGTGGATTATTCATGTGTTTAATTTGTCCTTTAACAGCTCACTGCAGCACCACCAGTTAATTTTTATTTTCCAAATTGATGCCTTATTGTCTTATTGTCATCTTATTGATGACGTTTGCTTTTATATCACAATCATGTCTGGGTATGCACTTCTACCCTTACCACCCAGGGTCTTCCTATGCAATAAAGAAAAAGAGTTAAGCCAAACTATTACATTGACCATTTCTGATAATATAACAAACATTCTGTTCCTATAGTCCTCCACCACTCTAGGGAAGTGTAGATGTATACTTGGTCTTTACATTTAAACAGCATTTTCTTTTGTATTAAGTTTTTTGTTTGTTTATACTATTGTAGTCATTACATATATTGTTTCCTTGGTTCTACTTCCTTTATTCTACCAGAAACATTTTTTTAAAGTGGGTGGGAAAGGAATCAAGGTGATTAATTGGATAGAGAGTCAGGATTGGAGTCAGGAAGACCTAGGTTCAAATCTAGCCTTAGAGTTCCTGATTATGTGATCCTAGGCAAATCTCTTAACCCCAATTGTCTAGTCCTCTCTGCTCTTTTGCCTCTAAGATGGAAGGTAAGGTTGTTTGGTTTTTTTAAGTATTAAGGGGAAGAAAGAAGAGCTCCTTCTTAAATCCACTATTTTGCTATTTGCTTTAATAGAGTTAGCAAGGAAAGAAGTGACTTGCCCAATGAGTTTTAGGGTTACATATAGAGTTCACATTAACTATGATATCCTTGACCTCTATTAATCTACTTGCTCGATCATGTCTATGTATGAAGTTATACATTAGTATGAAAAAGGAGGAATTTGGTCAAACAATATATCCACTGAGATATCTAGCATGTTCTGAGCAATCAGCTTTGTTAGATCCATCATTTTTTATGATTTGGACCACAAAGCAGGATCTTTGTGGCAACTGATTTATTTGTATTGACTATCTACACAATTTAAAGTCTCTGTCTAAACACTGAACCTATTAGTGTCCCATGATGACAATTAGCTGCCTGAAGAGGGAAAGAGGGAGGAGGTCTAGCATAAGGTTGAGGAATGTTTGAGTTGAAGCCTCTCTACATAAAAGGAGGACAAGATGATGAGGTCAGAATGTGGGCAAGGGGTCACATGCCCATATTTATTATCTTCACTGGATCACAATGAGAGCTGATATTTAAATAATGTTTATATAAGAAATACATAATTTATATTTATAGAATATGTAATAAATATATACTTTATACAATAAACATGTAATTCATGCAATAAAGATATAATTTACAGAATAAATATAGAACATATTATTATTTAAAAATAAAGTCTCTGTCTAATATCTCAGCTTGTCCCTTTCTCTTTTAATATAGAAATATATAAAATTGAGGAAATCCCTCATTCTTCCAATATCCATATTTTATGTTTCCACATATCCAGGTGGAAGGCAGTATTGAGTAGTGGATGGAGCTTTAGGTATGGAGGCAGGAACCTTACATGGACACATTCTGGCTCTTCTCTCATGAACAAGTGACTTAACTTCTAACTTGCAACTCTTTAAGACTCTAAATTTCTGATGAGTGGTTAATTTACTTTGTCAGAGGGTGTTTCTACATTAGGGGTTCCCTATACCAATGAAATCATAGGTCCTAAACAAAAGCCAAAACAAAACAAACAAATCAGAGTTGGCATCGTATATGCAAAATCCCTAGATTGACAAAATAATTTATCATTTAGTTAGTTGACTTGGTTATTTTGACAGTCTGAGTATTGACTTTATTGTTCTTGCCCATTCTAGCACCCACTAAGCTATGATAATCAAAAGAAAAAGAACAGCTGTTGTAATTAGAGCATAGCCCAAATATCAGATCTAATTTGAGGTTCTTCAATTACTTTATTTATCAAACCAAAACACTATCTAATGTGGCAAAGAAATTCCAGCAGTACCTACGAAAATTAGAACAAAATATCAAATCAGATGTTTTGAATTTCTCTGAATTTCCCCATCAGCCAAAATGAAATGGTTTGTTTCTCTCTTTGTGTATAACCACAGTGCAGCAAGGATTTGAAAGCTAAAAAAATACATTTTTCAATTCTAAATGTCCAACATTTTCAAAAACAAAGGCAGGCAAAACAATGACCATAAAGTGAAACAGACACTATTTGTCTTATAATTTTCCAACAGTGCCATAGCAATTTTCAGCAGTCATTTTTTTTTCACTTTAAAACTTCTGTCATGAGTAGAAAACAAGTTTGGCTATGAAAGAAGAATTTCCCTTGATTAAATATGACTTACAGATTTATAAACTAACAGCACACTCACACAAAGTTACTTGTTGAAATGGGGAGAGGTTTGGCTTTGAGCGACGTTTACAATATTTTTCAAGTTTTGTAATAAGAAAATGTCTAATGAAATTCGCAATGTGGAAACCAAATCATATTTGGCTTGACATTTTCTAACCAGCATCCAGTTGTTTTGAGCATGTTATAAAGCAGATTTAGGTCCTCACATGATGATTGGAGCTTAATAAATTTATCAGTGACAAAGTAAATACCTAATGATAGCTAATATTAGAACTGTTGAAAGATCTAAACCCAAAGTGTCCTACATACCAAAGTTAAGAGAATCATCACTACCTGGCTAACATCTTTTTTGAAGTCTTTAGCCCATTAAAGTATTACATATGTGGCAGGCAAGAAGTCAGACATTTCTGTGAGAAAAGAAAGCCCAAGATCTGAACCAAATGTTTATTGGTAATTGGTACACATAACACTATTCTTTTTTTTTTTTTTTTAATCCTTGTCTTCTGTCTTCTGTCTTCTTTTTAACCCTCCATATGAGTTCTAAGGCAGAAGAATGGTAATGGCTTGGGAATTGGTGTTAAGGGTCACACAGCTGTGAAGTTCCTGAGGCCATATTTGAACCCAGGCTTCACTCTTTGTCTACTGTGCTATGTAGCAGCCCGCCACATATATTATTCTTTCATACAAAAGAACACAATGAGAAGGTAGCCAAAAGCATTTGCTTTATTGATCATATTATATCAGGGTTTACCTGCATGTCTTTGGTCTCCAACTTCTTGGGAACTGTGATGTCTAAAACTGTTCCTTAGGTATAAAGCTATAACTAGGACAGGGACATTGAGCCTTTCCCCAAGGATGTCAACATTTAGAGGACACTGATAGCATTTGTACTTCTTCAACACTTGGGAAACTCCTGAGCTTGGCATAGCACTTATTTAGCAAGAATAGTTAAAATAAAACACTACTAAATATATTGCTTCCTCTCCTCAGTGTTCACACTGCAAAGGAGCTGGAATTCCCTTGGTCCCTTGTAAGTGTCATCTTTACATCATGGGGAAAGATCTCTCCTCTTCATAGCTCTTGTGTCCTGAGATATAAAGTAGCTCCCTATGCCCACCAAGGGTACCAGAATTGTTATAAATCTGCTCAGGTTCAGATCAGTACAATCTGGTGTGGTTGCCCTTGGCCCTAAGATTCATAGATAAAATGAAGCCCCATTTAGCAACAGTGCCAAGAATACCAAATGGTCAAAGCTAGTCGTTGGCACAGTCAAATGGTTCAATCCTCAGAAATGTATATGCTTTTAGTAGTATAAATAATTTTAAAGAAAATGAATTATAATTTGATGATGGTACCTTAAAAGACCATAGGAAAGGCTGAAGAATTATGATCAAAATAATGGCCAATTAGAACTCTAGAATGAATGAGAATGATGACGAAGGCTGATAAATCGTGATTCCCATCTTTTGGCACAGAAGTGATAAACTAGAGATGCAGAAGAGACACATTTTCACACACAGTCAATGTGGGAATTTCTTTTGTGATTATATCTATTTATCATAAGAGAAGGCTTCTATTTTTCCTTTTAGGGGAGGCAGAGGAAAGTTGGGAATGAAGTGGGGGATAGTAATGATACTAAAATTTAAAAAAATGACAAGGACATCAAATAATTATTATGAAAATAGAGAGAATGAAAGGAAGTTCCAAAGAGTATAAACAAAGTAGGATAGTGCTGGAACTGCCATGTTGAATTTAGAGAGAAAAAATCCCAACATCAGTGGGAAAAACTATACCTAGCAGAAGTTCACAATTTTGTATATAATTCTTCTTCTTTTCTTTGTAGATTGAAATCTTTGTTTGCTCATTTTTATTAAGTTCATAATGAAAAAGAAAATTTAATTGGCAAATTAAACTTTAAAACCTATATAAATGTTGAAGGGATAGAGAAAGAAAAAGAGTTTAGTTATAGTTTAGTTTTTATTACTTTGTTATTTTTAGTTATTATAATTCTTAACATACATCTTTCCATTTCAATCTCTTTTTATTTAACAGTTTCAGCATTTACCACAAAAAGCTGCTCCTCAGATTCTTTGATTTCTTTGGCTAGTATCTTCATATTTATTATTCTTTGAACCTGCCTGTTCTCAGGACCTGGATGCTACTAAGAGCATTGCAAAGCTTGCCTTGGTCCCCCTTTCCAGTCAATATTTATTCAGTTTCACACCTGCAGAGGTAAGACCTCCATACCCCTCTCCCACCTTGGGTGTGGAATGATGTTGACTTGTTCATTTCCCTTTTGGCCTTTCCTCTACACCGACCTGTTATTCATGTCATTAATGAGTGTGAGGGGGTCTTTGCCCCAGCTCTTTTATTCCTGTCTGGAGGAAGGACTTTGTCCAAACCGCTCCTCTGTCTATATCAGTGGGTCAAATAACCCATGGACACAGACATAAACCTTGGACCTGCCCAATGTAGCCCTGCCTTGGAAATTCAAGGTGTAGTCTGACGAATAGTGGCCCATTCCACTATTACCTTTCCCCATGCTCACTTTTCGTATCCTGAATTTTGAGTCCAGAATCAAGACTTCCTCAACCTATGCTGTTAGCAATGGGAAGGATTCTTCTTTGCCAGCAATCCAGCACTTTTAATAATAGAGGCTTCTGGTTCTCAGGTCCTGAAACAATTCTCCAGAGAAGGTCACCACCTCTCTTTCAACAATAGCTTGCCTTGTGAGCACAGAAACAAAGCAGTCAGGTTATATTACCAGCCATGAGTCCCAGCCACGATTGCTCTTTCTTTATAAGCTACTGACTTGGGGCTGGGGATAGAAAAAGCTGTCATCTGGCTGGGAAGGGTTGCAGCTGTTTGCCTGTCATTGCTTCTTTTCCCTTTCAAAAATCTTTCATGTTCACGTCCCCATCCACCTTTCTGTCTCTCTGAGTCTTTGTAAAGGGAAAGAAAGAGAAAGCCTCTTCTTCTGTTTATAATTCCATGAGATGTATTTTTCAAGAAGGTCCAGATCCCTTTCCCTCCTTAAAAACGTTGTTGGCCGCACTGACTGGGGTTGAGAGGAGGGGAAAGGGTAAGGAAATCGAGTCAAACCTTGTTGATGTCATAACATGTAATATATCCACCACCCTAAGAAATACAGTAGACCATGGTTGCTTCCCTAAAATTTCCATTACCATAAAACACAATTTGTGTATTTGAGAAGGCAAGAGATGAAAAGATGTTTGAGTTTGTATTCTTAGTCTTCTTATGCTAGGCAAGAATAGCCTCATCCTCCAGTGACATCAGGGTCCCATTATTCCAGAGGCAGCATCGAGGGAGATGTAATTTCTTGGGCTTATCCTCATCCTTGTCTGAGAAAAGAAATATTTCCTGAACCTCCTATTGAATAAAGCAAGGCTGGCAGTGCTTGTACCATTAGGGCAAATTCCCATTTCCTTATTTATGGAAACTTCAGGAATCTCTTTTAACATGGCTTGGTTGACTCAGAGATGAGGCACATCTCTCACAACATGGACAACTTGGTGGATATGGTTAGAATCTCAGTCTCCATGGGGCAAGGAACTTTTTTTGAGTAGTAGGGCTATGAATTTATAAAATTTTGGTGGGTCAGCCTGAGTAACTTTTGGCTAATCATTGTAAGAGGAATGTTTATCTGTTGGCTTTTTGTGAAGTCTTTTCTGATATTCCCAGCTGCTTGTCCTTTTCCCCAAAAGACTGTCCTGAATTGTTTTTGCATATATTCCACATATACTTTATGGTATATGTTGAACGATCAATAGAATATAACCTCCTTAGGGTGGGGGAACTGTTTCATTTTTAACTTTCTGTGCTTGTGTCGACATGGAATCTAGAAACCCCAAAGGGCCTTCTTAGTGCAGTAGTCAATGTGTCTGTCTCACAAACTGAAGGTCCTGAGCTCAATCCTCAAAGGGGGCTGTGGTGCAATGGGAGAAGCTTCTGGAGGCAAAAAGAGGCACTCAGCTTTTGCTTAGCCCCACCTAACTGGGATTGTCATTTACCTTAAGGTCCATTGTTCAGTCTGAAACTAATAGCCAAAGATTCTCTTCAGAGTGAATTCTCATGGGAACAGGGAACTAGTACAAGGTTTGGAGTCTCCAGCTTATCAGCTAGTCCTAAAACTTGGGGTCCATCAGATCTTACTGGGTTACAAGTTTGGGATTTCTAGATTCCATATTGACACATAGTATCTAGTATCATGCCAGTAGGTACTTAATAAATGCTTGCTGATTTGCCATTTGATCTTTATTTTCCTAGGACAAGGTCATCAGAAATTTCAGAGGCATATATATGTGTATATATATATANAAGCTTCTGGAGGCAAAAAGAGGCACTCAGCTTTTGCTTAGCCCCACCTAACTGGGATTGTCATTTACCTTAAGGTCCATTGTTCAGTCTGAAACTAATAGCCAAAGATTCTCTTCAGAGTGAATTCTCATGGGAACAGGGAACTAGTACAAGGTTTGGAGTCTCCAGCTTATCAGCTAGTCCTAAAACTTGGGGTCCATCAGATCTTACTGGGTTACAAGTTTGGGATTTCTAGATTCCATATTGACACATAGTATCTAGTATCATGCCAGTAGGTACTTAATAAATGCTTGCTGATTTGCCATTTGATCTTTATTTTCCTAGGACAAGGTCATCAGAAATTTCAGAGGCATATATATATATATATAAATATATATATATAAATATATATAAATATATATATATAATGTATATAATGTAGTCTAAGAATGCTACCTACATTTAGAACATTTTTCAGTCTCCTATCTTGGAATTGCCTTCAGCTAATGTGTAAGTCACGCACAAAAAGCCACAAAATAGCCATACCTTGTATAACTCTAAGCCTGGGAGAGAGCATGGGCAAAGGCATGGAGACAGGAGATGGAGTGTCATGTTAAAGAACAGCAAGAACAATTTGCTTGGATCATTCTCCATGTCCCAAAGAAGCATCAGAAGACTTTGGGAAAAGTTGACTGATACAATTCTCATATTTCAAAGTCAACACTCATTTGGAAGTTTTTTTTTCTGGGATGCTAATTAAAATGAGCCTCACTGTTTGATAGCCTATGAGCTCCTTGAGAACAGGAACAGTTCTGGTTTTGTTGTTGTAGCCCTGAAACCTAGCATGACCCAGGTTAGAGCTTAATAAATATTGGATCTATTTAATTAATAGCTAACTTATTATTTATTATATGAAATAAAACATATTATCTTAATATATTTTTAACAATATGGAAAATTTTTATTTTTTATATTTTTATCAATATATATTTTTTAAATGAAAAAATCTTCAGAGCAATTTGCAATTTTGACTATAATTCAATAGAGTTCATTGATTTTATTAGTGTGAGTATTCCTTCCACTAATGAAGATTGGAATTCCTTGACATTTAATATTCAAGGGGATTTATAAAAAAATGATTTCTAGCTTGATTAGTTTGGTCATCTGATCTTAAGGGTATAGTCAAAGCCTTTAAAAGTTTTGAGGCTCTGCTGAAATTAGCTAGAGAATCAGAAAAGTTGTGTAATGTGGATGAGAGCATTGACTTGGATATCATGAGATTGGTTCAAAATCCTGGCTCTGCTATTTTTTGATCTCAGAAAAGCCACTTCATGCCTTTGGTCCTCAAGGGAGGTTGGACTGGATGACCTAGAAGAAGGATCATGATTTTTTTTTTTTAAACCCTTACCTTCCGTCTTGGAGTCAATATTGTGTAATGGCTCCAAGGCAGAACAGTGGCAAGGGTAGGCAATGGGGGTCAAGTGACTTGCCCAGGGTCACACAGCTGAGAAGTGTCTGAGGCTAGATTTGAACCTAGGACCTCCCGTCTCTAGGCCTGGCTCTCAATCCACTGAGCTACTCAGCTGCCCCCAGGATCATGATTTGATGGAAAGAACATTGAGTTTTGAGTCATGGGATCCTTGTTCAATTCGTGCCTCTTCATATCACATCCTTACCAGGTCTCAGTTTCCTCCTCTCTGAAATGAGAAGATTGGACTAGCTGACCTCTGTGGTCCTTTGCAGCTATAAATCTATGAGATTTATCTGGTCTTTAAGGTCCTTTCCAGCATTAATTCACCACAGGTCACGATAGAGCACCAGAGTAGGAGTCTAGTAGAGGTTGATTAATGAGAATTCTGAGAGAAATTAACTAAGATAAGAGTGAAGTTAAGACTAGCTCTAACAAGATGATGGCTCCTAATGACAATTTCTTAGTTTAAAACAAAGAATAGAACTTGAATAAGAATCAAACAAAAACCATAACACCAAAATCCTGGAGTTTAGTGTGTGTGTATGTGTGTGTGTGTGTGTGTGTGTGTGTGTGTGTGTGTGTGTGTGTGTTTTAACACTTTCAATATCTCTCCAGGGAGCAAAAGCTCTTGCAGAGCCATGTCTGCTCACCCCCATTGTAAGACCCAGCTTCTCCTGGAGGCAGGTAAAGAACTATTTGGTTCTTTTGCTCCCTCAAAAGGTCTCCTATTTTGGGAATTGCTAACTGGCACATTTTTAATTTAATGGTTTTCAAAGAGATATAAATTAGCAGCAGCAAAATATTATGGCCCTTTGAATGCCTCAACAAATGAACTGTAAATTAAGATTTGTTTAGCCATTTTGTAGGGCTTAACCATACTAGAAAGGGCTGTTAAATGTTTTATGATGTCTGTGTGTTCTTGCCACTATGGGCATAGCTCCTGTCCCTTGACACTCCCTTCAGGCAAGTAAGAAAGAGAATGACTGAGAATGTACATAAAAATATTCCCAGTTAACAGAAGTTTAAATGAATTTAAGAAATAAAAAACACACATGTTTGCATTTAGACATAGTATATGGCCAATTTTTTTTTTCGTGAAGAGTGCCTTATTACTTTTGCTCTAAGCTGTAGTCTAAATGTTAAATGTTTGACAAGGGGAATTTCCCTTCCCTTCTCTCCTTTCCCTACAGTATATATTAAACTAATTGCTTTATTTTAACAAGGGGAACAGTGTTTCCCTCAACCATCCTCCTGACCTCTCGGTTGAACTTCAACTCTAAGAATCTTTGTGGAGAGATAATTGCAAGACCAATAAGATTTAATGCACTTGGGCTCATGCTCATCAAGTGCTCTCGATTCTACAACAAAAAGTTTTTAACTCCCAGAGGGTCCAGCTCTCATCCTGTGTAATTCCCATGTAGTTTCAGAAAGCCTCATTCTGGCCTGGGATTTTCTTATCATTTATAATTTCATAAAATGCTTGGCTTCACCAAAACAGGGATAAGCTAACTGCTTGCTGGCTTTTCACTAATGAAAGTTCTCCAAGGAGTAATGTTAGAAAAATGTCTATAGGATTAAAATTGTCACAGGGAAATGTCGTCTAATAAAGCCTGTGCATTAGCCTGCATTTTCCATGCATTTCAGCTCTACTTCTATAAAAACTGACTTCTGCAGTTCCAGAAGGAAATGGGGGAAGAGACCTGAATTTAGGCAAGGGCAGGTTTGGGGATCAAAGATATCTTTTAAAAATCCTCATAACCAAGTAGTATGAAATAATAAAATTATGGTTGTTCATATTATAGGATAGCTTTACTGATGCTGAACAGAGGGGAATGTGTGTGTGTGTGTGTGTGTGTGTGTGTGTGTGTAACTTACTGACAAGCATATTGATATATTAGTCACTATAATCCATATTTAAGGGCCATTTGGGTTAAAAGGATGTTAACATAACTTAAAACTTACAAAGCACTTTCCTTATAAGAACTCAGTGAGGATTTTGAGGTTAGCCGCTGTAAATAGAAATTCTATTATCCCCATTTTACAGGTGACAAAATTGGCTTAGAGAAGTTAATTGACTCTTTTGGGATCCTACAGTTACTGTCAGAGCAGGAACTGACATTTAGTTCTTTTCTAATCTTTTGCACTTTTCATTATTAACTGCTGCTCTCAGAATTCTGCCAGGTCCAATCTCTCCAAAGTCTTCTCTAATCCATAGAATCACAGAATTTGAGTGATGGAAGGGTGATCAATTAGTCTAACCCACACATAAAAGGAATTCCTTTTTTTTTTAACATGTCTGACAAATGATTGTTTAGTTCTGACTTGAAGATTTCAAAGAAGACAATAGTTCTAATTATTAGGAAGTTTTTCCTGAGAAGAAGCCTAAATCATCTTTTCAGCTTCCACTCAATGCTTCTAATTCTATCTTCTATAGTCAAACAGAACAACTCCAATCCCTCCTCCTCATGACAAATCTTCAAATAAATGAAGACAGTCATCATTTATTTCTTCCAGCACTCTCTATTCCTTCTATTGAATCTCATATGTCATGAACTCAAGGTCCTTTACTGTCCTTGCTACCTTTCTCAGTGTCCTTATTAAATCATGGTGTACAAAACTAAACACAAAACTCTAGATGAAGTCTGAGAAGGGCAGAGTATATCTCCTTGTTCCTGGAGGCTATGACTTTCCTAATGCAGTCCAAGATTACAATAGCTTTTTTTGGTTGCTTCATCACCCAGCAAACTTATATTGAATCTACTGTCCACTAAAACTCTTGGATCTTTTTCAGAAGTTCTGTTTACCCATGCCTTCCCCATGTTATACTTATGATGTTGATTTTTGTACTCAAGTGCAAATCTTTATATTTTTTTTCTTGTTGAATTTCTTTTTTTTTAAAGGTGCAACCCAGTGATCTACTGCATCAACATTCCTTCGGATCCTGACTATCATTTACTGGGTTAGCTCTCTGTCCCAGCTTCGTTTCATCTGCAAATTTGATGAGCATGCCATTTCTGCCTTTATCCAAGTCATCATTAAAAAGGCTAAATGTTAAAGAGCCAAGCTGTCTAGTTATTCTTCTGGATCCCCCAGGTTCTCCACTGGAAACTTCTTGCCATGTTAACAATGAACAATTAAGTACTACTCTTCAGATGTGACTTTATTGACTAATATTGATCTTTTCCTCATCTGAAGAGGCAGCATGGTATACAGTGTAAATAGTACTGGCTGAGAAGTCAGAGAAGCTGGATAAAAGTAGTCTCTGATTCTTTTTTCCCCCAGTGTCTTCATTTTATTTTTTTTAGCTCAGTATCTTTTCTCTCTTTATATTCATTTTTTGTTTGATTTTTAAATATTATTTTAACCTTTAAATTTTTTTAACATTCTAATTTTTCTTCTTCCCTCCCAATCCTCTCCCACCCATTGAGAAGGCAAGCAAGCAATATGATTTCAATTATACATGTGGATCATGCAAAACATATTTCCATATTAGCTGTTCTGATTTTTAAAAATTATGGATAGCTTCTGCTTTTTAAAAACATCACTCAAAATGCAACCATTCTCATTACCCTCTTAGAGATCTATTTCATTTACAAATAATAATTTTAAAGAGAAAGAGAAAGAAATGCAGCAAATAGGCTCATCCATTTGTTTTTCTACTTAGTTTATTGTTATCTCTTTTCAGTGTTTGAAAATATCATGAAAGAGGTCCTGTAGTGTGTTAGGATTTGATGCAATCAACAGAATGCTATCCATAGACAGAAACATTTATCAGAGCTCACTCTATATAGTGAATCGTGCTCACACTGGCATTTTGCACAGGAGGTCCTTCAAGAACATGGTGAGTTAAAAATAGTCAGAGAATTACTGAACAAAATTCCTCTGTAGTTCTTTGGAGATCTTTTAAAACTGCATTTTTTTTTCTGCTGAGTGAAATATCTTTAAAAAATAATCAACAAACAATAAATACAAAACAATTTTGTGCACTCTCCTGAGAGTTTATAATGTGACCATGAAAACATAATCTGATGTTGAAACCTACAAAACTTTGCATGTTACCTTATCATATTTTTATTAAGAATATCTTGGATATGCATGCAGATCATTTTCATGTAACATCTTGTTATAATAATTTGCTTGTTTTAAGACTAAGGAATGATATAAGGGCTTTTAAGTTCCTCACAGTTCTCTCCTTTTCAATTTCTGAGTCACGATTGCTCTCAGCCCTAGGTTAGGAAAATTCCTAATATTTAACCTGACGTTGGACTCTGCCTTTTAGAACTATGTCTACTTCTAGTTAACTCCTGTCCTCTTTGTGGTTGAAGCAAAATTCAGTTTATGGAAATGTTTCAGTAACAAAATAGCATATAAGAGTGTCTTTGGCTAGATAGGCATGGGAAGGGAAAGTTGGGAACAGTCCATTGTTATGGGGATAATTTGAGGAAAGGTGTGTGGGATAAGGGAATTTGAAAGGAGGTTGTCAGAGACTTGCTAAGTGAGGTAATCTAGGTTACCGGTAGGCTGGGATTAAGGAGATTCAAGATATAATAGGGCTGAAGTCAGGAGTATAACACAGAAGGGAAACAGAGATCTTCAGGGAGAGGAGAAATTAAACTAAACAGACAAACAGCAGGCTTTACAGACTGGGACTTAGACTCAAACACAAACTGAGGGAAATAGACTAAACTGAAATTAACAAACAGGGTTTAGTTAATTTCACAGGAAGGGACTTGTTTTGAAGTTACACCTTCCTCCAAGATGGATACCCTGGCTTCCCTTCAAGCCCAGAGTATGTTGGTTCTTTCCCTCTTCTTCCCTCTCTTAATAACTAACAGACAAATTATACTAATAGGTCTGTTGAAACACAAAAGGGTTTATTATCTTTAAAGGATGATGTGTCAGGAAAGTGGATCAAAGGAAAGCCCTAACATTTGTCTCAGGAACCTCAGGTGGGGGAAGGGAGTCAGAGATGGAGTCTGAGTAAGGACCAGCCTTTAACTCAACTTACAAAATACTATTGATAACTAAAGGGAATAAAAGATGACTGACTAGTTTCTTTATATCTAATACTGTCAAATAGCAATTAACCCTTCACAGATTTGAACTCCTCTCTAATTACTCTCCTTATTAACTCCACAGACATATAAGGTAAGGGAGGGAAGGTAGGAAATAATATTAGGGAAGAAGATATAAAGGGTTTATCCAAAATAATAATTTCTTAAGTAAATATATCAAGGCTAGGCTAAATTTCAATACTACAGCTAGGTAAGGAGGCAGCTCAGCTGATCAGACAACCTCCCTCCATGGGAGACCCTAATCAACTGTCCTTTCCTCAAGATTCCAAACTCCTAACAGCTTTTGGAACTCAGCCAAAGCTTGAAAAAAACCATATGACCCCTTCTCTATACTACATCACCTATTCGTGGAATGTTTCTTATCCTGAATATTTTGTCCCAAAATACCTGGTCAAGCAAGATTTTGTTCAATTTCTTCCTTTCCTGCCATAGTTCAGCCCTACCTCTGTTCCTCAGAGTTGTATTGGGAAGGTATGCATGCTCCACTTCATGGCCCTTAAATCTCTATCTAATTCTGATATAACTTCTTCTTTTTGTACTAATTCCTAAAGGCATGAACAAGTCTCACACAAAGTCTTTGAATGATTCAAAGGATTGTGCAAGGCCAATTCATGCTCAGGTTTGAGTGTCCTTATCTAACAAAGGTAATTACTTTTAAGTGAATGAGATAATCTTTGGAGCCTAGCCTTTACATTCATAAAGATTTTATTGAAATGAAAGCATAGGTATATCAGTAATCATTGAGGTCTTCTTGATTATCTATATGATCCAATCCATTCTTTCACATATCTTGAAAATTAATCCCCCTGAAATTGTGTCACATGTTAGAAAGTTAGGATGTCTTCTGTGTGTTCTTGATCTTGATCTGGTTCAGCTGTTTTTCCTCACTCCACGCTCTCCTTGCTATTTTGGCTAAAATCTTGAAATTAATTTTTTTTGACACTACAATATCTGGAGTGAAAGGTAGTAACCTACTTAGAGAAAATGCAAGGATTTTGTTTATATGGTAACTGAGAAATATTCCAGAATCTCACCCCAGAGGATGTTGGGAAGAGTGAATCAAACTCTCTTTGTCTATCAATCAGCAACTTTTAATTTAATCAATCAAAAACTTAAGTATCCTTACTTAGTACCTTACCAGTCACTAAGTATGAGAGTTCACAAGCCACTTGCTAGAGTGGATAACAACTCTAGAGGCCGTTGCCCACCTCCTGGGCAGTGCTAGGCAAATTAAAAGACTGTGATTGGTTCCTGTAAAGTGGGGGAGCAACAGGAAGTGATGACAAGAAAACTGTTTTAAAAAGACAGCTCGAGGATTCAGTCATTCACTCTGCCTTGGTGAGCTGGGCTGCAGGAGAAGACTCTTTCCTTGGATCCTGGGGTGGTGAGTGGAGTGATTCCTTCCTTGGTTCTTTGGTGAGGAGACCCTCTACTCATTGGCGCTTCAGTGGGACACTCCCTTCAGTGTGAGTTCTGGGGAGATTCTTGTGCACTGAAGGTTCTCAGTGGATTCTTCTGCATCTCCTGGCTCTTTGGATTTCAATTTCCTAATTAGGATTTTGGATTCTGGAGAGATTCGTTTTCAGATTCACTTTTGTAGTCTGGAGACATTGGGATTAAACTCAGGGTGTTGGTAGGTAGGCAGTACTTTCTGTCTCTTTATCTACATTTTCCACTTTTACTCTTTCCCCCTCTTTGTAAATAAAGCTGCTAAAAGTCATTAATATCCTTTTGTCCTGACTGGACCAGAGGGGATTGGATTTGACTCCCTTTTATAACACTTACTTTAGTATCTAAGATAATTGACTGTTTGTTAAACTATTGCTCTGATTGGTAGTTGGTTTCATGGATAGAGCTCTGGGTCTGGAGTCTGGAAGATTTGAATTCCAATTCAACATTAGACATTTACAAGCTGCTTGACGGGGGGCAAGTCACTTAACTTCTATTTGCTTCAAATTTTTTGGAGATAAAATCAATACCTACCTCACAGGGTTGTTGAGATATCTTATCATCTCTCAAATGAGAGTATTTGTGAAATACTTAGCATAGAGACTGGCACATAGTAGGTACCATATAAGTGCTTATTCCCTTCTCCATCTAAGAGATTCACTCTCAAGATCTATTTATCATCTCTGATAATCTGATAAGGATGGCTTAGTTGATAAGAAGTAAGAACACTGAAGATCTTTTAGCTCATACTTCCAACGCTGTCTCTGGCAGCATGGAATTTATTATATATATTTCAAGATTCATTTCACACAAAAGAACTGCCTCAAAACTTTGCATTTGTGCAGAAACACAAATTATGTCATATCAAAGCACAATAAAGTTATACTTTTACAAATAATTTTCCCAAGAAGATAATGCTAGATGAGAAAAAGTCTCAAGGTTAAAAATGAGCCTCACTTTATCTAAAAGTTATTTTGCCTGAGCTTGCCACTTGTGTAAATAGAATTATCTCAAGCCCATTCATAGTTAAAACTCTAGCCACCAGAGATAAAGTCTTCCCCACCTCCCTTAGTGGGGAGGGGAGATGAGTTATCCACACGGGACAATAAGTAACAAATCAAGAACAAGGGACTGCCCTTTGGGCAGTCCAAATCAGTGTAGAGGCTGCCATTTGTCCACTTGAATTAGAGGTGGACCCACAGGAGGTGACAAAAGATACTATCTCTTCAAGTATGTAGGTAACTTCCTGTGGAGGGGGTTCCCGCTTTGAACTTGATGCTGAAGGATCTGGGCTGGGATGCCTGGAGTAGTTAGAGAGATTTACCCACAGCTGCAGCTTTACTCTGCTGAGTGAAAAAAGGCTGTTAACTCATTAAGTGCTGGTTTACTAGGAACTTAAAGTTTTCCTAGAGGCTATAATGTTTTTCAATAAGAAAAGGTGTGGATCAGAAAAGGAGTCAAAAGAGGGGTCTCACATTTTTATCTATTTGAGACTGTTTCTCTTATTGGCTTCCCACAATTCACAAGACAGTTCTCAAGTTTGAGTGAATTCAATTATGAAATGAGCAAGAATTAAGGCTTATTTTCTCCTCTGCATCCAATCAATATCCATTAAGAATATACTATGCATGCTGGTGGAGTTGTGAATTAATCCAACCATTCTGGATGGCAATTTGGAATGAGCACTAAAAGGCTGTCTGCCCTTTGATCCAGCCATACCACTGCTGGGTTTGTACCCCAAAGAGATAATGAGGAAAAAGATTTGTACAAAAGTATTTATAGCTGAGCTCTTTGTGGTAATAAAATTGGAAAATGAGGGGATGCCCTTCAATTGGGGAATGGCTAAACAAATTGTGGTATCTGTTGGTGATGGAATACTATTCTGCTAAAGGAATAATGAACTGGAGGGATTCCATGTGAACTGGAATGACCTCCAGAAATTGATGTAGAGTGAAAGGAACAGAACCAGAGAACATTATACACAAAGTCTGATACACTGTGGTAAAATAGAATGTAATGGACTTCTCTAGTAGCCATAATGCAATGATCCAGGACATCTCTGAGGGACCTATGAGAAAAAACACTGTCCACATCCAGAGAAAAAACTGTGGGAATAGAAACACAGAAGAAAAACAACTGTTTGATCACATGGGTCAATGGGGATATAATTGGGGATGCAGACTCTAAAGTTTAGAGTCTAAATGATCACCCTAGTGCAAATTCAATAATATGGAAATAGATCTTGATCAATGACACATGTAAAACCCAATGGAATTGCTCATTGGCTATGGGATAGGGGTGGGAGGAGGGGAGGGAAAGAACATGAATTAGGTAACCATGGAAAAATTCTCTTAATTAATCAATTAAATAAAAATTTTAAAAAAGAATATACTATGAACCAGGCACTATTCAGTGATAAAGATACAAGTATAAAGAAACAATAATTAATTGATATTAGCCTAAGAGGCACAATTAGTTTACTGGTTTACAATAGAAATAGCTACAAAATTCTCTATGTGAAATTAAATGAGTTATAGACAGGATAGAATTTAAGAATCCAAAGAATCATAAAATCATGGAATTTTAGAGGTGAAAGGGATCTTAAAGAGATCTAATCCAAACTTCTTTTAAAAATGAAGAAACCAAAACCCAGAGAAGTTAGGTGACTTGGTAGTAGTCAGTTGTCAATGATAGGGCCAGAACTCGAGCCTAGAAGAGGTTGCTCCATATTTAATGTGCTTACAGCTTTATTTGGGGGTTTTGGTTTCATACAACTGCTCTTACTACAATGACCAAGTGTGTTTTCCACGATAATATATGTATGGCCCAGATCAAATTGCTTGCTTACCATTACTGAATTGGGAGAACAAAGGAAAGGAAGGAATGGTTTGGATCTTATAATTTTGGAAAACATGTCAAAAATTATTATTACATGTAATTGGGAAAATAAAATATCTTCAGATAAAAAAGTTGTGATATATGCTTGTGATGGGATATTATTGTGCTCTAAGAAATAATGAGGGGCTGGTTTCAGAAAAATTTGGGAAGACTTTTAGGAACTGATACAAAGTGAAGTAAGAAGACCAATGCACACAATAACAACAATGTTATAATGATGATCACCTGTGAAAGCTTAGCTACTCTGACTAAGACGTGTTTCAAGAGAATTCCAAAGGACCCATGGTGAAAAATGCAATCCACCTCCAGAGAGAGAACTGATGAACTCTGAATTCAGATTGAAGCAAACTTTTTAAAAATTATTTTTATTATTTTATTTTTGTGTTTTCTTTTGCAAAATGACTAATATGGAAGTTTTGCATGGCTTCTTAAGTATAAGCAAAATCAAATTGCTTGTCTACTCCAGGAGGCAAGAGGGGCAGGGAAAAGGGGGAACATTTGGAACTCATAATTTTGAAAAATGGTTTTTAAATTTTTTTACTAGTAATCAGAAAATATCTAAAGAAATAGAAATAAGCTTTGAAAAATAATAGCAATATGACACAATGAGGAGAACATTGAAGTCAGAAGACCTTTGTTCAAGTCCCAGCTTCTAATTGTGTGACCATGGTAAGGAAGTTTAAATAATAGCTCCCTATTACCAAAGCATCCTAATAAGATGATGTAACTGAACTCCAAAAGGACCCTAGAAGGGATGGATTCTTCTAGTGTAGAACTGCTATGAGTCTAAGATGAAATTAAATAAGTTTAAATTCTTGTTAGCTTGGATGCCAGGTTTATTACCAAATGTTTGAACTGAAAAGGAAGTTATCATGGTCAGTTATGTGGTTGCAGAACTCTAGAACTCAAGGAAATAAACTCCTTAAGAACACATATACACATACACATAGAGTATCGGTTTATAAAGGCATTCACAGACACTGAATTGTATAATAGAAGGAAGATTGAATATGGAGTCAAAAGACCTAACTTTGGAATTAATTTGAATCCAGGGGTGGGCAGCTAGGTGATGCAGTGAATATAAAGAAAGGTCTAGTCATGAATAGTCCTCTTTGAATTTGAATCTGGCCTCAGACACATACTAATTGTGTGACCCTGGGCAAGTCACTTAACCCTGTTTATTTCAGTTTCCTCATCTGTAAAATGAGTTGGAGAAGGAAATTCCAAACCACTCCAGTATTTTATGCCAGGAAAACCTCAAATGTGGTCATAAAGAATCAGATATGATTTTAAAATGACCAAACAAGTGCCAGTAGTATCTATATAATCTTTCTTGGATCTTTGTTTCCTCATCTGTAAATTAGAAACAATACTATTCATTCTCTGTGTCTTTGACTTGTTGAGAAGAAAGCACTTTATGAATATACTGTACTTTTTAAATGTAAGCATCATCATTATTATTTATTTCACAATATTACAGAGTTCTTTTTTTGTTCCCATCCTCTGGTTCCCCCACCACACCCTTCTGACATCCTTGACATGAGAATTATTCTTTTTGATTTAAGAATCTATTAATATCATTAGCTTTATGGGTCAGAAATCTAGAGGAACAGGAAAAATTACTTACAAGAAGAAAATATATCCAGTGCAAGTTTTCTCACTTGTTTGTGAAAACAGCTCTTTTCAAGTGAGTCAGTGGCAGCTCCTCCTTGTTCCTAACAGGGAGCAAAATTTCATTTCATCATAATAATTCCAGGGAGGAAATGAATTTCCTGTATTCTATTTGCCACATGAAGTTATTTGTTCCGATGCTTTATTTTTACAAGACGCAAAGATTTCCCTTGGGTTCTCTATTAGGCTGCAAACTGTTTATGGGTCTACTGTTTTGGCGTCCCCTTCAGAATTGCTCCTCTTTTTTAATCCATACTCTGGTTGTTCAGGGAAAGAGTTTTTGAAAAGTTGTTAATCCATCATCAGAGTATAAAATATGAATTATTTACAATGTCTTGCTAATACTTTTTTCATATTCAAAATTGTTTCATGAACAATAGTTCATTATTTCTATCTGTAGGCCATTGACTTAGCTAGTGTTCAGTCATTTCAGTCATATATGACCCTTTGTGACCCCATTTGGGGTTTTCTTGCAAAAGATAGTAGAGTGGTATGTCATTTCCTTTTCCAGCTTATTGTAGAGGTGAGGAAACTGAAGCAAACAGGGTTAAGTGACTTGCCCAGGGTCACATAGCTAGTAAGTACCTGAGGTCAGATTTGAACTCAGGGAGAAGAGTATGACTCCACTCCTGGCACTCTATCAGATGCATCACCTAGCAGCCCTCATCTCAGCTGATGAGAACCAAGTAATAATAATGATGATTGTAACTATTAATATTGTTATTCGCCCCTTCCCCTGCACCTGGAAGCATTTCTTCTCTCTGATTGGAGAGGATAGAGAGGCGAGACTTTGAAGAATTCTTCCCAAATCTTCCATTTAAGAAGGAAGCTCAGAGCAGACATCTCAGCATTTCCTAATCAGCAGGTCTTCCTCATCTACTGATTATATTTCCCTTTCCCCTTTTGTTTTTATGTGTAGTTTCCCTATTAGATGATATACTCCTTGAGGGCAAGGATTGTCTTTTGTCTTTCTTTTTATCCCCATTTAGCATGCTTTCTGGCTATAGTGAGTGCTTAATAAATGTTTGGTGATTGGTTGACCTCATTTTTCTGATAATTTTTTATGGGTTAGTCAAGGACCCATAAAATGCTGAAGGCAAGGTAAGCTGGTTCATTTCAACTAATATAGCAGACAGTTTAACACTATTTAATGGTTTTGAAATCAATGATTTCAACTGTAAATATGCTAGAATGTGGAACTGTATATAGAGCTGTTGGTTTAGTAACTCAGTACTTTCAAGTTTTTATCAAGCACCTACTGTGTTCCAAGTATGTGGAGATCTCTTTATCATCTCTGATAATCTGATGACAGTTTAGTTGATAAGGAAATAAGGACAGGACAAGGGAAATGTCTTTTACTACATGCTTCCAGCTCTGGATCCAGGAGCATGGAGTTTATTATATATATTTCAAGACTCATTTCACACAAAAGAACCCCACCCCGAAACTTTGCAGATGCGCAGAAGTTACAAACTATGTCACATCAAAACACAAAACATTGGCTTCAGAACAGACCAAGGCCAAGGCTGAATTTTGACTAGGTTCTTATCAGAAAGCCAAGTTAGAGAGTATTTTGGCCTTGGCTATTACAGGCAGCAGCATTCCTTGCTGTGTTAACAGTGTTAACCCTTTAAATTCAGGTTTGATAGGAACTTAAAGCTTTTCAGTAAGGCCATAATACTTTTCAAGAAGAAATTACAAGGATCACAAAAGGGGTCAAAAGAGGAGTCTCAAATTTTTATCTAGTCTCTTATTGGCTTCCTACACAAGCACTCTGCTAAAAGCTGAAGATAAAAAGAAAGACAAAAGATAGTTTCTGGTTTCAAGAAGTTCACAGTCTAGTGGCAGAGATAAAATGTAAAGAACTCCAGGGGCAGCTAGGTGGCACAGTGGATAGAGTGCCAATTCTGGAGTCAGAAGGACCTGGGTTCAAATCTTGTCTCAGACACTTTCTAGCTGTGTGACCCTGGGCAACTCACTTAACCCTGTTTGCCTAGTCCTTTCCCTTCTGTCTTAAAGTTATTAGTTGGAAAATAAGAGTTGTTTTTCTTTTAAAAGAACTATGTACAAACTCTGTGTGTGTGTGTGTGTGTGTGTGTGTGTGTGTGTGTGTGTGTGTGTGTGTGTGTAAATATATCAGATTTGAGATAAACTCATAGTAAGGGAGCCAAGATTAAGAAGAACTAGGAAAGGCTTCTTGTAGAAAATGGAATTTGGTGCTTTGGCTTAGACTTGAAAGAAGTTAGGAGGCAGGGAAAAATAGGGAGAAAATTTCAGGCATGGGGATAGCCAGTCAAAATTCTAAGACTCGAGATGGTTTCTTGTGTGAGAAATAATAAGAAAGATCACACTGGGGAAAGAACATCAGGGCTGGACAAAGAGACATTACAATCACCTACATAGAGATGATAGTTGAATGCATGAGAAACTAGTGAAATAATGAGGGGAAAGGACTAAGGATAGATCATTGGGGGAAACTCATTGTTAGCAAGCATGGCCTGGATGAGAGAAAAATAGTGTCCTCTTCTTTTATATTTAAAGTTCTAGAGATGGATACACCAATGAATTAAGAAAAAGAGAACATTTTATTGGTTATTTCGGAGGACTTCTGGGGGCAGAGCCAAGATGGTGGAGTAGAGGAAGAAGCTGAGCTCTCCCAACAGCACCACCTCAACATAATATCTCAAATACAATTCTGGAGTAGAAGAGCCAACTAACCATCAAGGCAAGACATTTTTTCCATCCCAAAACAACTCAGGGAGGTTGGAAAGAGAAGTCTCATACTGGGATGGGAGGTAACCTGGAGTTTATGAAGCAGCAACACCATGGATAGGCATTGGAGATAGAACAATAAAAGACAGAACAATAACAGCAGGTTCAAGAGCTTTCAAGTCAGAGATGATAAGGGGATCTGGCAACTAGCCAAAAAAAGTCTGCAGGTGATCCCTGTGTTGACACTGGATGAGGGAGAGAGTACTGGCTAGCAACTCCACTGCTTATATAAATTTCCAACTCACAATTTCAGGAAGAAGAAGACTACTTGCTATCCCAAGGGAGCAAGGACCCTGAGGAGTAATATCATTTTCAGTCACAAAGGAGCAAGGACCCTGAGGAGCAGTATAGCTTCCAGCACAAAGGAGAATGGACTATGAGGAACAATATCACATGGCCATATGTCTCCCCAGATTATGCAGTGAAAGCATACTACCAATGTAAGTGAATTTATTTATGGCATTCAAAATTTCTCCATTTTCAATAACTGATGCTGGCTGGTAAATAAAAACTATTTCCTTTGTGTTAATTATCAGTCCAAAATTAAAACAAGTGGAAGAATCAATCAATAATCTTTTGCATCTCAGTCTCAGAGGTTGCATTGAATGCACAATCATCTGTGAAGAGAAGATCATACATCAATTGTCCTTCCACCTTGGTCTTGACTTGTAGTCTTTTTAAGTTAAATAATTTACTGTCAGTGCAGTAGCTGCCCTTATTAGTATTCAGTAACACTGATGAAAACATCATGCTAAAAAGTATGAGGAAAAGTATATAGCCTTGCAGCACTCCAATTAACAGCTTGGTAAAAAAGGTGCAAGAAAAGACTGAAAAAAATAACACCTTAAAAAGAGAATAGGCTAAATGGACAAAAGAATTACAAAGGATCACTGAAGAAAATAATTTCTTAAAAATTAGAATTGGGCAACCAGAAGCTAATGACTCCATGAGATATCAAGAAACAAATAAACAAAGTAAAACAAGAAGAAAAGGAAAATGTGAATCTCATTGAAAAAACAACTGATATGGAAAATAGATTAAGGACAGAGAATTTAAGAATTATTGGACTAACTGAAAGACAAGATTAAAGAGATAGTCTAAGTATTTCAATAAATTGTAAAAGATAATTGCCTTAGTAACCTGGATCCAGAGAATAAAATAGAAATTGAAAATATTCACTGATCACTTCCTAAAAGAGATCCCAAAATTAAAACTCTGAGGAATATTAAAGCCAAATTATATCATAACCAAATTATCATAAGCAATATTATAGTCAAATATTATAGCCAAGTTAAAGGGAAAGTATTGTAAGTAGTCAGAAAGAAACCATTCAAATATTGTGGAACCACAATCAGTATCACACAAGATTTAACAGCTATCAGGTTAAAGGAGCTAGAACACGATATTCTAGAAGGTAAAGAAGCTAGGATTACAACCAAAAATTAACTTAGACAGCAAGACAGTATAATATTTCAGGCCCAAAATGGATATTTAATGAAATAGAGAATTTTCAAGCATTCTTGTTATAAGACCAGAAATAAATAGAAAATTTAATTTTCAAATACAAGATTCAAGAGGAGCAAAAAAGCCCCAGATAGAAAATTTAACTTTCAGATACTCAAGAGAAGCATAAGAAGGTAAAATGAAGGATTCAATAATTCAATAATTAAACTGTATATATTCCTATATGGAAAGATGATACATTTAACTACCAAAACCTTTATCATTAAGACAAATGGAAGGACTCTACATAGATGGAGAATACAGGAGTCAGTCAATTATGCCAGAATAACCTACACACAAAAAATAAATGAGTGAGAAAGAGAAATGTATTAGAATAAGTGGGAAAGAAGAGGAAGAATAGGGGAAATCATCTCACATAAAAGAAGCATGAAAGGAAGATGTTTTACGGTGAAGGGGGAAATTGCATGGTGGTGAGGGTATCAGGCAATGCTTGAACAAAATTGGTTGAAAAAATGAAGTATATATATATATATGCATATATATATATATATATATATAAATATATACACACACACACACACACATACACGTAACTGGATATAAAAATCTGTCCTACCTAATATAGAAGTAGGAGGAGAAGGGCATCATAGAAAGGAATG
>NC_058130.1:621622689-621650537 GCF_016433145.1 Gracilinanus agilis
ATATATATATATACACACATACACACACACACATACACGTAACTGGATATAAAAATCTGTCCTACCTAATATAGAAGTAGGAGGAGAAGGGCATCATAGAAAGGAATGATAAAAGGGAAGGCAGATTAAGGGAAGCAGTTATCAAAAGAAAAATGGACTTTTAAGGAGGGACAGGTTAAAAAGAGAGAAACTGAAGAGTATTCAATGGAAGGAAGTGCAGAATTAGTGATCATAATTATGAATGTGAATTGGATGAATTCATCCATAAAATGGAAGATTTAGATTAGAAACTAGAATCTAACAATATGTTGTTTATAAGAAATACAAAAAACTGAAATAGAGAGACATACAGAGTTAAAATAAGGGTCTGGAACATATTTATTAAATTCCAGCTAAAGTTAAAAGGGGAGGGGTAGCAGTCATAATCTCAGACAAAGCAAAAGCAAAAATAGACCTAATTAAAAGAAATAAGCAGAGAAATTGTTGCTGTCATTCAATTTTCTAGTCATGTCTGACTCTTCCTAATCCAATGGTCTCTAGCACACCAGGCCTTTCTACATGATCTCTCAAAGTCTGTCCAAGTTCATGTTCATTGCTTCCATGATACTATCCATCTATCTGTCCCTATATATTTTACTCTAATCTTTCCAAACATCAGTCTTTTCCCATGAGTCCTGTCTTCTCATTATGTGACAAAAAATATTTCAGCTTTATCTTTAGTATTTGACCTTCCAGTGAATAGTTTGAATTAATTTCTTTTAAATATTGACTGATTTGATCTCCTTTCTATCCAAGGAACTCTCAAAAATTTTCCCTAGCATCACAATTCAAAAGCATCAGTTGTACAGTGCTCTGTTTTCCTTATACTCCACAGTCTTACTGTCATACATTACTCCTGGAAAAATCATACCTTTTACTATATAAACCTTTCTCAGAAGGTTGATTCTGATTTTTAGTTTATTGTCCAGATTTGCCATAGCTTTCCATCTAAGGAGTATCTTTTAATTTTATGGTTGCAATAGCCAGCTACAGTGATCTTTGAGTCCAAGAATATAAAATTTGACACTGCTTCCATTTCTTCTCCCTCTACTTGAGAAGAAATTATGGGACCACTTACCAAGGTTTTAGTATTTTTATATATTAAGCTTCAAGTCAGTTTTTACACTCTCCTTTTTTATCCTCATCAAAAGAATTTGTTCATTCCCGATTGATAAATGGTCAAAAGATATAAACAGAAAAATTTTGCATGAAGAAATAAAAGCTATATATAATCATATGAAAAAATGCTCTAAATCATTACTGATTAGAGAAATACAAATCAAAATATTTTTGATATATCATCTCACACCCATCCGATTGACTAAAATGATAAAAGGGCAAAATGAAAAATGTTGGAAGAGATGTGAAATAATGATAACACTAAAACACTGTTGGAGAAACTATGAATTGATCCAACTATAAGTCAAAGGCTTTACTGTGGTCAGTGAAGCAGTAGATTTTTTTTTTTTTGGAACTTCTTTGTTTTCTTCATAATTAGTAAATGTTGGTAATTTAGTCACTAGTTCCTCTGCCTCTTTAAAAATCATCCTGCTTCTCTGGTAATTCTCATTACATATATTGCTGAAGCCTAGCTTGAAGAATCTTAAGTGTAACCATGTTGGTATGTGAAATGAATACAATTGTTTAATAGTACGAACATTTTTTGGCATTGTCTTTCTTTAGGCCTGGGATATAATCTGATCTTTTTCAATCCAGTAGCCACTGTTGAGTTTTCCATATTTGTTGGAATATTGAATGCAGCACTTTAACAGCATCATCTCTTAGGATTTTAAATACTTAAGCTGGAATTCCAGGGTATCAACTAGTCATCTTGCAAAAAAGCACTACTGACAATGAAGTAGTATTACTACTAAATATATATGTACTGAACAAAAAATTTACTATATATTAGGTCATAAAAACTTTACCAACAAATACAGAAGAGCAAAATATTGTGTACCTTTTACAGACTACAAAGCAAGAAAAATTACATTTAATGAAGGCTTGTGAAAACATAGATTAAGAATTAATTGTAAACTTAATTATCTAATCCAAAAGAATGGGTGAGTCAAAAAACAGACTATAAGAACAATCAATAAATTTATGAAATAAAATGAGAATAATGAGACAATATACCAAAAGTTGTGGGTTACAGCCAAAGTGGTATTTAGGGGAAAGTTATATTTCTTAATGTGTACATCAATAAGAGAGAATAAAAGCAAATCACTGATTTGGGCAGGCAACTTAAAAAAAAGCTAGAAAAAGAAAAAAATTAAATCCTCAGTTAAGCATCAAATTAGAAATTCTGAAAATTTAAGGAAATATTAATTAAAATTGAAAGTAAAAAATATTGAATTAAAAATAAAACTATGAGCTTGTCTTATGAAAAAAATACAAGGAAATAGATCAACCATTGACTAATTTGTTTTAACAAAGAAAGGAAAAAACAAATTACCAGTGTCAAAAATGAAAAGGATGAATTCTCAATCAATGAAGATGAAATTAAAGGAATTATTAGAAATTATTTGTCCAATAATTTGCATTGAATATTTATAAAACCCAAGGATAATATGAACACAGTTACAAAACATTTTTCACACAAATAAAGACAGAGCTAAATAATTGGGAGAGATAGAAACTACATATGGATAGGCCAAGCCAATTAAATAAATATAAGATTTGTACCTAAATTATTTTATTCAGTGCCATATTAATCCAAATACCAAAGCATTATTTTATAGAGCTAGAAAAAATAATAACAAAATAAGAATATCAATGATATCAATGAAAAAATGTGAACGTGGTCTAGCACTACCGGATTTCAAACTATATTACAAAGTGGTAATCTTCAAAACAAACTGATAGGGGGCAGCTGGGTAGCTCAGTGGAGTGAGAGTCAGGCCTAGAGACAGGAGGTACTAGGTTCAAACCCGGCCTCAGCCACTTCCCAGCTGTGTGACCCTGGGCAAGTCACTTGACCCCCATTGCCCACCCTTACCAATCTTCCATCTATAAGACAATACACCGAAGTACAAGGGTTTAAAAAAAAAAAGAAAAGAAAAAACAAACTGATAGTGTCTAAGAAATAGAGGTGGATCAATAGAATAGATTAGGTACACCATACATAATAATAATGAGCAGAACCAAGAGCACATTATATACAGCAACAGAAATATTATGTGAAGAATGACTTGCTTATGTCCACTTCCAGAAAAAGAATTGAGAAATAAAAATAAGCAAGACATAATTTTAACATATATCTTTTTGTCAAATGATGCCTTCTCTTAATGGGGGGAGGTAAGAAAGGGAGCTACCTTGGTATTTTAATGTCCTCATTTTAAGAGAGAGCTTGGGCTTAGGGACCCCAACTCTTCTCTCATTACTTCATCATAGGAAGAATATGTCTTTGCTGGGACTTAGAAGAAGCTTAGCACATTATTTTTTCAGCCACCTGTCTGGATTATTGTACTTTACTCAAAGTTCAGCATGGCTGCTCAGTTTGCCCTTAATCAGGGTTCATTATGCTTGCTCAACTCTACTATTAATCCTTTTATTTTTAACAAAAATAAAAGATCCCAACACAGTTTGATAGTCTGAGGGAGAAACTGGGTGTAGCTTCAGGTTAGAATCAGACTTTTTCATTCTGACCCTGGAGGGTGGAGAGGGGGAAGGGAGGAAATGGTTTCACAATTTAATATTAATTTTCCAGAATTTAGAAATGAAGGGTGATATCATAAGGAAATTAAGGGAACCTGAGAAAATGTACCTTTCAGATCTAAGGATAAGAAAAGAGTTGATTAATAAACAAGAGGCAGAAAGGATTACAAAAAGCAGAGGATTAAAGAGGAAAATATAAATAAATAATTTAATGATAAAAAATAAATAATTTTGATTACATAAAATTAATTTTTTGCAAACAAAACTAATAAAGCCAAAATGAGAAAGAAAGCTGGGCATTGGGAAAAATTAAAGGCACATTTCTCTGATAAAGACCTTATTTCTCAAATATAGAGAGAACTGAGCCAAATTTACAAAAATTCAAGTCATTCTCCAGTTGACAAATGATTAAAGGATATGAACAATTTTTAGGAAAAAAAATCAGTTATCAGTAATACCTCACCCTTCAGCTTAAATTATCCTTCCTTCCCTGTTTCTCTGAATTAATAAATCCCTTCCCTTGTTAAGTTTGTGGGGTGTGAAAAGTTATATTTTCAGGATTTACCAACCCAAATCATACATTACCTAAGCCAAAGCTTCATCCAGGCAAACTCTGAGCATAGCTGTAATCCAGAGTGCAGGACTGCTGTTTGAAGACATCCTGAGCACTTAATCTATCTAGGGCTTTAGGAGTAATCTTCCAACAGTGGAAGTTGCTAGTTTCTGTGGGATTATTCCCTATCTGTCAGTCAATTTAGCCCTGAGATAGCCAAGTCCAAATAGCCTCCATTCTTGGTCAAAAAGGGATTGTGTTATAACAGTTTACAGAGGCAGCAACTGCCAAGGAGGGGGGAGGAGAAAGAATTCTATCCACTCAATCTTCTCCCCCTGCTAGTCCTTTCAGCTTAACCTCTGCTGTGACTCCATTGCTTAACCATTGCCAACTGGACCCATCTTTACAGTGACAAAGATGATATATATCTTATCCTGTTCCTATATATTTTTTATTACTCCATTTAATTCTCCATATTTTGAAAGTTTTTTCATTATATATAGTTTAGAAATTTTAAGTATCCATATAATAACATCTACCAAAAGTGTATTTCTTAAACATTTATGGATGAGTGCAATGTCTGGATAATAGCCCTTTCTAGGATAATGGCCTAGTTTCAGTACAGCTTTTTAGAAAAGATGAATTTTTGAAGATGTTTAATGCTTATATTCATAGTTTGAGCATTTGTTTTCTGTTTATGAAAGAAAACAAGCTTCTAATTCTAGTCACCAGGAAATATGTTACAAGGTATCATCATCATAATCATCATCATTCTATCTATCTGAGCAGAACCTTATAGATGTAAGAATAATGGAGATAATGGAAATTTTTTTTATCTGAATACTTTCAAAAAAGACAGAGAATTGGCCTTAAAGCCAGTAATATTTACTTACTTTATTTCATAATAAGGAGGTTAAAGTCAGGGCTTCAAGGTTTGTGAAGGCCAGTAAAGATCTTTCTATTTCATAATCAGAACTGTTTTTCCTAACTCTGGTCAGCTTTATCATCAATTTCCTGTCAAAGAAAAATGGTACTGACTAAAGAGCACAAATGAGTCTGTGTAAATTGTAGGATTTAAAGCTAGAAGATGCTAAAGAGGTCATCTTATCTAATGCCTTCATTGAATAGATGAGGAAACCCTGGTTAAGAGGGGGTAAATAACCTGCTCAAAGTCATATCAAGATCTGATACATGAGTTGGAATTTGAACCCAGGTCTTTTGATTTTAAAACCATCCCTTTTTTGTCCTAAACCAAAATTTTCAGCACTATTAAAGAAACAATACAGAGTCCCTGCCCTACTGATGGAAGCTTAGTCATGTCATCTTGGAATAGACAGCACATTCCTTTGAACATTTCCTAGATCTTATCAATCTCATCATGCCTGGGGAAACTAATATAGGGAAAGATATGGAGGGGAAGCCAACCCTAATTCAATCAACTAAGGAAACTGGTGCCAGAGCAAGAATAAGTACTAGAGTGTTCTTGGCTCTTACACACAGGCCAAACTATGACTTACTTTCCACTCATGTCAAAACAAATGCTCCATGGAAAAATGCTTTCTTATTTTTTTCCTTTGGAGAAATTTTCTGCCTGGGATTTAGATCCAATGTGGCATCTGTTCCTGATCTTGTATATTTGCTTTCTTGTGCCTAGCAGACTCATCCTGGTTCCATCAGTTTTCAACCATCTAAAAATAGGAGAACATTCAACCTAGGAAATGCTATAACCAATATTCTGTGATTAAGGATCTAAAGAAAATTGCTTTTATGTGTAGGCAAAATAGGTGGTCACCTATAGTACAGAGTGTATAGTATTTCAGTGGCCCTGGGAAGGTCTGCCTGGCCCAAAGCATTTCCCCCACCTGACTGCCATAGGTTATCAAAATTCTACCATTCAAGGTCTATTTCTTTGTGTTACCTTCCCAGGCATTGTCTCTTAAAATAACAGTAACACTTGGGTGGAGTGTGATATTAAACTGTTATTCCTCCTCCATCATTGTTCATATGGGTGAATTAATTTATACACTTTTCTTTTTTTCTGTAATAAGCCACAAATTTTATTGCAACATGGCTAATTCTGTGGGGGTCGAAAGTTTGATCTTAAATCAATGTTTCATTTGAGGCTCTTTTCATTTAGAGATTGCCATTATAATTACATTATTCAAAATATCTTTAGTGCTTCAAGACTCACATGGTAAACACTTAACTCCTTCTCCTGTTCTGTAGTGCACATTCAGCGGAAAATAAAAAGGCAGTAACTGCTACTTCATTTGGGAAGATATGTAGATAACCGGAATGAACACTGACCTACTACAATAATTTGATGACACTTATGATAACTTAATTGGCATTCCTTTTTGAGGGAAACAAACTTATAAAAGGGCTTTCAATGCATAGTTACACATATAAATATATAGACATATATGTGCATATGTGTACATATATATACATATATATGCTGCCAAATTATATAACAGGTGTATTAAAGCCAGGTTAGGTATACAAAAGCACATGAACTTCAGCAACAACAATCAAGTGCAACCCTAAGTAATACAGAATGAAGTTTGGCATGTAACCAGTGGCATTCAATTAGCTAACCCTTCCTTTTGACTATTATATTCATCTTAGTTTTCCAAGGGATGCATATAATGCCAATTTGTTTTGGTTAAAACATGATGTGAAGGCATTCCTTGAGGGCTATATAAAACTACCAGGATAAAACATTCTAATGGCAATCACTGGTAGATGGCTTAAATGAATGACATTTTTTTTTGTATTTTCTGGGAAGATTTGGTAAGAGCCAAAAACCTAACACTATTCCAGATGATGGAGCTGCAGAAATGGAAGTTATTTCCAGATGGCATTTTACATTCATTTTATAAAGGTCTTCTTTCAAGGGAAACCACTACATTGCCTCTCAATTTCTCTCCAAGACTTGAATGATCCTTAATATCATCTAAGCCATTTACTCACCACTCATGCTTAATACCTGTAAATTTCTTTTTAATGGCATCTTTAAAACTAGCATAAATCATCTTGCTTTTTAAAGGTGTACATTTAGGAGCCCAGAATAGAAATTTTAGGTCTTCTTTCTTAGACTCTTTTGTCTCATATATGGCACCATCCAAAGCATCCCAGCCATCATTCAGAGGAAGCAACTTCACAAAAGATGTGTAGGGATCCTCTACAGCAGAGGTCAGCAACGTTGGCTCTCGAGCCATATCTGGCTCCACCTCCCGACCAGCCAGTCCGGGCAGAGCCCCAGGATGTGCCCCAGGGGGCCCTTCAGCCCCCGCCCCATATTCCAGCACCTTCCATCTCCATCCTCCTCCTTCCGCAGGCGTTTATGGCTCTCACAGCCAAAAAGGTTGCTGACCATTGCTCTACAGTATCACCAATGTCATCCACCAAGATCTTCTTTGCTTCCTCTACAATTATTTGGGTTGTTGTTGTTGTTATCACTTAAGCAGAAGAGAACTGTTTTCTTTCTTTTTTTTTAATCTCCTCTTGTATAGAAGATTTCCATACTTTCATGTCATTAAAAACTTTGATTACATCATTCACAGTTACTCCAGAAATCATGGTTCCAGGACCAAAAACATTACAGCAACAGATCTTCACTCAGTGACACTCATTTACACACTTTTCTAAATGTCTAATTGAAATCAGGATGCCGAGGTTTATCGGAGTTTTAGGCAAAGGAAGAAAGAATTGGGGACTTGAAGAAAAAAACAGGCCTAGAGTATCTTTAGAGCACTCTGGAAGGAAGCAGTTTCCAGAGTCACAAAAGTCTTCAGAGAAGCACAAAAAGGGGAGGCGGGAGAAAGGTTGAGTAAACTTCACTGACCTCACTTCCTTTGGCTAAGGTTGACTGTTTGCATGCTTACAAAAAAAAAAAAAAGTTGAGTTATTTTTGCTAGCTAATACAGTTTTGCCCAGGTGCTTTCTAATCAAACAAGATATTTGTAGAAAGTGCTTAGGACACTTTACATTTGGAATATGGTAGTGTTGTATTAAATCCTGAGAAATGTTGGATGTCATCTTGATTAACAAGGGAGATAGTTGGAGAGATTGGAATATTCCCAGATGCCATGAGCCAGGGGCAAAGTCAATTGGCCTGGGGGTATAAATAACCCTAATAGCCACCTGGAGGGGTCTTTGATCTTTGGGCTTTTGGTCTTTTGGGTTTTTGGTCCCTTAGATCTTTAGGTCTCTGAATCTTCCTAGCTCTTTAGGTCTCTGGGTTCCTGGGTGGTGGTGAAGGGAGGCTGGGAGGTCTGTGAAGAAGAGGGTTGATAGGATTTGAATAGTGAGAAAGCTGAGAGAACAAAATCACCAACACAGCTGCATCAAGAGCAGACACTATTTCTCTGGTTTGGCACTGGCCAGGCTGAGCCAGAGGGGTTGTGAAGAACAAAGCTCCAGCTTCTACTAAATCAATAGCCTCCAGTCCTGAGTGATTATAGATTATAGATATAAGATTGACAGGTTTCCAATCCCCAATCCTTATCCTGATTATTCTTTCCCTAATTATAGATAATTGATAAAGAGTGTTTAATAAGTACCTTCCTGAGTGGTCTTTATAACACAACGCTTGGGGAGGGAGCAAACACAGTCAGATAAGAAATGTGATCCAAGGCTAATCAGAGTCCAATATTAATAATTGATCCAACCCCAGGTTGGACCTGAAAGGGTTACCCATCCATCTAACCTTTCAGGGTTCTTCCCTGGGCAACTATTATTGAAAGGGGAAACTATTAACAACTAGCAAGGGTGATTGGGGTTGGTGTTCCCCCATCATCAGCACCTAGGGACAATACAGAGATATATCCACCTCACTAGATATCTATCTCCCTAGAACCCCCTCTTTCTTTATAACAGTAGGCACCATATAAATACTTACTTGATTCCCCTCCTACCAACTCTAGTCAGGAGACATTACCTATAATCAACTCTTCACTAAAAATGTGGTGACCAGCTATAGCAGGGGTTGGCAACGTATGGCTCTCGAGCCATATCTGGCTCTTTTGAGGGCCAGATATGGCTCTTTCTGCAGGAGCTATAAAGTCATTTTTTTTTCAGGAGCTGTTACAGGAGTGCGCACTGTGAGCACTGTATGGCTCTCACAAAATTACATTTTAAAAAATGTGGCGTTTATGGCTCTCATGGCCAAAAAAGTTGCAGACCCCTGAGCTATAGGGTGGAAGACATTTTATACAAGTAAGGAGGTCTGCAGTGGTAAATAAGTAGTGCAGTGGATAGAGTACTGGCTTTGGAACCAGGAAGACTCATTTTCATGAGTTCAAATTCAGCCTCAGATGCTTCCTATCTGTGTGACCCTGGGCAAGTCATTTAGCCCTGTCTTAATTCCTTATCTACAAAATGAGATGGAGACGGTAATAGCAAACTTCCCCAGTATCTTTGCCAAGAAAAATCTAAATAGGGTAATGAAGAGTCAAGCACAACTGAAATGAATTAAACAACAACAAAAAAAAGTCTTCATAGTTTGAGTTTGATATAATTTCTGTGTCAAAGAGCCCAATAATCTAGTGGATATGTAAGTATACCCAAGGATGTATAAATATTCAGTACTTTAGTAGGATAAAAGAAAGAGTGCTAGATTAAAGTCAGTCACTAGCTGTATGACCTTAGGAAGTTATTTAGCTTCTCAAGACTTTGATTTCCTCATCTGGATCTTAATTTCCTCATCTGTTGAATGAAGAGGCTAGACTTGCTAGTCACTATGATCATTTCTAATTCTAAACCATATAATAACAGAATTCCAGGGTTGGAAGGCATATGTAAGACTTAAAATGAATACCCAAAATACTACAAGTATTTAAATTTATAGGATTTAATAACAACAAAATGAGAGAGAAAAGGGTCCCTTCAGCTGAGTGAGTAGAGGAAAGAGCCAGAGCCCCCAAAACCCACTGCAATTGAGCCAAAAATAAAAGCCCCCACAGCATTGGTTTCAGCACATTTATAAACAAACCCATGCTGGGATGCAACACAGGAACGCAAGAAAAGGGAATCCCAGGAAGAGTAAAGAATGCTGGGAAATGAAGTCCCCAGGGTACACATTTTTAAAACACACAGATCATAGCAGCCAACTGGTCCAAACCAGGCTATAACAGAAACCTGCACCACATTTTCAACAAGTAGTCATCCGTCTTGGCTTAAAGACCTCTAATAAGGGGAATCTTTCTTTCTCTAAGGGCAGCCCATTTCACTTTTGTTTAGCTTTAATTATGAGGAAGCTTTTCTTTATACAAAACCTAAATTTTCCTCAGACCTATACACCTATGATTGAAGGCAACTATGATATAATTATTGCTCCAAAGATTTGGAATCCATCTGTGAATTGGAAATCTCTGAGAGCTGCTGTGGCCAAAAATCCCCCTGTAGTCTCCTTCTGATGAACTTCCTTGAATATAGCTCAGCTAATCCTTGCCTGACAGAATGATCAGGTGCCTCTTATAACCCTTCCTTCTTGGCAGGGATTAAATACCCCAGGCAAAGTTCTCAAGAACACTCAAAATGAAGCATCACAACAGGACTTCAATGAAGATGCAACAAATACAGTAAATGCATACACTGAACACAATGTATTACATAAAAGTTAAAATGAAAATATTTTTTCTTTATTGTTTTGCACATAATTTTTCCTCATCTTGAGTAACTGTCAAGTTGTGACAGAAAGAAAAAAACAATTAAAGATATAGCTATTAACTGCCATATGTTTAGATGAAATAATGATGCAAAAAGGGATTAGCACAGTGCCTGGCACATAGAAAGCACTATAGAAATGGTAATTTACTTCCCCCTTTCCTCCCCCAATCTAATATATTTATTTTACTTGTCTAATATTTGAATAATGAATAGAGGAGAACTTGATGGAAAACCATGCCACTATTTCATTCTTCTCTGTGGGGTCTTTTATTGTCTATGGGATTTGGGGAATTATTATTTCCTCTACTAGTTAATAAGATGAATTTAGATACTCCACTAATTTGGAAACTGGAGGAAGCTCCCAGGGTATTAATAATATTCTGTAGACATAACTGCAGTAAATAGTTTAGTTATAATTTTGGTTTAATGAACTAAATTTAACGACTTGACTATTCAGGATTTGAAGATAGATGGCTATTTTTAAGGCCAGAGCATTTTTAAATGTCAAATATCTTCTAAGATTAAAAAGAAAATTATAGAATGGTGAATCACAGAATTTTAGGATCATAGTATTTGAGAACTGAAAAGGAATTTACAGGCAATCTCGGTTACCTTATTTCAGAAAGGAATTCCCTATATGACATGTATAATTAATGGTTATTTAGCTTCTGCTTGAAGACCTCCAAGTAAGAGAAACCTACCATCTCTCAAGGCAAACCAACTTATTCCAATTCAGATAGCTCTAATCAGCAGGAAGTTTTTTTCAGACATCAAGCCTAAATTGGGTTCTTTGTACCTTCCATCCATTATTCTTGCTTCAGGTATTGGAAGCAAAACAGAGTGATATTAATTATTCTTTCCCAAGGCAACTCTTTGAAATATTTGAAGATAGGTAACATCCCACTTGAATCTTCTTTTCTCTAAGTTAAACATGTCTTGTTCCTTCTACTGATATGCAGATATTTAGATCTATGGTATAGATCTAAAGTCTTATGTCATACTTGTTCCACATACTCCTGAATACTCTCTCACTTATAAGTATCCTTAAATGATGGTTCCCAAAGCTAAACACACATGTTTGATAAAGGCATAATAAAGTGGGATTACCTACTTTTTTCAGAAGGAAGAGACCAAGATCTTTTTAGCCTTTTAGCAGTCTAATTCCTACAAGTCTCATCTAAAGTCCCACCTTCTAGATGAAGCTTTCTCTGTTCACTTTAATGCTAATACTTTCCCTCTGAGAACATCCCCAGTTCATCCCATATATATCTTGTGTGTTGTATGTTGTCTCCTCCATTAAACTGTGAGCTTCTTGAAAGCGAATACTAGCTTTACATTTTTTTTTTTTTATTTCTAGTGCTTGGCACAAAGCCTTGTTACAATTACAGTTTGATATACTGATTTCTGGGTAAGAATATCAATTTATTGATTTGGCTAACATTTAACTAATAAATTGATGGTCTGTGATCCCAAGACATTTCTGATTGGTGAATACTTAATAAGGAAGTAGTCAATCTAGACCAGTGATTCCCAAAGTGGGCACTACTGCCCCCTGGTGGGTGCTGCAGTGATCCAGGGGTGGTGGTGATGGCCACAGGTGCATTTATCTTTCCTATTAATTGCTATTAAAATTTAAAAAAAATTTATTTCCAGGGGGCTAAGTAATATTTTTTTCTGGAAAGGGGGCGGTAGGCCAAAAAAGTATGGGAACAACTGATCTAGACTGTCAACCCCTCCTCACTCCCATAGGTGATGGTGAGTGGCCATATAATAGCAAAAAGAGCTTTATTTATTAATTAGACTTTATGTAGGGAAACATTCCTTGGAATTTCTAAGAACAAAGGAAATAAAAGTCAGTAGACTGATGGGAGCTGCAAATCTAGGATCCAGATATGGAAATAATATAGTATGTAAAAAATAAATTCTGATGCCCTGGTACATAGAAGAAACTTAATAAATGCTAATTGACTATTAAATCATCCTGCTTACTCATCTGGAACTTAAAGTCCATTAAAACCCCTAGGTCTTTTTTCTAGAACAACTGCTGCCTAGCCATGTTACCTCCATCTTACATTTGCCAACTTTTTTTTTGTACTCAAGTACAAAAGTTACATTTTTAATTGAATTTTATTTTATTAGATTCTGGTTAAGACCTGTATTGGCAAACTTATGGCACATTGCTGGAGGGGGCTGTCCCCTACCCCCTCTTCACATGTACCTAAGGACATTTCTCTCATCAGCTACCCCCCTGTCCAGCAGCCCAATTGGAGTGCTTCTTCCCTGCCCTCTCTGGGGTAAGGGAGAGGGCTTACATATGGTGTGAGGATTGCAGTTGGGCACTCGGTCTCTAAAAGATTTGCCACCACTGCTCTAGACTATCAAAATCCTTCTTGATCATGACTCCCATACCCAATGTGTTAGCTTTCTCTCCCAGTTTTATGTGATTTTTGATTTGATGAGCATGTTGTTCTTACTTTTATCCCAATCACTAATTTAAAAAAATGTTAACTAGTATAGATCCAAGCATGAACCATTGTGGGAGTCTACTGGAGACCTCTTGCCACACTGAAATTGAAAAATTAACAGGTATTTTCTCAGTTTAGTCATCCAACTAGAATACAAATTAATTCATGTGATTCTCTTATTTTCTAATCCCTTTCTCCATATTCTCAATGAAACTATTATGAGATCATTTTCCAAAAGCTTTGCTCAAATCAAGGTAAATGCTGCTTACAGTATCTCTTTCATCTACTAATTTAACAACCTAGTAGAAACAAACAAACAATAAAGTTAACCTATCATGACTTGTTCTCAATGGAGCCAAGCAGGGTCTCTGTAAACCTTACTTCCCTTTCTAGGCATTTTACAACCATCTTTTTAATGATCTACTCTAGAATTTTCCTAGCAATCAAATTCAAGTTCATTGTAGTTTACAGAATTTGTTCTCTTTCTTTTTTTGAAAATTAGAGCATCATTTACCCTCCTCCAGGTTTGTGTAACTTTCTCTTCCATAATCATTCAAATATCACTGATAGTACTCAGTAATTATAGCTACCAGTTCTTTCAGTGCCCCCAAATGTAGTCTATCTGGACCAGGTAACTTGAATTCATCCAGTGCATTCTCTTGCATCTAGGTACTCTCTTGCCACTCCTTTACCTACCTTGGGCATCAACCCAAAAGTTATAAACCTTTTATTTTTTTTAATTTTCTTCCAAGATCACATGTTGATACAATTTTCAATAATATTTTTTCTGACATTTTGTAATCCATAGTCTCTCCCTTCCTGCCACTCCTTCCCCTTCTCCAAGATGGCAGGTAATATGATATAGGTTGTACATGTGTAATTATACAATATAAATTCCCATGTTTATCATGTTGTGAAAAAAGACATAGCACTTATAGTAGAGAAAAATTTATGGAGAAAATAAAATGAAGAATGTCATGCTTCAGTCTGAATTCAAACTTTGTCAGGTTCTTCTATAGGACTGGATAATCTTTTTCATCATGATTTCCTTGGATTTGTCCTGGATCCTTGTATTGTGGATAATAATAGTCATTCAGAGTTGATCATCATATCTTATTACTCTTCCTGTGTTCAACATTCTCCTGGTTCTTCTCACTTCAATTTGAATCATTTCATGTAAATCTTTCCAGGTTTTTTTTTTGTGTGTGTGTGATGGTCCTATTCATCATTTCTTATGGTACTCCATTATAATTATATATTACAACCTGTTGAGCTATTCACCAACTGATGGACATCACTTCATTTTCCAGTTCACAAAAAGAGCTGCTATAGGGGCAGCTGGGTAGCTCAGTGGAGTGAGAGTCAGGCCTAGAGACAGGAGGTCCTAGGTTCAAACCCGGCCTCAGCCACTTCCCAGCTGTGTGTCCCTGGGCAAGTCACTTGACCCCCATTGCCCACCCTTACCAATCTTCCACCTATGAGACAATGCACCGAAGTACAAGGGTTTAAAAAAAAAAGAGCTGCTATGAATATTTTTGAATTGTATGTTGCCTCAGGTAAGATGTCTCATGATCTCTAAGTTGGCAAGAGAATGGTCAACTCTTGCTCCTGCAATGACTGAATTCTCAAAAGGTTGATTTTCTTAATTTTTAAGTTTGTTTATTAATCAAGAAAATCCACACTAGCTAGTTGACTCCCTTCAAATTCAGAACTGACACTAAGGAGTGAAAGTGAGGCAAAATAGCCTTGAGCCAAATGAGAGTATCTGGGCAAAAAAGAGAGCTAGCAAACTCTGTCACACATCTTATATTCCCTTCATGACTTGATAATCCAGCCTCCCTCCCCTTCCACCCCCATCTCCCAAGACATCTCTGATTGGTAAATAACCATAGAGGTTATTTACTTAGAGATCCCAAGTCTTTCCCTCATTACTTCATCATAGGAAGGGGGTATCCTTTATTGAGATCCAGAAGATGCCAATACATTCTGCCACATGGCCAGGTCAATGTGGTTGCCTAGTGCATGGTTGCTAGAGCTTGTTGATTTAATATTTTCTATCCCAAATCCTGTTATCCTTCCAAGATCCAAACAAAAGAAGGGAAATCACAACTGACCTCCATAGACTGGAGGAGAAATTGCAGCCTCAGCTTAGAATCAGGTTTCTTCAGAGAGGGCTAAAGAGAAAATTATTTCACAAAAAATATTCCAATCGATATTAACTTTCCACAGCCCACATTCTTTTAACATGTATGATGTAGATGGCCATTGAATAAAGACTGAAGTACAGGATTACACAGCAGGACTCCAACAAAAGAGCGACAGAGAGAGAGCAAAAACAAAAAATCAATAATTCTCTACTCAAGGAACCATATTTCTACACGTGGAAAAGAGCAATATTCTTGTAATGCCCCTTCTGGCAAGACTGGGCTGACGACCTCAGTGAGGATCTAAGTTGCTAAAGACCCTGGGAGTTGTATTTCTTCCAAGCTTAAGAAAAGGGAACTTGTTGTTGGATCAGGGCTGGGGGTCTGAGTTTCCAGTACAGCTAGAGTTTTCAAAATCTCTCCAGAGAGGGACAGAATGGGAGTTGGAGAGAGTACAGTGGTGTCAGTAGCAGCAGGCAAGCAGCAATAGACCAACAATTCTTCCCAGGAGTCTTAGAGCTGGTAGTGTTTGAGGAACTTTCGTTTCCTGGCTCTGTAGCTTGATAATTAAGAGAATTGAGAGTGGATACATTTTGTTTTCTGAGACAAATCACTGCCACAGCTGGTAATAAGGTTAATTGCTAAGAGTTTCTTTACATTCAGACATTTTTGCCTACTGGTTATTTACTTTTAAAAAATAGGTCGCTAGATAAAGATAAGATAAATTTAACTATAAGCTTGAGTTTGTGTTTTTCCTATAGAGTGTTGGAAAGACTTTTGGATATTTGATTGCACTTAATTCAGTTGGCAGGGAGATCACCATCGTACCTTGCCAATCAGAAGATTGCCTGGGGACAGCACTTGAGGAATTTCATTCACAACTAGTATTTTAGAGCTGCTTTCTTGTTGTTTTTTGTTTTTATTTGTAGTTTCTCAAAAAAAGGAAGCCTCTGAACTGGTTTTTTTTTTTATCCTAGTCTAAAATACTCTGGATGAATCTTATTTCCTAGCAAACTGATGCTTTGTGCCAGGGGTCTTTGGGTCATGTTTCTCCATCCACAAGAGAAAAGAAGAAGGAAATAAAGACTTCAACAGAAGATCATATACTGAGACAGCCCTAGAGACCTGTGCTGGGCAACCCTCTGATTGAGGAAACTACCTTTTCTTTTTCTAACAGGAGACACATAGTATCAGCAGTCTAATCTCTCTCTAAACATGTGGCTACAAAACTGTTTTCCCTACTTGGTTAGGCAGATAAACAGCTGGAGTATGACTACACAGAAAAGGGAAGAGTGATGGTAATAGTTTACACTTAAGTAGCATTTTAAAGTTTGAAAAAATATCTTTATATTTTATTTGATCCTCCCCCAAACTCTTGTGATTTTATTAACCTAATTTATGTATAAAGAAATTAAAACTTGGAGAGATCTAACAACCTAACTTGGGCTACGTAGCTGGTAAGTATGAAAGAGAGACTATGACCACAGGTCTTCTGAATTATCAAGAACTCCAACTACAAAACAATTCTAGAAGCTACACTCCAGGAAGGAAAGGATTGCCTTTTGTAATGATCTGCCTACTGTCAGTTTCTAACCTCACATCCTCACTGGTTCCAGAATCTGAATAGACATTAGTTAAGTGATAATGATGGATGGTTACCCTATTTTCTGGTTACCCAAGTCACAGGGACCATTGCCAAAATATTGGTTGGACCATCTTCCTTCTGTTTACATGAGTGACAGGAGAACTTTCCTTTCCAATGCCTTTCTACAAAATGAACAGCATTTCTAATTTCTTTTCTACAATCATGATAGGACCCACACTTGTGTTATGGAAAAATGTTCTGCAAACTAAATCACAGAAATCACTGCAATGTGTGTGGGAATGATGCCATAACTGGGAAGCCATCTGGAGGTCATCTTTCTGGAGGGAATTCTCTACTGGCCAACCTTCCATCAAAAAGAAACAGTGTGTAAAGACAGAATTATTTCCAGTACATAATTAAAAACATAGGACCTACATTTGATTCCCAGCTCTGTCATTTACTACCAGTACTATCTGAGTTAGTCACTTATTTCTCTGGATCTCAGTTTGCTCATTTATAAAATGAGAGGATTGGATGAAATGACCCCTAAGGATCTCTTCTGAGTCTATGATTGTATCTCACAGAATTTTTCCAATGATCAGTTTAACAGTGAATGTGAAGGTGACAGTGTAAAGAATGTATACATGTAAGAGACTTGCCCAAATTCTCCTTTCAAATATTATATACAACCTGGATCTCAACTATAGTACAGAATACATGGTTTAGTAATCATTTAGCATCAACATCCTAAAACTCATCAAATGTAACCTGAATTTGGAAGCTTACTCTTTACAACATTCAACTCTTCACCCCTAACAGTCATTCATTTCCCCCATCTTTTGCTCTCTTTTTGTTCCTAGTCCTCGTTCCTGAGTGATATCCTTTACGCCTGCTTGATGGAACAGGTCACTGCTTCTTTTCCAGGATAACGAGCTTCAAATTCTGTACTCGTTCTGACTTGTTCTGCATAGGCACCATGCCAACTTTTGAAAGCCTAAGTAGGGGAAAACTTGGAAAGAAGTGGAAAGTGATGTGTGATGCCTTGTAATGGCTGATATGCTTTGGATTAGCACATATTTGGCATAGGACCCAGTCACTGAAATCTCTGATATGGTGGGCATGTATCAACATGGGGTCTATAAAACATTTAACTGAACAATACTTACTTGTATCAAGGTAGAAAGAGAGTTTTTCATCTGACTGCCTTCATCAGTTCACTTCTTTTCAATTGTCTAGAAGATGAAGGGGCTTATTTACAACAGGGAAAAATGCCGTTTCTAAAGGCACCAGGGAAATAAATGATCACTAGAATTTGTGCAAAATAAGAATGTTATTTCTTTGAATTTATAATTGCTGAATTATAACAGTACCCATGTAATAAGGGAATGATGATATTTAGCCCTTTTAATTCTTATTCTTATCCCTTCCCATTCCCAAATGCAATAATCAAAAATCATTTGTAAGCAGTTGAATATTTATGTTTTAGAATATGAGCTATTTTTTTACCAAATTAGCAAAGTTAAGTTTGAGAATAGAATTCCACCCCTGATTTCTGAAGAAATTTGAACATAAAATCTCAGACCCAACATTGATAATCTGAGAAATGATGAAATCTCAAGGGTATTATCAGAAAAATGGAAGTGGGAAGTATTATTCTGATTTTCCAAAAGCTGGAAAGGGAAGATTATAGACTCAGTTACCTTGAAACTGATTTGTAACAAAATGATGAAACTGGAAGATTATATTTTTTGTGGCATTGGTGGCATCCCTCTCTTATGTAAGGGGCTCTCAGAATAGCCACCCCCAGTTTCAAGGTTCTTTGGGACCATACATCTCCTCAAAACCAAAACTTATGAGCCCCTTCTGATGTTTTAATAATGTTGGGGGGTTTGTTTATTTTTTTTTTTTTGTCAAGAGAACCTAATTAGTATGAAGCAAAGACACTGAAATTTCATAGTAAGAAGTCTCGATAGAATACTCCTCTGATAAATCCAGGATTCACATTCCACAAAGTGAGTATACATAGAGTGGGCATACCTAGAGATTACACATGAGGAGGTACATATGTGTATATGGGAAACTAGGTGGCATTGTGAATAGAATGTCAGACTTGGAGTCAGGAAGACAAGTTAAAATCTGGTTTCATATACTTACTAGCTATGTGACCCTTGGCAAGTCACTTAACTTTTTTTTTTGCCTCACTTTCCTCATCTGTACAATGAGCTGGGGAAGGAAATGGCAAACCACTCTAGTATCTTTGCCAAGAAAATTCCATATAAGGTCACAGTCAGACATGATTGAAGCAACTGCACAACATATATAGAAAACATGCATGACCAGAAACATGCCTCTCGTGGAGAGGCAACTCATGCCTCTGGCATTGCAGTACTAGAGATCATCTTGACTTTTATCTTCATAGTGCACTAGTTTCAAATCCTCCCAACTCCCTTTCCAAGCTAAATCCATCTTCATGAGAAAGAAAAACTATTAAGCAAAAACATTAGAGACAGTGACACTGCATTTGACAATGAACACATCATTCTGACGTTATAGACCCCCATCTCTCTCTCTGTGAGGATGCTGGTATGTTTCATCATCTGTTCTCCAAGTCCTCCATTGGTTTTTCAGATTCTCAGTTTGGTTTCCTTTTCTTAATCTTTCCTTCTACTTTGTTGTGGTCATTGTAATATTTGATTATACTTACGTTACCCTGCTTCAGTTTATCTTCCTCTGTTTCCACATCTTCCCAGATTTCTCTGAATTTCTCATATACATCCTTCCTTATTCCACAAAAATATCCCATTACAATACATAGCAAAACTTTTTCAGCCATTACACAATTGATAGGCACTGCTTTTGTTTCCACTTCTCTGCTTCCATAACATAGGGGTAGGGAAACTACAGCCCATAGTCCAAATCCAGCCTGCTGCCTTTTTTTGTACAGCCTGTGCACTAAGAATAGTCTTTAATATTTGCCATCCTGGAACTATGGATGAGCAATGCAACAGGATCTTGTGCCCAGTGCCAGCATGGGGTTCCTTGCAATCTAATTAGTTGTCTGCCTGTGTGCTGAAAGGTCCCAAAGCCGCTCCTGCTGCTGATGCAAAAACTTCTTAGGTCTCCTACTGGTTTGCTAGGCTCAGCCAGGACTGCATTTTGCTCCAGACTGCATCAGTTTCCCCATCTTTCAGACAGATTTTTCCTACTGACCTCCTAAGTCGTCTTGGACTAGAAAATTGTTTCATATCAACCTTTTTCTGGTTCCACAGTTCCAGAATTTGATCTGAGGTATTAGTTTAGATTTGTGTGAAAGGGATTTTGGGAGAGTTCAGGTGAATTCCTGCCTTTATTCCACTGCCTTGGCTTTGCTATATCTAGCATATTGAAAGGTTGTTTAGTGTAAAGGAGAAAACACTGGACTTGTAGCAGGAAGACCTGAATTTAAATCCTGCTTGAGATACTTATTAGCTTTATGATTCTGGGGAAATCATTCGACCGCTTTTAGCTGTAGTCTTCTTACTTTTAAAATGGGGCTAATAATTGTACTTCCCTCCTAAAGTTGTTAAGAGGATCGTAAGCCTTAAAGTACTATATTATTGATAATGATAATAATAATGGTACTTTTATTATCATCATCATCTATTTTACTTTTGTTCTTACTTGGGGTATATCCTCAATAGTGGGGTGTCTGTGTCAAAGGATGTGGACAATTTTGGCATTTTTCTTATATAATTCCAAATTTATATCATAAATGATGTCATAATTATAGATAGGTATGTTCTAAGCATGGGTCATGGCCCACTGAAATAAACAAATAAGAAAATGAAGGCTAGTAGAGTATGCTTAAAGTGACAATGTGAAAAAGGACCAAAAAGGCAGATTTTATTTTAACCAGATAATAGAAGGTTATAAATTCCATGCATGTGTATTAGTCTGGAGAGCTTTACACAGCTCTGTGATCTATGAAGCACTCTCACAATAGACTATTTCTGTTTTAGTGACTTTAGAATACCTTTAATCATAAGTACCTGCCCTAACATTTCCCAGAATTGCATAGTGCCTGGCACATAGTAGTTGTTTAAAAAATATTTGCTGATTGATTGATTGATTGATTGCATCTTTTTGTGCTTATTTATTCCCTCTAGTCTTCTGAAAAGCGAATGGTATGTGATATAATCTCTACATAGTCTTAAGTACAAGGAACTATAATCCCATACTTGATTGAGTTAAAACTTTATATTCTGACTAATTTGTTTTTACTTATGAAAAAGCATGTCTTCATTTGAAAAGCTTCATTAAATAATTATGATTAGAACAGTCTGTAATACATTGTTCTTTTGCTCTTGTTACTAAAAGGTTTTACTATTTAATGTCCAATGTTGATTGGTGGAGGACAATATTTTATTTTTACCCAATTACATGTAAAATAATTTTAACATTCATTAAAAATACTTGTTTCAAGTCATTCGTAATTGTGAAATTTTCTCCTTTTCCCAATGAAAACAAGCACTTCAGAGTCATCTCAGACATACGTTTTGAAAAAATTAAAGAAAATAAATCTACTTGTGGAGCTCATGTGCTTAAACACATTTGCAGAGACTTGATGGGGTAGGTTATCAATAATGAAAAGTGCACTACCTTACCATACAGTGAGGAGCAGTGGAGGGAAATTTACACAAATTTTGGCAGAAGATCAACTAATTTGGGCACAAAATGGAACATTCCAGTAGCCACATTTGAACTCTCACAACTCAGTTCATAATATCCTATAGAGAAGTAGAAATGGAAGTAAGAACAGCTAGACTAGACACTCAGTAGACCCAAGAACAAACTCTATCTCCATGATTATGATTCAGAAAACATTACAAGATTCAACTTCAAACTAATGGAAGGGAAGAATAATACTAGGTGATAGTGAGTGTGTGTATATGAGAGAGACAGACAGACAGAGACAGAGAGAGACAGAGACAGAGAGAGTGAAGAGAGAGAGAAACTGAGGCAGAGAGAGGAGAGAGAGAAAAGGATGGATGGAGAGAGGGAGAGTTTGGCAGAAAGGGGCAGGATCTAGATATTATTACAAAGAAAAGAAGGTGATCAGGAAGACATCTTTAAATACTAATCCATATGCCTCCTTTCTCATTTCAACAAGATAGTTGTAAGAATAATCTACATGGGTATCAAAATTATCCTGGTTCAAAATATGAGAAAGGAATAGGCATGCTATCATAGATGGTTTTCTTACAGTAGATCACATCTTCCCATTTCCAACATGTGCTTACTTTTGATTTCCCTCCCCAACTTATTGCCCCCCTTCCACCTGGAAACTGGTTTAGCAAAGCAAAAGACAACCTAAAGATTCTTCTCCAACAAGGTATCTACTGTACATATCTAGACCTTATAAAATTTCTCAATAGAAGTAACTTTACTCAATAATCATCTTATTTTCATTAACAAGGAAGGCATATGAAATAAGGATAAATGTCCTCACTTTTTATATTTTGTATTTTGTATCAAATCACTATTTGATACAACCATGGAAAATGTCTTTCTATTCAAAGAGATGTTTCTTATAGATAGTGAGGAATTATGCCTAGAATGCTACAGAGCTTCCTTAGTGATGTGTCCATAACTACTCAGAGCCTAATTTGTTGAACAATCTACACAAGAAAAAAATGAAAAGATAAAGAAAGAATGTCTACTGACTAAAGTATGATAAGGTGAGTATCCTATGGGATTAGTCCATCAGAACATATTAAGTAGCACATGGATCTTCACTGGCATAGCAGAAGGCCAGCAGTCTGGTCCAAAAATTAAATAGGAACCTGTAAAACATTTGGGAAACTGCATGGTGCTTTCAGAAGCTGATCCTAGGTCCTAGGTTTAAATCTGGCCTCAGACACTTCCCAGCTGTGTGACCCTGGGCAAGTCACTTAACCCCCATTGCCTAGCCCTTGCCGCTCTTTTGCCTTGGAGCCAAAACACAGTATTGCCTCCAAGATGGAAGGTCACACTGTTTAGGGAAAGAGAAGCATTTAGATAAGATTGAGGAGGGACAGAGAGGAGTAGGGATGGAGCATCTAGTGCTAATTGGAAATATCACTGTTTCTAGGGCTCCGGAAAAGATCTTATATCATATTATACTTGTTTGTTCAATGAACCCAGAATATTGCAATTAAATTAATTCACAGAAAATGGGAAGAAAACAGGGTATGTTGATATCTTGTTCTGGGCTATTTGCAATTTGAAGGAGTCTGAGTAGCCTGAGTGGCAGGAGGATGTTAGGAAATTACAGGATAGTGGACCAAATGAAATAATCAGTGTAAACCTCTTAGCACTGTGCCTGGAACAGAATAGGCACTAGATGCATGTTTGCTGCTGCCATTATTATTATTATTGGATGATGGAGAGACAAAGTTCTGCATTGGGATCCATAGACTGTTTAAGAAGACATAGAAGTAGGACTCCAACTTGTTGGGTAGGTTCCCTAAGAAAAATTTATGGGAGAGCATGAACAAGAATCGCAGAAGAAGGAAGAAGCTAGGTACTGCAATGGATTGAGAGTCAGGCCTAGAGATAGGAGGTCCTGGGTTCAAATTTGACCTCAGAATCTTCTTACCTGTGTGACCCTGGACAAGCTGCTCGATCCCTATTGTCTAGCCTTTACCACTCTTCTGCCTTGGAACCAATATCCAACATTAATTCTAAGACAGAAGGTAAAAGTTTTTTTTTTAATTATTTTTTTAAAGAATCACACAGGAAGAGAAACCATGGATGGTTGCCATCTGCACTACTGGATGGGGACAAATCACTAAGTGCAAGAAGCCTTTGACATCTTTATGGACTTCAGGATCATCTAAAACTATTACTTAGAGAGTCATAAAACCTTTTCTAATTAGGTATGTGAGAAGTATAACCAAGTAAACTATGGGTAAAAGCTGTGACTCTGTGGGATTCCTGAATTTTGATTTTATCACCCAAAATGATTGCTTTTGGCTTCAAATAGATATTGCTTGACATAGTGATTCTCAAAGATTGTACCTGCAATTTTGCTATGAAATTTGCCATGCAAATTTGCCATGAAATGCTGGATGTTTTGTTTTTGTGGATTAAAGTATAAATTTTACTTTTTTTCTGAACATGTAATATGGTAAATATGGCATTTGCAAAGTAAAAAAACATTTAATTGCATGTTTATCCTAATCTTTAAATATGTCAAACTCATAAAGAACTTTATAAAAAGGTCTGCTGCTATTAAATAGAACCCACACATATGTGATGTTTTCATATCTTCCATACTTTTGCTTAAACTTAAACATCCAGAATATCATGACTTTTCACTGCAAAGAATACTATGCTATGAGAAAGGGAAACAAAAGTTTGAAAACAAACAGCCTAATGGAATCTCGTATAAAAGGTTCTCTCTTTAAAAAAAATACTATTACACTTTAAGGGAATATTTGTCATTCTCCTCATGCATTGTCTCCACCTAGGGAACTTGGGAAATATATGTATAAGAATGAAGTATAGTAAGATTGATTTCATGCTTACAAATACACAGTTCATCTTATTACAGCAAAAGAAATTATTTATATGAAAAAAGAAAGCCTTAAACTAAAATGCTCTTAGTTCCAAAGAGGAATATATATATGTGTATATATATATTCCTGTATTCACTTAGATATGTCAGCCCTATCAGTTAATGATAAAGATAGCTGTCCCATATTATACTGTACAGCTAATTAGCATATTTATATTTTCAGGATTTTGTTGTTTATTGCTTGAAAATTCTGAATCAAAGAACTGATTCAGATTCAGGGCTATTGCTATACATACTACCTGTGTATATCAACTCTGATAAATGTGGATTGAGTTTGTAAGTTTAAGAAAGGGAATGATGACTATACCTGAGAAGCCCTGGTTGAGGGATGAGAAGCTACACACAATCTAAAGTAAAAGGTAAAAGCCAATGAGAGGGGCAGCTGGGTAGCTCAGTGGATTGAGAGCCAGGCCTAGAGACGGGAGGTCCTGGGTTCAAATCCGGCCTCAGACACTTCCCAGCTGTGTGACCCTGGGCAAGTCACTTGACCCCCATTGCCTACCCTTACCACTCTTCCACCTATAAGTCAATACACAGAAGTTAAGGGTTTAAAAAATTAAAAAAAAAAAAAGCCAATGAGAGAAGTTGTTTACAGGAGTGGAGACAATAGAACACAGAACAAAGGTTAATGAGCAGATCCTGGCCTTGAGGAAATTGTCTTTCATTGAAAGAATATAATGTACCTTTAGCGCTGAGCCAGGGGAGTAGGCTTGGGAATCTCAAATAACCAAACTCTTAAGGCTACTGTTTGTTAAGAGAGCTTAATAATGTTAATACTAAGAGTAATAAAGAAAAGATTCTGTTCAGGAAGAGGGCAGAAAGTGTCAGAAGAGAATTCCAGCAGGTGACATGAGGTACAGACTTTTGCCCAAGGAGGCCAAGGATAACAGAGGCTCCAGTCCAAAGTTGTGAATTGTCCAGAAGCACATGGGTGTGTCCCATTCATACACCTCACTGTTGTGTTTCTATAGATTGTGCCCACTCTCCCCTTCCCCCTGAGATTCTACTTGCATTACTAGGAGGTTATAACACAGTTTTATGGATAAAATGTTTTATGTAATAATATATATTATATATTAAGTTATAATAAATTATATTATGTTCTATTACATTACCTTATATTACATCATGCTCATTATGTTACCTTATGTTATTATAAAGTATGATGCCTTGTTTCATAACTAAGAGTTAATGGTGATAATTGATTTGTTTAAGTGGGAGGCACAATGGTAGAGTCTCAGGAGCTATGGCTATGAGCAGCAGATATATAGGTCCCCCACATTAGGGCAATTCCTGCAACCACAAGAATGAGCTGTAGCAGCAGAGGATACCCTACCTCCCTTCTCCTTTTGGGAAATCACACTGACCTGACAGTGTGAGGTCAGACTGAAGAGTGAGTGAGCCAAACCCAATCCACAAAGACAGAGAGCCTTGATAGAGTTATGAGTTATTGGTGCCATCTTTCCCTTGCCCCTCCCCTCCCCTGCCCAACCCCCCCTCACAAATGTTTTGGAAGGTGAGAGATTAAACTTCCATAGTCTTCCTCTCCAGTTGCTACTCCTCTCGATAGTTCTTCCCATTTTTCTCCAGCAACATCAGGTACCAAAATCAATCATCGCCAGATGAGAAGCTCATTAATTCTCCTGAGTCACTCAAATGGAAACAGGAGGGAAAAGAGTGGAAAACGTTAGCAATATATTATACTAAGAAATATAAAAATTAGGTATTCATCCCAAATATGATAATGCTTCCCTAGTTTGTTTTCATAATGACAGAAAACCTCTAATTTCCTTTCAGGCATATTATAGGGCTTTGAAAAGGAAGTTCTGTACCTGTGATTTCACAGTTATGAGCAACTCCAATTATAGAAATTTCCTAGCAACTCATGACAGCTGATTATTAAATTTTCTATGTGGGCATTTAGGTCTGGGAAATAAGACAAGGGTTTCAAATCAGGGCTTGATTTTGTTGATTGCACATATTTAAGAAAGTAATGGAGAAAAAATGTCAATAATGCAGATTAAATTTATTTCTTTTTAAAACTCTTACCTTCTGTCTTTGGTTCAAAACTAAGTATCAGCTCTAAGGCAGGAGAGCAGGAAGGGCTAGGCAATTTGATGGTCAGTGACTTGCCTGGGGTCATAAAACTAGGAATTCTCTGAGGCCATATTTGAACCCTGGATCTCCCATCTCCAGGCCTGTCCTTTCTATCTACTGAGCTACCTAGCTGCTCCATGCAGATCAGATTTTAAAGTGTGTCATACATATATTCCAACCCCCAGGGAATCGGTTGTTAAACATTTACTAACTCTCCCCTGATGCAGAAAGATCAGAAACTTATCTATAACTTGATGTACAACATTAGAAAGTTGCTAGGAAGCTCTGAGAGGTTAATCAATAAACATTTATTAAACTATTATTGTACTATGTATCAGACACTGAGAGTTGCTAGGAATAGAAACATAAAAACAAAATCGTTTCTACGTTCAAGGAGCTTACATTCTAAAAGGGAAAAACAACTTATATATACATGTAAGTAAATGCGTAAACAATGTATACACAGATATTTGGGTAGGGCAGCTCTTCAGATCATTAGGTTAAACTTTAAACTTTCTATAGAAGTTAAGAACTTGAACTGAGCTTTGAAGGAAACTAGGAATTCTGAGAAACAGCAGTAAGAAGGCTGAACATTCTAGGAATGATTGACAGCCTATGCAAAAGTATGGGGATGGAATGTCATATTGGATAAACAGCAGATAGGTCTTTTTGCCTAGATTACAAGGCATACAAGGGAATTATTGAGCAATTAACCTTAACAGGTGGAGAATAAATGATGAAAAACTTTAAATAAAAAAGATTTAATCCTATAGAGAATAGGGAGCCACTGAAATTTTTTGAGCAAGGCAGAAACATGGTCTCACCTAGCCTTTGAGAGCATCACTTTGGCAGTTGTGTGGAGTTCGCCTGGAACTCCTCCAGTTTATTATTCCTTTTAGCACAATAGTATTCCATCACCCGCATATACCACAGTTTGTTCAGCCATTCCCCAATTGAAGGACATGAGGGGTGAGCTTGTTTTAAAAAATATATGTGTATATATATATATTTATCATGTTATTATATCTGTTTATCTATG
>NC_058130.1:621655699-621687208 GCF_016433145.1 Gracilinanus agilis
ACTTGACCCCCATTGCCCACCCTTACCAATCTTCCACCTATGAGACAATACACCGAAGTACAAGGGTTTAAAAAAAATTCAAAAAAAAAAAAAAGAGTAAGGCTAAACCCTGATTAAAGGTATCATCAGCAGCCATGTTGAACTTTGACTAAAGTATAGTGGTCCAGCCATGTGGCTGATAAAAGAATGTCATGGTTTCTTACAGGTCCCAGGAAAGACCTACCTTTCCTGTGATGAAGTAATGAGGGAGGAGCTGAGTTCTCTAAATCCATCTCTTCTCTCAAAATATCCACAAATGGAGACTGGTAGGAGAGGTCCCAAGATTGAGCTGTCAGATCAATCAGAAAGAGGACAAAATTCTTTTTAATTGTCTTAAGCAAGACATAGGACTTGCTCACTCTTTTTATACTTAGGAGGCCAGTGAAAGAGTCATTCTTTCTTAGTAGATGCATGTATATAGATATATAATAAATTATATAGAATAAAAAACGTTACTCCTGGAGAAATGGCCTCATATTCTTTATTGGTTAAAATCTGAGTTCTACAGCAATATAAAGAAATACTACTTCTTTTCCACTTCTCAGAAAAGATCATCAATCCTTGAAATGTGAAGTTATCACCTCAATTTCAATAATAAAATAAAATTTTTATTTTATTATGCTAAAACAGCCTCTATTCTCACTTTATTTTTTTTGGAAATTTGTATTTAATTGATTAATTTGGAATATTTTTCCATGGTTACAAGATTCATGTTCTTTCTCTCCCCTCTGCACACTCCCCTCCCCCCCCCCCCCCCCGCCATAGCTGATGCTCAATTCTACTGGGTTTTACATGTGTCATTGATCAAGACCTATTTCTATGTTATTGATATTTGCACTAGTGGGGATCATTTAGAGTCAATATCCCCAATCATATCCCCATCAACCCATGTGATCAAGCAGTTGTTTTTTTTCCATGTTTCTACTCCCAGAGTTCTTCCTCAGAATGTGGATAGTGTTCTTTCTCATAAGTCCCTCAGAGTTGTCCTGGATCATTGCATTGCTACTAGTAGAGAAGTCCATTACATTGGATTATACCACAGTATATCAGTCTCTGTGTATAATGTTCTCCTAATTCTGCTCCTTTCACTTTGCATCAATTTCTGGAGGTCATTCCAGTTCACATGGAATTCCTCCAGTTCATTATTCCTTTGAGCACAATAGTGTTCCATCATCAACAGATACCACAATTTGTTCGTCCATTCTCCAATTATAGGGCATCCCCTCATTTTCCAATTTTTTGCCACCACAAAGAACACGGGTATAAATATTTTTGTATAAATCTTTTTCCCTATATCTCTTTGGGGTGCAAACCTAGCAGTGGTGTGAATAGATCAAAAGCCAGAAAATCTTTTAAAGCCCTTTGGGGGGGGCAGCTGAGTAGCTCAGTGGATTGAGAGTCAGGCCTAGAGACAGGAGGTCCTAGGTTCAAATCCAGCCTCAGACACTTCCCAGTTGTGTGAGCCTGGGTAAGTCACTTGACCCCCATTGCTCACCCTTACCACTCTTCCACCTAGGAGCCAATATGCAGAAGTTAATGGTTAAAACAAACAAACAAACAATAAATAAATAAATGAAATAAAACCCTTTGGGCATAGTTCCAAATTGCCATCCAGAATGGTTGGATCAATTCACAACTCCACCTGCAATGCATTAATGTCCCAATTTTGTCACATCCCTTCCAACATTTATTACTTTCCTTTGCTGTCATTTTAGCCAAAATGCTAGGTGTAAAGTGGTACCTCAGAGTTGTTTTGATTTCCATTTCTCTAATTATTAGAGATTTAGTACACTTTTTCATGTGCTTATTGATAGTTTTGATTTCCTTAACTGAATATTGCCTATTCACATCCCTTGACTATATGTCAATTGGGGAATGGCTTGATTTTTTTTCTACAATTGATTTAGGTCCTTATAAATTTGAGTAATTAGACCTTTGTTAGAGATTTTTGTCATAAAGATTTTTTCTCAATTTGTTGTTTCCCTTCTAATTTTGGTTGCATTGGTTTTGTTTATTCAAAACTTTTTTAATTTAATGTAATCAAAATTATTTGTTTTACATTTTGTAATTTTTTCTAACTTTTGCTTTGTCTTAAAATCTTTCCTTTCCCAAAGATCTGAGAAGTATACTATTCTGTGTTCACCTAATTTACTTATAGTTTCCTTCTTTATATTCAAGTCATTCACCCATTCTGAGTTTATCTTGGTGTAGGTTGTGAGATATTGATCTAAACTTAATCTCTCCCATACTGTTTTCCATTTTTCCCTGCAGTTTTTGTCAAATAGTTGATTTTTGTTCCAAAAGCTGGGATCTTTGGGTTTATCATAGACTGTCTTGCTGAGGTCACTTATCCCTAGTCTATTCCACTAATCCTCTCTTCTGTCTATTAGCCAGTACCATATTGTTTTGATGACCACTGCTTTATAATACAGTTTAAGATCTGGTACTGCTAGGCCACCTTCCTTCACATTTTTTTCATTATTTCCTTTGTTTCTATTCTCACTTTAAAAAAATATTTTTTGTTCCAAAGAAAAATAAAATGGCATCCTGGGAAAAGTGAAAGACTTGAAGTCAGGGAGTCCTGGGTTTTACATTTACTACTGGTGTTATCATCAATCAATCAAAAGACATTTATTAACCACCTAGTATGTGACAGGAATTGTGCAATGCTCTGGGAATAAAAAAGATAAAAATGAAACAGTCCTTTACTTACAGTTGATTTGGGGAGACACTATATACCTACAGAAGTAGAAATAAAATATCTACAAAGTAAAGTTGTACCTTACACAAACAAAATAACTTGGAATATCATATTCTAAGCCTTCTGATCCTTCAGTGTAGAAATTGCCAGATTCTGTGTAATCTTGAGTGGGGCCATGATATTTGAATTGTTTCTTTCTGACTGCTTGAAGTATTTTCTATTTAGCCTAGAAGCTCTGAATTTGGCTTTAATATTCCTGGAAGTTGTCATTTGGGGATTTATTGTAAGAGGTGATCTGTGGGTTCTTTTAATTTCTGTGTCACACTCTTATTCAAAAACATTAGGGCATTTTTTTCATAATTTCTTATAATATGATGTCTCAGAATTTTTTGAAATATGGCTTTCAGGTAGTCTAATAATTCTCAGATTGTTTCTCCTGGATCTATTTTCCAGGTCAATTGTTTTTTTTTCAATGAATTATTTCAAATTTTCTTTTATTTTTTCATTCTTTTGATTTTGTTTGATTGTTTCTTGTTGTCTCGTGAAGTCATTGGCTTCTATTTGCCCTATTCCTATTTTTAAAAGAATGATTTTTTTCTCATGGCCTTTTGAACCTCCTTTTCCTTTGGTCAGTTCTACTTTTCATGGAACTCTTTTCTTCATTGGATTTTTGTGCCTCTTTTTCCACTTGACCAATTTTACTTTTTAAGCTGTTATTTTCTTTTTGCATTACTTTTATTTTTTCCATTTTTTTCATCTCTCTTATTTTGTTTTTGAATTATTTTTTGAGCTCTTCTAGCCCCTGGGACCAATTCTCATTTTTCTTCAAAATTTTGCATGTAGCTGCTTTGATCTCATTGTCCCCTACTGAGTCTGTGCCTTGCTCATTTGTCTCCATAGAAATTTTTATGGTTAGGTATTTCTTTTGCTGTTTGCTCATTTTTCCAACTTTTTCTTAACTTTTGTATTTACCTTAAATGTGGGCTCTGTTTTCTGGGTAGAAAATGTACTCTCTTAAACTTTAGTTTTTCCCCTGCTGCTGCTACTCTCAGCTGCAGTTCTGATTCTCTGCAAATTTCACATCTTCTAAGGTGGCATGACAGTTTGTGAACTGCACACTCTGAAAGTGGCTGAGTTAGTCTCCTCTAGGAACCATTGATGGCTTGCAGGATTCAGAGCACTATTTTGCCCTAGAGCTATGGGCTTCACCACAGGCTTGAATCAGCCAAGTGCTACAAACTTCAGAGTCTTACTTGATAAGTAGTCTAGAGGCAGGTGGTAAAGTCATGGACAAATCACTTAACCTCTGAAATTCAAGCTTTAAGATTATATACTAAATTTATAAATTATAACCTCTACATTCTACATCAGTGCAGGGCATCCAGAACAAATTTGATCCAAAGGAGAAGATATCATAGAGCGCAATAAAATGAACCGAAGAGGAAGCTTTTCCCAATAAAATTAAACATTTACACATCAATATAGGTTAGAAAAGTCTAAAATAATTATTAACACAGAGTTAAGAATAAGGCAGTAACTGGCATGAATACTGATGTTTTCAGGTGAGATCTTGGTAATCACCAGTATAAAAAAGGGCTTAGAACACTGTTCATGATATTATAATGTTGGTTTTAACAATCTAAGACTGTGGAATGAATAAAATAACTTTGTATAAATATAGAGTTGCAAGCTTATAAAAGAAATGATGCTTGATGAACAAAGTGTAAATGTGATACCCCCAAAGAGGCAACACCCAGATCATATTTGGGAGCCTGAATTTTGAAGGGAAATATAAGACAACAACCACTGAACCTGTGTTTCCTGTATTTTCATGAGAAGAGTATGACCAGGCCCATAACATCAGTCTCCTCTGATTATGCTGTGTCTGCTGTAGGTAGCAGACAGTGAAACTTGGAATCCAGACTGTGGTTAGACAAGGGGAACATCTCAATCTTCAGCAAGTGTCTTTGGCAATCAGAACTTCATATTTTGAGGAATTTCAGCTTTGTCTCCTAGGCTCCTTTTCTTCAGAATTTTCTCCCTAGCTTCTTGTAGGGGAAAATGTAAGGAGACTATATAGCATGTTGTTTTGTTTGGATTTGTAAACATTTGGAATAATTATATATATATATGTATATATGTATGTATGCATACATACATATATACATATATATATATAATTATTCCAAATGTTTACAAATCCAAACAAAACAACATGCTATATAGTCTTCTTACATTTTCCCCTACAAGAAGCTAGGGAGAAAATTCTGAAGAAAAGGAGCCTAGGAGACAAAGCTGAAATTCCTCAAAATATGAAGTTCTGATTGCCAAAGACACTTGCTGAAGATTGAGATGTTCCCCTTGTCTAACCACAGTCTGGATTCCAAGTTTCACTGTCTGCTACCTACAGCAGACACAGCATAATCAGAGGAGACTGATGTTATGGGCCTGGTCATACTCTTCTCATGAAAATACAGGAAACACAGGTTCAGTGGTTGTTGTCTTATATTTCCCTTCAAAATTCAGGCTCCCAAATATGATCTGGGTGTTGCCTCTTTGGGGGTATCACATTTACACTTTGTTCATCAAGCATCATTTCTTTTATAAGCTTGCAACTCTATATTTATACAAAGTTATTTTATTCATTCCACAGTCTTAGATTGTTAAAACCAACATTATAATATCATGAACAGTGTTCTAAGCCCTTTTTTATACTGGTGATTACCAAGATCTCACCTGAAAACATCAGTATTCATGCCAGTTACTGCCTTATTCTTAACTCTGTGTTAATAATTATTTTAGACTTTTCTAACCTATATTGATGTGTAAATGTTTAATTTTATTGGGAAAAGCTTCCTCTTCGGTTCATTTTATTGCGCTCTATGATATCTTCTCCTTTGGATCAAATTTGTTCTGGATGCCCTGCACTGATGTAGAATGTAGAGGTTATAATTTATAAATTTAGTATATAATCTTAAAGCTTGAATTTCAGAGGTTAAGTGATTTGTCCATGACTTTACCACCTGCCTCTAGACTACTTATCAAGTAAGACTCTGAAGTTTGTAGCACTTGGCTGATTCAAGCCTGTGGTGAAGCCCATAGCTCTAGGGCAAAATAGTGCTCTGAATCCTGCAAGCCATCAATGGTTCCTAGAGGAGACTAACTCAGCCACTTTCAGAGTGTGCAGTTCACAAACTGTCATGCCACCTTAGAAGATGTGAAATTTGCAGAGAATCAGAACTGCAGCTGAGAGTAGCAGCAGCAGGGGAAAAACTAAAGTTTAAGAGAGTACATTTTCTACCCAGAAAACAGAGCCCACATTTAAGGTAAATACAAAAGTTAAGAAAAAGTTGGAAAAATGAGCAAACAGCAAAAGAAATACCTAACCATAAAAATTTCTATGGAGACAAATGAGCAAGGCACAGACTCAGTAGGGGACAATGAGATCAAAGCAGCTACATGCAAAATTTTGAAGAAAAATGAGAATTGGTCCCAGGGGCTAGAAGAGCTCAAAAATAATTCAAAAACAAAATAAGAGAGATGAAAAAAATGGAAAAAATAAAAGTAATGCAAAAAGAAAATAACAGCTTAAAAAGTAAAATTGGTCAAGTGGAAAAAGAGGCACAAAAATCCAATGAAGAAAAGAGTTCCATGAAAAGTAGAACTGACCAAAGGAAAAGGAGGTTCAAAAGGCCATGAGAAAAAAATCATTCTTTTAAAAATAGGAATAGGGCAAATAGAAGCCAATGACTTCATGAGACAACAAGAAACAATCAAACAAAATCAAAAGAATGAAAAAATAAAAGAAAATTTGAAATAATTCATTGAAAAAAAAAACAATTGACCTGGAAAATAGATCCAGGAGAAACAATCTGAGAATTATTAGAGTACCTGAAAGCCATATTTCAAAAAATTCTGAGACATCATATTATAAGAAATTATGAAAAAAATGCCCTAATGTTTTTGAATAAGAGTGTGACACAGAAATTAAAAGAACCCACAGATCACCTCTTACAATAAATCCCCAAATGACAACTTCCAGGAATATTAAAGCCAAATTCAGAGCTTCTAGGCTAAATAGAAAATACTTCAAGCAGTCAGAAAGAAACAATTCAAATATCATGGCCCCACTCAAGATTACACAGAATCTGGCAATTTCTACACTGAAGGATCAGAAGGCTTAGAATATGATATTCCAAGTTATTTTGTTTGTGTAAGGTACAACTTTACTTTGTAGATATTTTATTTCTACTTCTGTAGGTATATAGTGTCTCCCCAAATCAACTGTAAGTAAAGGACTGTTTCATTTTTGTCTTTTTTATTCCCAGAGCATTGCACAATTCCTGTCACATACTAGGTGGTTAATAAATGTCTTTTTATTGATTGATGATAACACCAGTAGTAAATGTAAAACCCAGGACTCCCTGACTTCAAGTCTTTCACTTTTCCCAGGATGCCATTTTATTTTTCTTTGGAACAAAAAATATTTTTTTAAAGTGAGAATAGAAACAAAGGAAATAATGAAAAAAATGTGAAGGAAGGTGGCCTAGCAGTACCAGATCTTAAACTGTATTATAAAGCAGTGGTCATCAAAACAATATGGTACTGGCTAATAGACAGAAGAGAGGATTAGTGGAATAGACTAGGGATAAGTGACCTCAGCAAGACAGTCTATGATAAACCCAAAGATCCCAGCTTTTGGAACAAAAATCAACTATTTGACAAAAACTGCAGGGAAAAATGGAAAACAGTATGGGAGAGATTAAGTTTAGATCAATATCTCACAACCTACACCAAGATAAACTCAGAATGGGTGAATGACTTGAATATAAAGAAGGAAACTATAAGTAAATTAGGTGAACACAGAATAGTATACTTCTCAGATCTTTGGGAAAGGAAAGATTTTAAGACAAAGCAAAAGTTAGAAAAAATTACAAAATGTAAAACAAATAATTTTGATTACATTAAATTAAAAAAGTTTTGAATAAACAAAACCAATGCAACCAAAATTAGAAGGGAAACAACAAATTGAGAAAAAATCTTTATGACAAAAATCTCTAACAAAGGTCTAATTACTCAAATTTATAAGGACCTAAATCAATTGTAGAAAAAAAATCAAGCCATTCCCCAATTGACATATAGTCAAGGGATGTGAATAGGCAATATTCAGTTAAGGAAATCAAAACTATCAATAAGCACATGAAAAAGTGTACTAAATCTCTAATAATTAGAGAAATGGAAATCAAAACAACTCTGAGGTACCACTTTACACCTAGCATTTTGGCTAGAATGACAGCAAAGGAAAGTAATAAATGTTGGAAGGGATGTGACAAAATTGGGACATTAATGCATTGCAGGTGGAGTTGTGAATTGATCCAACCATTCTGGATGGCAATTTGGAACTATGCCCAAAGGGTTTTATTTCATTTATTTATTTATTGTTTGTTTGTTTGTTTTAACCATTAACTTCTGCATATTGGCTCCTAGGTGGAAGAGTGGTAAGGGTGAGCAATGGGGGTCAAGTGACTTACCCAGGCTCACACAACTGGGAAGTGTCTGAGGCTGGATTTGAACCTAGGACCTCCTGTCTCTAGGCCTGACTCTCAATCCACTGAGCTACTCAGCTGCCCCCCCCAAAGGGCTTTAAAAGATTTTCTGGCTTTTGATCTATTCACACCACTGCTAGGTTTGCACCCCAAAGAGATATAGGGAAAAAGATTTATACAAAAATATTTATACCCGTGTTCTTTGTGGTGGCAAAAAATTGGAAAATGAGGGGATGCCCTATAATTGGAGAATGGACGAACAAATTGTGGTATCTGTTGATGATGGAACACTATTGTGCTCAAAGGAATAATGAACTGGAGGAATTCCATGTGAACTGGAATGACCTCCAGAAATTGATGCAAAGTGAAAGGAGCAGAATTAGGAGAACATTATACACAGAGACTGATATACTGTGGTATAATCCAATGTAATGGACTTCTCTACTAGTAGCAATGCAATGATCCAGGACAACTCTGAGGGACTTATGAGAAAGAACACTATCCACATTCTGAGGAAGAACTCTGGGAGTAGAAACATGGAAAAAAAACAACTGCTTGATCACATGGGTTGATGGGGATATGATTGGGGATAATGACTCTAAATGATCCCCACTAGTGCAAATATCAATAACATAGAAATAGGTCTTGATCAATGACACATGTAAAACCCAGTAGAATTGAGCATCAGCTATGGCGGGGGGGGGGGGAGGGGAGTGTGCAGAGGGGAGAGAAAGAACATGAATCTTGTAACCATGGAAAAATATTCCAAATTAATGAATTAAATACAAATTTCCAAAAAAAATAAAGTGAGAATAGAGGCTGTTTTAGCATAATAAAATAAAAATTTTATTTTATTATTGAAATTGAGGTGATAACTTCACATTTCAAGGATTGATGATCTTTTCTGAGAAGTGGAAAAGAAGTAGTATTTCTTTATATTGCTGTAGAACTCAGATTTTAACCAATAAAGAATATGAGGCCATTTCTCCAGGAGTAACGTTTTTTATTCTATATAATTTATTATATATCTATATACATGCATCTACTAAGAAAGAATGACTCTTTCACTGGCCTCCTAAGTATAAAAAGAGTGAGCAAGTCCTATGTCTTGCTTAAGACAATTAAAAAGAATTTTGTCCTCTTTCTGATTGATCTGACAGCTCAATCTTGGGACCTCTCCTACCAGTCTCCATTTGTGGATATTTTGAGAGAGGAGATGGATTTAGAGAACTCAGCTCCTCCCTCATTACTTCATCACAGGAAAGGTAGGTCTTTCCTGGGACCTGTAAGAAACCATGACATTCTTTTATCAGCCACATGGCTGGACCACTATACTTTAGTCAAAGTTCAACATGGCTGCTGATGATACCTTTAATCAGGGTTTAGCCTTACTCTTTTTTTTTTTTTTTGAATTTTTTTTAAACCCTTGTACTTCGGTGTATTGTCTCATAGGTGGAAGATTGGTAAGGGTGGGCAATGGGGGTCAAGTGACTTGCCGACTCTCACTCCACTGAGCTACCCAGCTGCCCCCGGTTTAGCCTTACTCTTAAAAATTTTATCCTTACCAAGATAAAAGATTCCAACCCAATTTGACAGCCTGAGGGAGAGACTGGATGTAGCCTCAACTTAAAATCAAATTGTTTCATCCTGACCTTGAGAGGTAGTAAGGAGAAAAATAATTAATTTTCCATACTTCCAAAAGGATATTCCTACAAAACAGATCCTTCCATGCCATTTCACAGTTTAGGAAACTTCTTTATGTGATAGAATTTTTTTTTAGTAACACCGAAACTTGGATTTCTTTCATCATTTTAGGAATCTTCTCTGACCTCCCCAAACTCTGAAAATTTTACTCATTTCTAATCCAATAATTTGCCAAAACCCCTTGGGTTTCAGCTTCCTCAATATCTCCTACATCTGTTCTTTCCTTTATATTTCTACTACCACTACCCCCACTTCAGGCAGCTTTACCCCTGGCTTGGACTATAGTAAAATGGTCAACTGCTTTCTGTCTTCAATCTAGCCTATGAATTTTAGTTCTTCTAGTGCATAGGAATGATTCATTCTGAGTGTTTGGCATTCTGTTATATGCTAAGAATATCAAGATAATCCATGGCCTGAATGAATTAATTTACATTCTACTGGGATGACAACACATATATACTTAAGTAAATAAACAGAATATAGGGAGCAATACAGGGAGACATAACAACTGGAAAGAAGAAAAGTCTCTTGTGAGAGATGGTGCTTGAGCTGACCCCTGAAGGAAGCCAAAGATCCTAAGAAGCAGAGATAACACATAAAGCAAAAACCTGTGTAACAGCATAGAGATGGAAAAGGTAATGTTATATACAAGGAAAAGTAAATAGACTAGTTTGATTGAGTTAGGAATGTTGATGAAAGTGAAGTAGGCAGGGTGAAAATGAAACTATTGAATAGGGGAACATTTGGATAGGATCAAAACTAGGACTTGGGATCAAATCAGTCTCTGACACTACCACCATTCCCCCCGTCACCAAAATAGTAGATAATAGATTATAGGTGAGGGTATAGGGGCTTGGATTAATTAGGGTGAACTTTCTATACTTCCTTCCCCAGTTTTCCAAAATGAGACACGAGGAGAGCAACTAAGGCATCTTAGTCAAAAGCCATGTTTGAGCTGTTTCTTGCATCCCTGAAAATGAATCCCATGTGTGGAGTTTTTAGCTTTTATAACAAATCTTTAAAAACAAAACATCTAATTGCTTCAGGCTCTTTCATATTAGAAGTACCTTCAACAAAACTTCTAGCTTGGTCATGAGACCCTTAAAGAAATCAACCCAACAATTAAATGACAGTAGGAAAATAAAAATAATAGTAGGTCCAGATGGTGAAATTTCTTAGGTCAAGGTAAATTGTATCTCTCTTGGATTTTAAAAAATAAGTCTTATTGTTTTCATCCAGAGACAAAAAGCCATGAATAATATACTTAGAGATGGTCTGTTATAGGGCATTAAAAAATATGAAAGGCATCCAATCATCCTGCAATCCCTATACTGTAAAATTTTATGTCTCGTAACTATGTTTTATTTTCCATCACCTAACCTCTTGGCCTGTGTCCTACATTTTCTTGAAAACTATTTCCTTTACTTGGCCAACCATCCTAAATTTAGTAAAAACGGGGATGCTGATGACCTCTGCTCCAATTTATCTACTATTAGGTCATTGCCAATTCTGTCTTGGGTCTCTTTCAACACATTATTTGTCTCTGTGTCATTGCGTTACACACTCAGAAGAAACTGCTGTTTATTTGGATCTTTAAGCAGAGCTATCAGATCTTTTCACATTCATTTTGTTAAATCTTGAGTCCAAAAAAGTTTGTAGCTAGGAAAAAAATGTTCATAATATTCTCTCATTACCACATGAAACTGGCATGTGTTATTATTACATTGTACTGGTATTAAAACATTTAAGAAACTTCTTTGTTATAGCAAAGAAGGAGAATGAAAACAGTTCTTGTCCTCAAAAAGCTTATATTTAAGTGCAAAGTCAGAACATCATAATCATGTTTTCTTGCTTCATCCCAACTAACTGTACTCATTTGTTGAATATGTTTCTTGATGATATATAACAAACTATAGCACCACCCTCTGGGCCAGTTTTCTGATTCCCATTCACAATGGCAGGCTAGGTCCTCAGAAAAGAGTTGATTATTTCTCCTCTTAGTGTTTCAGAGGTTGTCCTAAGCATCTAGGATTTCTTGTCCTGTTGTTCACAAGTCCCCACCCAATATTCCTCCAAATAATTATTAGACAAAAATTAATTAGCTTTTAGAAAGATTTTGTGTTTTATTCTGTAAACAATGAGGATTTTTTTTTATTAGAGAGTGACACAATCAGATGCGGGTTTTAGGAATATCATTTGGCAGCTGTGAAGAAGGTAGATTGCAGAAATGAGAGGCTCAAGGTAAGAATGCAAATTAATTAGTTAATTACTTAAGCAGAAGATTGATTCCTATAGAGCCATTAATATGAAAGAAAGCCAAGAAATGGGAAAGGGAGACAAGATCAGACTCTTCCATTTATATTTGTTATAAACATTGTACCTAAATAAACAGAAATCATTCAAATTATCCTGACTGGAAACATCTTTTCCATGAATAATGTAGCACCTATTTTTTTATGAATGACCTCATTTACACATATTGACAGTATAAAAATATTTCCAGGAATTTATTTTTCCTGATTTTTTTTTTAATTTAAGGGGAGTGAGGACAGGGAGGAGAGAAATGTTGGCAAGGCTTAATTTTGGTCTACCTAGGAATTAAAATTACTCAAGACAAAATTGTGAAACCAGCAATGTTCATCTCAGTGGGAGAAAGAACTATGAGACATAACCCTTATTTGAAGCTCACAACCATCTTATTTCAGTGAGATTGATAATTAAAATTTTCTTAACTATAATGACAAACAATGAAAATTGAACTAGTTGCTTCATAGACACAGCTAGAATCTCATCATGAAGTTAATCCATTAAAAATTTAAACCATTCCAGTATGATTTTTTTATCAGTTATTTAGTACCTAATTAACATCTTACCAATTTCTTTGTTAAATTAAATTTGCTAATTCATGTGAAGGTTTAGAATTATCAGTGAGAGTCAGCAAGGTGTAGTGGTTATATAGCAAGCCTTAAAGTCAGGAAGTCTTGGATTGAAGTGCTGCCTCCACAAATACTAGTTATACATTATAAAAGAGGCATTTAGTAAAGTTAGAAAGCTGAATGCAGAAAAATTTCTACATTTGGAAGTAAGAACTTTCATTTCTTGGCAGTTCAAAGTAGGTGATACACAAAGTAGATGATTGGGAGGACATCAAAATGACCTTCCTACCCCAAAATTTTAGATTGATATTCCTTCCTATCATTAGAGTCACAGAATATCAGAGTTGGAAGGGACCTTACAGATCACCAATTGTAACCCTCCAATTTTAAAAATAATATTTCATTTTTCTCCAATTTCATGTAAAAACCATTTTAAAAATTCATTAAAAAAAAAAACTTGAGTTTCAAATTCTCTCCTTCCTTCCAACTCTCCCTCCTTTTCTCCCTCCCATCCTTTGAGAATATAAGCAATCTAATAGATTTTATGTGTGAAATCATGTAAAATATTTTTCCATATTAGTCATTTTATGGAAGAGATCTCAAACAAAAAAAATGAAAAGAAGAACAAGAAGATGATGATGTTGATGAAATATAGTATGTAGCTCCATCAGTTCTCTCCTGAAAGCAGAAGACATTTTTCATTGTGAGTCTCTGGGATTGTTCTTGATCACAGTATTGCTGAAAATAACTAGGTCATTCACAGTTGTTCCTCAAAAAAATATTGCTGTTACTATTACAATGTCTTTCTGGTTCTGCTCTTCACTTTGAATCCATTTACACAGGTATTTCCAGGTTTTTCCAAAATCATCCCATTCGTCATTTCTTTATGGCACAACAGTATTCCAATCATTAGTATTACAATTATATACCAACACTTGTTCAGGTATTCCCCAATTGATGGACAACCCTTCAGTTTCCAATTCTTTGCTTCCACAAAAAGAGCCACTGTAAATATTTTTGTTCAAATAGGCCTTTTTCCACTTTTAAAAAAATCTCTTGGGGAATACAGACCTATTAGTGGTATTGCTAGGTCAAAGGGTATGTTTCAGTTTAGAGCCCTATGGCATAGTCCCAAATTGTTCTCCAGAATGACAACCCTCCAATTTTACAAACATGAAAGGTGAAACCAAGAGAAGAGAAGGCACTTACTCTAGGATACACTACTATTTATTGGCAGAACTAAGACTAGAATTTGAGTTTTTAAAAATCTATTCTAGGGTCCTTTTGTCTGGAACACACTGCACTAATTGGTTAGACAGCTCAGAAAAGTATAGTGTCTTCAGAAGTCCACAGTTTAAACATGATTAAGTTTAGTTTATCAGAGAGGCAGGATGGCAATACATATCAACCCAACCTTGGAGTCAAGAATATTTAAGTTCATGCCTTGACCCTGACACACACGAGTGATGAGTGCAAGCAAATCACTTCTTCCTCCTAACAGTGAGATGAGGATATCTTGAAGTGAGACAGGAAGAATAATTAGAAGATTATTGCAATAGTCCAGACTCTCACCAGGTAAAGAGGTGTCAGATGCTGTCTCTTGTTGGTCAACTCTCTTTCTTTTTTATTTTTTTTTTATTTTTAAATTTTATTTTATCTATTAAGAAAAATTTTCCATGATTACATGATTCATGTTTTTTCTCTCCCCGCTCCCAACCCCCTCCCATAGCCAATGTGTTATTCCACTGGGTTTTACATGTGTCACTGATCAAGACCTATTTCCATATTATTGATATTTGCACTAGTGGGGATCATTTAGAGTCTGCATCCCCAATCATGTCCCCATTGATCCATGTGATGAAGAAGTTGTTTTTCTTCTGTGTTTCTGCTCCCACAGTTCTTTCTCTGGATGTGGACCATGTTCTTTCTCATAAGTCCCTCACAATTGTTCTGTATCATTGCATTGCTGCCAGTAAAGAAGTCCATTACATTCGATTTTACCACAGTGTATCAGTCTCTGTGTACAATGTTCTCCTGGCTCTGCTCCTTTCACTCTGCACCAATTTCTGGAGGTCATTCCAGTTCACATGGAATTCCTCCAGTTGGTTATTCCTTTTAGCACAATAGTATTCCATCTTGTTGGTCAACTTTAATGAAGCGTTTTTCTTTGTTATAAGCAAGGTTTCAATGGGTGAGAGGAATAGGGAAATGGCTGATAGAAACAAAAGGCATCAATAAAACCTTTAAAAGATATACCTGTTCTATACCTCATTCCTTCAGAGGCCAAGGGTCAATTAAGTAATCTAATTTTTTTTCATTCATGTATGGGAGGACTAGGATGGAAATAAATAGGCAATTCATTTGTAATTCATAGTCTTAGAGAGCCATCTAGGAGAATGAGAAGTTAAGTCACTTGCCCATTATTATACAACTAGTATGTGTCAGAGGCAAGGCATGAACCCCAGTCTTCTTGACTTCTTATAGTCACTATATTATGTTGACACTCCTGATAAACTAATTCAATGTTTTAATGGCTTGTAATGTATATTCCTTTGGAGACTATATTTAATTTTTAATTTTAATAAGTTTTTTTAAAAAATTTTAGTGTATCTTTTGTTAACCTACATTTCCTAATCCTACCCTTCCTATTTTATACCCACCTTACACCACTCCCTTAGAAAAAAGAATTTTAAAATGGAAAAACAGTTAAAAAAACAAACAACATATCAAATAATCTGGTATTATTTGTAGTATTATTCCATATCTAAAGTCCTTTACTGATACAAAAAAAGAAAAGCAAGTGCTTTCATTGTCTTTATTACATAACAACTAGTACATTATGATATTGTGAAAAATATAGGACTAGAAAATGGAACAAGCATTTACATATCAAGGACTTTGCCAGGCACTGTGCTAAGTGCTTTACAAATATTAACTCATTTGATTTTCTCAGCAACCCTCAGACACTGATGCTATTATTACCTTCATTTTATGATTGAAAAAACTATATTAAGTGACTTGCCTAGGATAACACTGCTAGTAAATGTCTGAGGCCAGATTTGAACTCAGGTCTTTCTGACTCCAAACCCTACCTTGTGTCCAATGTGCCACTAGTTGCCTCTCCATTTCAAGCCTAGTTGTGCTAATAATTAGCAATGCAGGATTGGACAAGTGCCATCCCTTCTCTGAGCCTCAGATTTCACATTTGTAGAATCAGATGGAATAGACCAGATGATCTCCAAAACTCCCTTCTGCCCATTTCTAGATCATACTACCTCCTCTCCAGTCATCCAGCCAATGACCACTGGAAATATCTGGACTCTACCACGTGGTCAATAGACTCCAGCAGTTGAGCTCTCACTTTTCCTGTACAAAACAAAGCCTCCACATAACTTCCCAGCCATCTCTAAACCATGTTGGCACCCTAGAATGCCCGCCCCATCTGCCTTCTCTTTGTGTATTGTCTCTATCCCATTTGAACAAGTTATGGTATATGAATATAATGGACTACTCTTATGCAATAAGAAATAATGAGAAATCTTAGAGTCCTTGTATGAATTAATGTAAAGTGAAGTGAGGAGAACCAGAAGAATAATTTATAAAATCACAACAACACTTTATAAACAAACAACTTTGAAAGACTTAGGAACTACGATCAAGGGAATGACAGTAACTACTGTTCCAGAGGACTCATGATGGAACATGCTATCCATTTCCAGATAGAGAGATGATGGATTAAAGTGAGATTGAAATATATATACCTGTATGTGTGTGTATGTATGTTTTTTTATTATAATTATAAAAATTTTATTTCACAGGTTAGTCAGTCAATAAACATTTTTAAGTAACTACTATGTACTAGGCACTGGACATATATATGTATATATATATGTATATAGAGGGGAGGGAGAGAGAGAGAGAGAGAGAGAGAGAGAGAGAGAGAGAGAGAGAGAGCATTAGATTTGGCAACTAAAAGATAATGAGAGGGCAGCTACATAGCACAATGGATAGAATGCCAGTTTTGGAGATCCTGGGCTCAAATCTGACCTCAGACACTTTCTAGCTATGTGACCCTGGGGCAAGCCACTTAATCCCAATTGCCTAGCCTTTCCTACTCTTCTGTCTTAGAACTGATACTAAGACAGAAGGCAAAGGGTTTTTAAAAAAGGCGTCATGAGTGACTTTGACAAGAATAATTTCAGTGGAATAATGAAGTTGAAAGCCAGACTGTAGAGAGTTAATAAGAATGAGAGGAAAGAAAGTAGAGGCATCTATTCAAGGTAGCCTTCTCAAGAATTTTTGTCACAAAAAGCAGGAGATATATAAGTTAATAGTTAGTTGGAATGAATGAATCAAGTGAGATTTTTTTTTTATGTTGGGATAGACAAGAGCACGTTTTTAATCAGTAGGGAAGTAGCCAGTAGACTCTCTCTGATTGAAGATAACTAAGAGAATGAAGATGATAGAGGAGATAATCTCTTGGAGAAGACAGATAAAAGAGGTTCACTTCTGCAGATAAAGGGGGTTGCCCTTGGCCAGGAGAAGGCTATCTCTTGTGAAATTGGAATCTGTTACCCTAAAAACTACAATCCCCAGTGAAGCTGCGATCCCCAGGAAAAATTACAATTCCCAGAGCCCCACTCATTTCCTGTCATTTTGTGCTGACTTAGACAGGATATAAAGTGAGTGGAGTTCCGTGTCTAGCACTCTTTTCCTTTCTCTCCAGGCTTTGGTGTAGCTGGCATTTTGAGCAGGGAGAAAACTTAGTCACATGGTTCTATCTTGACAGATAATAAACTTTATAAATATAATACTTCATGTATCCAACCTTAATTTAATTCTTACACTCTTCATGTGAGAAGCATTAAAGGTTTGGAGAGAAGCAGAAGACGTTCGGGGAATATGAGATAAGGAGAGGGGAGAAGAGGGAACTCTCAGTAAATGGCCTTACTTTTTTCAGTAAACTGGTAAGCAAGGTTATAAGTTGAGAGGCTAAAGAAAGTGGAAGCCATGGGAAGTTTGAGGAGGAACCAAAAGATTTGTTAGAACCACTGTGATGAGTGGGATAATGAGTTAATGAGGAAGGTATTAAAGGATTGTCTTACAACAGTGAGAGTTCATTTGAGGCTATAACATATTTTTGAGGTTATGAAACAAATTTTTGTAGTGGACATTCAACAGGATTTAATGATTTTCTTCACCTTCTTTCAATATTGCACTTATAGGAGCAAAAACAACTGATGATGAGAATGATACAAGGTGGAGACTTATCAGGGCAAGATTGGCAATATGATAAGAAGGTGAGGGTCTTAAGAAAAGAAGCCAATATAGAGTAGAACTGGTTTACCAAGGAGCCAAGATTGGTAAGGGAGGAAGAGTGTAACTAGCTCAAGGTTGTTGACATGGGAGAGACCTACTGGGTTAAGGAGATCACACTGTGCATAAAGAATAGAGTTTGGGCTTGAAAGGGACAGCGAGAACTAGAATGATAATAGATGGTAGTGGCACAGAGTTCATGAGTATGGAAGTGGTGTATTTGTGGATGATTGCAAGATCAAGGGTCTGACCATCATTGTGTATGACTGGTGGAGGAGTAGGTCATAGGAAATGAGTAAGTTGAAGACTGAAAGATTTGGATGTTTGAGAAAGTATCAATATGTATTGTTGAAGTATCCTAATATGAAGGTAAGTTGGGGATGGGGAAGAAAGGTTGTGAGCCAAGCACAGAAGTCTTGAAGAAAGAAGGGAGCTCAATAGACAAAAGCTATCAGGATTAGATGAAGGATATGGACTGAATGAATTTCAAATGAGAATTACCAAGTGATAGTAGTAGGAAAAGTAGTAGAGGAAGAAACGGGAAGTGATGGTGGAGAGCAAGCAGTATTCCAACTCCATAATTCATAGTAAATTGAGGGGAGTGACTGATAATGCAAACAGGAGAGGTTGCGCCATCAGGAGGGAATTAGATCTTGGTGAGATCCAGAAGATGGAAGGGGATGGGGCAAGAAAAACATTTAAAATGAAATTAAGTTTATTGCCTCTGGATCAATGGAGTCAGCATTACAGAGAGTTTTTCATCTCCCTTTTGGGTGCTCTTTGCCCCAATTGGAATGCAAACTCCCTGAAGGCAGGAACTATTTTTTTAAGCTTGTATTTCAAACCCTACCACTTAGCACAGTGTCTGGTACATAAACACGTGATTTGACTTGACTTGATTCAGAATTGATTCATGAGCATACCCAAGTGTCAACTGAAAGGAAGATTTATAATGGCACTCCCTGTGCTTTTAAAACTTTTATCAGGATTTAGATAAATTAGATAAAGGCACTCATGGCATGCTCACAAAAATTATGGGCTGAATCAAATAAGATGAAAGTTGATAGAAATAAATGTGAAGGCTTATCCTTGGGTTCACAAAATCATAAAAAATTGGGAGAGACATGGGTATAGATAACAATTGGGCTAAAAAAAACCTCTGGATTTTACTAGGCTACAAAATTAATATGGGTACAAAGCACAATATGGCAACCAAAAAGTTAGTATAATTAAAAAAAACCTATCCAGAATAAGGGAGGTGGTGGTCCAACTGTGCCCTTCTCTAGTTGTCGTGAGTGCCAGATTTTAGAAAGGACATCAACAGACTGGAGCATATCCAGAGGAGAGCAATGAGGAGGGTGAGGAAACTAGAGTTCATATTATATGATTATCAGTTGGAATTGGGGATATTTAATCAGGGGAAGAGAAGGCAAGGGGGAAATGAGCTCTTTTCAAATTATGAAAGGATTATTTTGTTGAAGTGGGATTGTAATTGTGTTTGCTTGAGACCAGAGGGCAGAAGTAGAAGCAACAGGTGAAAAGTACTGAAAGGCAGATTTAGGTTGGATGTAAAGATAAATTTCCTAGTAAAAAGAGCTGTCTGACATGAGAATATGCTGCCTCAGAATGATAAGTGGGTTCCTGTCTATTGTTTTTCAAGCAAAGGACGGATAACCACTTATTTATTTGACATGTTATAGGGTATAATATAATGGATTAGGTAAATTTTTGTTTAGATCGCCTCTGAGATTCCTTCTAATTTCAAGATCTTATGATTCTTTCATTTGTCTAGGGAGACAGGAAGGAAAGGTGTCAAATATGATTTTTGCTCATAATCCATCCACACCTCTGGTATGAGGGTTTGCCAAGTCCTTTTTAGGGCTGCTCAACTACCTGTGGTGTCAGCCTGGCATTCAAAACTCACTTAGAGCTCCAAGGAGCTGCAGCATACACAGTGCCTATGCCCTAGTAAACCATTTCAATAGATGGACTAAACCAAGTTGAGGGTAACTGATGGGCCACAAATCTGTTAATGAGTCAGGAGTGTGTCTGCCCCAAGCATGTGAAGACTTCCCCCAGTGGAATGGGCAGATGAGAACAATTTGTTCCCATGGTCATGAAAGGGGCTGAAGCAGGCACTGTGGTGTACTTAAAGCAGGCTTTAACTTCAAATATTCCAAGGTCATCCTAGCCCATCACTAGTCCTTTTGATTTTTATCTGGCCACTGGCCTTGGACAACTCTGAGAGTGAGGCCGATGATTTGGGGCAACTCTGCCTCACTTAAATCTAATTTATGCACAAGTCAAGATAGCACTCCATGATGTCATTGATTCTCTTCAAAATAAAGGGCAAACAGCAGCTGTGTGACCCTGGGCAAGTCATTTAACCCTGTTTTGTTTTGTTTTCAGTTTCCTCATCTATAAAATGAGCTGGAGAAGAACATGACAAACCATTTTAGTATCTTTGCCAAAAAAAAACCCTAATGGTCACAAAGAGTCAGACATAACTGAAACAATCGAACAGTAACAACAAAAAGCCTCATTTTCCTCATGTACAAAATGGAAAACTGTAATCTCCCTACTTCTCCAGTCTATTGTAAGATGGAAATGAGATAGTTTATGCATCATCATAATTTTTATTATTTTTACTCATAATAAATATTAATCTACTTTTAAGTGATATTATATAAATGTTGCCTAGTATGACTACTATTCCTAAACCCCTGTGAATTACAGGGCACTTATAGCACTATTACTTCTCTTTATATATCCCTGATATTTTCCAATTTTGTAGTTTTATTTGGGCATTTTTCTTCCACCCTCTCCACTTTTAATTTAAAGCCCTCATTTAGATGAATGAATTTCTAACCAAATATGGTTTTTCCTTCAGTTTTTAAGGGATACCCTTTCACCTTAGTCAGATATCTTAAATCACAGTCTAGAAAACCAACTTCCATTCTTTGTCCCTCATCCATTAACAGTTTATTCTTTATATTCTTCTTTTTCATCTGGGAAACAGACCTAGAACATTGGGCTGAAAATCTGGAAAATAGGGTTCTAATTCTCATGCTTCTATTAGGTCTGTTACTTTAGCAAGTGAGTTTTTCTTCTGGCATTCAGTTTTCTTTTCTGCAAAAATTAAGGAATTGGATTAAATGATCTTTAAAGTCTTTTCTACCTCCGACATCTTACTGTTTTAAGGTTGTGACCTTCAATTTTTTTAAAGGGAAATACCATCTGTCCTCCTTCAGTTTTTCTTGCCTAGAATTTTGTAATGCAGAAACATTTTTTCTTGCTTTCTTCCAATAGAATAATTCATTTTTCCATGAATCAGTCATGGGGTGGGGGAGGGTCAGACAGAGAGCAGTGGCTTTGATTAGTCTTGGTAGAATGCCCTTTATGTCCTGGATACGTGACCGGAAGACAGCACATCTCCCATATAACTATATCAAATCTAAATAGCCTCCAATAACCACTACAATGTGAAGTTGGCTACAGGTTTCCTCATGCCAGGACCTATGAGAATTCCCTGTCATTCAGTGGAGACATGAGATGCTACTTCTTCCTCAGAAGCTCCACTTTTACCCAATATGGGAGGTGTCTCATACTTATTATATTCATCCAGAGATTTGTGTTGGTTTTGTTGTTGTTGTTGTTGATTTGGTTTGATTTTTCCTCAGCTAAGTGAAAGCCAGCATGGCTTAGTGGATAAAGTATTGATCATGGATAAAGGGAATCTTGAGTTCAAATATGACTTGGATATTTACTAGTTTGGGGGACCTAGACAAATTGGTTAAAATATTTTAGCCTCAGTTTCCACAATTGTGAAATATGGATAATAATAGCATCTATCTCATAGAGTTCTTGTGCAGATGAAAAAGCAAATGTAAAGTGTTTTGTAAAACTTGAAATGATATATGATCAATAAGCAAGTACCTACTATGTTCCAGGCATGGTGCTGTAGATAAATGTCTGCATAAAATCATTTTTCTTCCACTCTTTAACTTCTTGACACTGTTTCTGATGCCTCTCAGTTTTTATTCTTCCAGGAAGGTAGTGTAATATCGTGGAATAGACTGTGGATAGAACACTGGGCTTGGAATCTGGGAGACATCTTCCTGAGTTTAAATCTGCCCCGAGACACTTTATGCTGAGCAAATCACTTAACTCCATTTGCTTGAGTTCCTTCATCTGTAAAATGAGTCTGAGAAGGAAATAGTGAACCATTCTAATATATTTATCAAGACAATCCCAACGTCATGAAGAGTCAGAAGCTACACAACAACAAAAACTGAAGTCAGTCGGTCTGGGATTGAAATCTATGACCATTGTTTATTAGATATGTAACCTCAGATAAGTTACTTCACCTTCATAGCTTTCACTTTCCTCATCTGTAAAATCAGAGAGTTGAATTATTCTGAGGTGCCTTCCAAACTGCAGGGCTATCATTCTATCATGGAGTCATAAAATCAAGAAATTTCAAATTCTATCAATTCTGTTAGCCAATTTAGGAATTTGTTTTATTGACTATATATGGAATTTTGGTTTTCTTTTTAAATTGGAAGAAGGTGGGAGAGAAAGTAAATAAAATGACTGTTAATTGTGAAAAAAAATTAATTCCATTATGTCCCTTTTTATACTCCTCAGTTTCTTTATCCATAAAAAATGAAAATTAGCAAATATATTTCATAGCATTGTTGAATTGAGTACGTAGTTACATGAAAATGCTTTTACTTTATCATATTTTTGTAACCTCATCCTATAAAACCTTTTAAGCAGTAATCCTTGAGGGAAATTAATATAATATAAAGCACTATGCAAACATAAAGTCCTATATAAGTACTTCAGGATAGGGAGCTGAAAACACGGATGATGTATGCAAGTCATCAATTCTACCACTAACTTCATCTCAAAGGGGAGTCAGTTTGGCAACTTTTCACTAAGAGGGAACAGATTTTTGAAAACATTGAGCCTTTCTGACAGATGTTATCCCTCTAAACTGTATCTGATATGGTGAGCCTCAAAATACTTTGAAGACAATTTTGGCTCTTAATTAACAAGCTCAGAAATAGCCTACCTTCTTCTTTGGTCACTAAAATGCTTAAAACTACTAGAGTAACTTCTTTCCCTTCAAGGCAACCGAATCCTATCCAGCCTGTTAGAAAAAAAGAGACATTTTTCCTTTAAGGCTTTCCAGATAGTGATGATTTCAAGGAACTGTTTGGGAAAGGATGAATGTCAGTTGCCAGCATTTTAGCATCCTCTCTTTAGGTAATTGCCAGCATGTAGATTTATATAGAGCTCATATCTCTTGATCTGAGACTTTATTCAGGGCATCCTTTTTTTTTTCTTTTCTTTCCTTTTTCTCTTTCTCTTAGAAATATAGTCAGTCTCGGAATTATCATTATTCCATGGTTGTTTGGTGTAAGATCACTGCCCTCTGCAGACCAAGTGAGGTGGTTACCAAATCATACTCTTTTCTTACACTCATAAAAGTTAACCAAGGATTATTCGCAGATCTCTGGATGTCACAGTTGGAAGATGCTTTAGGGATCATCTAGTACAATCCCCTCATTTTATATATGGAGAAATTGAGTCTCAGCAAAGGGAAGTTACTTGCACAAGATTACACAACTAAAAAATATTAAGGGTTTTAAAGTAGGGCAATATGGGGGGTTCTGTGTGTGTTTAGTTAAGAAGCAAACAGAAAAATTCCCACAAATTCATACTTTTGTTTAAGATGAGAAAAGTGGCAGGTGGTAAATAATCAACAGATCTTAAGTCTTCTCCTTCCATTTCATAGTTGAGATATTCAGGTGGACTAACTTTGGGTCAAGATTCTGTTCTGGTCCTAAAAAGGTCCATTTTACTTGGATCCGGTCTGCTTTAAGTTATTCTTTTTATTTTGGATTTGGAGTGAGAACACTCAGGTTTGAATTCTTCCTCTTTCATTTATTACTGATGATCTTGGACAAATCATTGAACCTTTGTAGTCTCATTTCTAAAAACATGCTCATAGGATCAAAGATCCCGATGCCCTCTAAGTTCTCTTCCAGCTCTAAATTTATGATTCTATGTCTATGAACTTCATTTGGAGTGCATCACCTGCCATGCCCTCCAGCCTCTTTATTAAAAATATAACCTCTTTTTTTACATGCATTAAGGAAGCAGGAGAGAAGGGCTACTAGGTCTTATCCATAGCCCTCAGAAAGGATTTATTTTTGCAAGAGTTTTCTTTTACTTTCTTAGATTAAAAATCCTGACTCTATTGAGTCATTTCAGAGATATGTCTGAGACAAAAAAAAGTCTCTAAAAAGCTAATTACATATTAACTTCCTCATTAGAATATGAGCTTTTTGAAGGTTGAGGCAGTGATTTGCCAGGGCTTAGCACAGTGTCTGGTATATAGTAAGCCTTTAGTATGGGGGTTCTTGGTTTTGTTTTGTTTTTCTTTTTTTGCTTCATGGTCTTCTTTACATTCTGATGAAGTCTTCAGACCCCACAGGGAAGTTACATGATGGAAAGGATAGAGTGCTGGGCCTGGAATCAGAAAGACCTGAATTCGAATCTAGCCTCAGACACTTTTTACTAGGTGTATGACTGGGCAAGTCATGCACTTCTGTTACCTCAGTTGAAAAATGGGTTAATAAAACATCTGTTTCATTGGATGATTATGAATATTGAATAATATAATATTTTTAAGTTCCTGGAATATGCTAGATGTATAACAAATGTTTATTTTCTTCTTCCTCAGAATAATGTTTTGAAATAATTGAAGGAAATATTAAATTTCATTTAGAAGCTAGTGAAAATAAGGATAGCAATGATTTCTCTGGCCCTCACCGCCTGAAGACCAGCTATGCTACATTTCACCCTCTTCCTTAGGGTTTTCCAGGACTCTTAAGATTTGAGAGGTTTTTCATTTCTTGAACTATTGGCTCAAGCCTTCACCAGTTGTTTCCACTTAAGGGTCCAAACATCCCAATTCCATTTAACTAGTTACAGTCATATTAGCTTTTACTTTTTACTATTTTCTTCAAAGTTATAGCCACAAAAAATACACATTTCCCCCAATGTCTTATGCCCTATCCCCTTTATACCACCTTGGACTTTTAAAAAGTGAGGCAGCTGGGTGGCTTGGTGGATTGAGAGCCAGGCCTAGAGACAGGAGGTTCTGGGTTCAAATCTGAACCTCATATACTTCCTAGCTGTGTGACCCTGGCCAAGTCACTTATCCCTCCATTGCCTAGCCCTTAACACTCTTCTGCCTTGGAATCAATACACAGGAATGATTCTAAGACCGAAGGTAAGGGTTTTATTTTTAAAAAATGAGAAAGAGTAAATTTACAGTCTCATACAGTTACTACATAGCATTATTCCCAATTAAATATTGGCTTGCTCATATTCTTTAGAATATGAATTCCAAGTCCAAAACCACTGGACTGTGTCCTTGGACTCTGGCTTCTCAAGAATTCCCTGTTAATGCTGAGGGACTTATGAGAAAGAACACTATCCACATTCAGAGGAAGAACTGTGGGCATAGAAACACAGAAGAAAAAGAACTGCTTGATCACATGGGTCAATGGGGATATTATTGGGGATATAGATGCTAAACACTCACCCTAGTGCAACTATCAATAATATGGAAATAGGTCTTGATCAATGATACATGTATAACCTAGTGGAATTATGTGTTGGCTACAGGGAGGGGGAGGTTTGGGGAAAGGGAAAGAACATGAATCATGTAACCATGGGAAAATATCCTTAATAAAATTAATTAATTAATTAAAAAAAGAATTCCCTGTTAAAGGATGATTTCAGAAAGAGCTAGAAAGACCTTCATGAACTGATGCAGAGTGAAATAAGCAGAACCAGGAAAACACTGTACATAGTCACAGCAATATTATGGAATGATCAAGTGTGATAGACTTGGTTATTATTGGCAATACAATGATCCAGAACAATTCTGAGGGATTTGGGACAAAGAATGCTGTATACCTCCAGAGAAAGAATTGTTTAGAGTCAGAATACAGATGAAAGCATATAGTTTTTCAATTGTTTATTTGGGTTTATGTTTTAGAGTTTTGGTTTTATAAGATTACTCACATAAAAATAAACAGTATGGAAATATGTTTTGCATGATGATACAAGTATAACCCAGATCAAATTGCTAGCCAGCACCAGGAGGGCAAAGGGAAGGAGAGAAGTTCAATCATATATCTTGGGAAAATTTGTGTGGAAATCTATTATGTGTAATTGGTAAAAAATATTAATAAAATATTTTTAAAAGAATTCCCTTTTAGGCAAGTTATAGCATCTGGCATAGAGTTCTGGGGACTGAGTTCCTTATTACTTGAGCTCTTGTATTGGATATTTCACTCCATGCATCTAAAATTTTTGGGATCAGAGGGCATTAAGGGAAGGGGAATGAAGCCCTTGTCCAAAGCTGAAAAAAGCCCCCAAAACCTGAAATCTCGCCTGTGGATGAATAGAATTATCACCAGCTGGATGCTGCTGGAGAGAGCCACCGCTTCTGAGTCAGGTAGATTTAAAGATACAAATAGTTCAGGCTATACCACAATGGTAAGATGCTATTTCTATCTATCCTTCTCCCAGAAGCAGGTCCCAGGCATCATTCACAGGGTGCTTGCAGCTTAGGTGGTCTTAGTATATTCTATCTGCTATAAAAAGAAAAAATAAGGTTCTTTGTCCCACAAACATCTTAAAATATATCGAAGGTCCATGGATCTCTTATGGGGAAAGTCTTTGGATACCAAATTAAGAACCCCCAATTTATTGAATGTTTATTAACTGAGTTAAATGTTAATCCCCTCTTCAAGATTGGGACTGGATTTGGAGGGGCCAGAGAAAACACGGATTGATCACATCTGTCTTACAATTTTCTTTCAAGGGACTCTTAATAGGGTACATTGCAGAATCACTTGGTCTATCTCAGTGATTCCCAAAGTGGGCACCACCGCCCCCTGGTGGGAGCTGCAGCGATCCAGTGGAGTGGTGATGGCCACAGGTGCATTTATCTTTCCTATTAATTGCTATTAAAATTAAAAAAATAATTTCCAGGGGGCTAAGTAATATTTTTTCTTAAAAGGGGGTGGTAAGCCAAAAAAGTTTGGGAACAATTGGTTTATCTAGTTGTAGACCATGGTTTAAAAGTCACTGTATTTCGGCTTAGCAGAGGTATCCTAAGCCTTTATATTGTATCTTCCTCCATAGCTCTGCTTCTGTCTTGAGATGCTCTTATGTCAGGTTAAGCATGTAGCTTATTAGTGCTACATTATCAACTTTCCTTTTGGTAGAGCCTCTGTGACCAGCATGGAATAGTGGATAGAGAGCTCACCTAGGCAGAAAGGAGGACCTGAGCACACATTGGTTGAGTGACTCAGGACAATTTACGAAAACTCTCAATGCTTTCAGCCAGTGATTTCCAAAGTGGGCACCATTGGGAAGCAGTGATGGCCACAGGTGCATTTGGACGGTGAATAACTGTAAGGGGGTGGTGATAATATGTGACAGGGGGTGCTAAGTAATATTTTTTCTGGAAAGGGGGCAGTATGCCAAAAAAGTATGGGAACCACTGCTTTAAGTAATTCTAAAATTTTAACTTGGGGGAATCGTAGTTAATCTCATTCAGGAAAAATAAAGTTTTCTTATGGAAACTTCCCCAAACCCAGGGAAATCACTGGTCTGGTTAAGAAACAGCAAAGAAGCTGGAAAAGACAAAAGTAATACAATTTAATTATTGTCTGTCTGTGAAATTCCTGGCTCTTTCGCCTTCTGGGACTCCCTGAGACTAAGACTAATGACTCTTTTTTTTTTTGATAGATACATCTATTCAATCAAATCAGACACTTCTTGACCCCATTTGGAGTTTTCTTGGCAGAGATACTGGAACAGTTTGCCATTTCCTTCTCCAGCTCATTTTACCAATGAGGAAACTGAGGCAAATAGGGTAAGTGTATGAGGCTGTATTTGAATTCAGAAAGAGAAGCCTTCCTGACTCTAGATCCAGCACTCTAGCCACTGGACCATCTAGCTGCCCCTAATTTATATTTATATTCTTTTGTATTTATATTCTTTTGGTGTTGATCAAGATGTTTGCTTTAATTAGTTTACCTATTAAAAAAGTGCTTGTGAAGGAGTGATTTCCCCTTTGCAGTGCCTTGTCACAGATTTCTACCCTTTCCCCTTTTAGTGATTTGACTATGTCTTTGTCACTTTAGAAAAGACCAAGAGGATTGGGGGGGGGGGAAGGTACAATATGCGTTTTAAATGCATTTGCTATTGTTTAATATCTTCCTTGTGTATTCCTCAAGTCACTGGGAATTCCATGATTGCTTCTAGCAGTGAATGGAAAGCCTTTGCTTAGGCAAAGCTATAAAAATAGAGATTCCCCAAAACTCTTATAGGAAAACATTCTTCTCTTTCACTCTTCAATCGCCTTGATAATATGGAGACATGAGAAAAGGAGAGATTAAATCTGGGTCATAAATTGAAAATATAGCCACTCTGTTCACAGGAGCCAAAGGCTGCCAGATTATGGGAGCTTTACTTGTACTACTTACTATCTTCCCACTTCCAGCTAGCTACCCACCCCTCTGACTGATACTAGCTTTGTGATCACAGGCAAGTCACCCAATACTTTGGAGCCTCATTTTTCTCATTTACCAAATGAGACAAGATGGGCAGTAGCTCCCTCATAGTGTTATTTGTGCCTCAGTGAGACATTATGGTAAGTAAAGTAAGAGCTATGTAGATATCAGCATTGTCATATAATTCTTTTTTTAATGGAATTTGGATAGAAATGGTCTTACTAGGTCACTATCCTTTTACTATTCCTTGATTTTTAATTGTTTTTGACCTGTTGGGGCACAGTGAATAAAACCATTGCTTTTTTGTAATTGAATATATATATATATATATATATTAAAATATAAGCCTGACTTCTCTAAGTTCACTTGAAGAAGAATAATAATGATGATGAAGACAATTATTATTAGAATCAACCATCACCCTCAACTCACCCTGCACATCCCCATTCTGGAATGTTTACATTGTGTTCTGTTTAGAAGGAAGGTTTAGGAAGCCACTTAGGGACAGATGACTCAGGGTTAGTTTAACTCCAGCTACCACCAAAATCCTTATTTTTGTGTCCCATTAGGCTTCGAACCAGCCTGAAACTGTGAGCTGGTCTTTTAGGGCCTGCTGCCCACATATTCCACTCCCTCTTGGCAATCCTTCCTACCCGCCAGCCTCCACACTTCCTGCTTGGGTGGGCAAGGCCCTTGGCTTTCATTAGCAATTCTTGAGATATGGCAAGTGGAATAGAAGAGGGAAAACCAGGGAGCCTTCCCTCCCCAAGCTTCCTCCCCTCCTCCCCGCTGGGAGGCAAAGCCAGATGACCAGAACAATAGTAGCGAGTTTGGGGGTATGGGGGGCACTTTAACTCCTCAGCACCTGTACACACACAAATGTTCAAGGCCTGGAGCTCCTGCTGAAGTCACTGGGAATTCCATGATTGCTTCCAGCAGCGAGCGGAAGGCCTTCACTTGGGCAAAGCTATAAAAATAGATGTAGGTTAATAAGAGAGTTATTTTATTCCATAATCAGAGCAGATGTCTCCAAGAAGCTGGGAGTGGGGGCAGCGGGGAGGACAAGAAGCCACACACCTTGTCGGGCACCTCTGGGCTTTAGGCGGCTGAGACTCGACTTCTATAACTCGTTAGGGGCCATCTGGGACCAATGCCTCGTGTGGGTATAAGGCAGGGGGAATGGAATGATTAAAAGGTAATCAGAGAAAAGCCCCAGTGCAACTCTGGGAATGAAGACCCTCCTTTTCGAGAGCCCCCCAAAATCGAAGCTGAAAAATAGCCGGTGGTGGATGGCGATGGTCCCTCCGCCCTCAGAGAAGGGTCTAAGTCATCATTTGTTTACGCGGGGCCACATTTTAATTATCTACAGGAAGCTAATGTTTCACAGGCCAAACGTTGAAACAGTCACCTCCCTGGCTGTTTATAAAGAAATAAAAAAAATAAAAAGTACACACTTTCTAGAGTGTGCCAGGGCAGGCCGCTCCGAGGGGGCTGGAGGAAAGGGGTGGGGAGCGCCGGGTCAGCCTCCCTTTCTTTCAAGCCTCTCTGAACTCGCTGGAACCTTCCTTCCAGTGTGTGGGTGGTAGGTGTATCAGCTGACAAAGGGAAATGAAAGCGTGAAGCCGGCCACCCAAGCCCCGGGGTCACTGCTGACACTCCACGTCTCAGAGCTGGGAAGGCACCTGCTGTCTCTGCCAAAACAAACCATCCCCTGCTACGGGCACACTCGAGAAGGCCTGCCTTTGTCCGCCCTGGGGAAGAGAGATGCACGGGAGGCGGCTTTTGATTTCACTTAAAAAGGCTCGGATAACCAGTTTACAATGATGCGATGTTCTCCCCGGCCCTGGGAAAGGCGGGTGCGACTAGGGGTGGTGGGGTAGTCAGGAAAATAGAGCAGGGCTTGACTCCAGATCTGGTGAGCATTAATATTCATCGGTGCTAGGGTTTCACGGGCTCTGAGCCCTTGCTCTGGTGGTCCTGGGCCGACAGGATTCCTCGCTGCCGCGTGTTGTCTTTAGACCCGATAAGGCCATCTGGTTTTGATTCAGGTGGCCCCGAGCTTGCCTCAGAGTTGAAAAGGGTGCTTGCTTAAATTGAATTTCTCACAAATTTCAAACCAGGATGGGAAACAGGATGATCCCAGGCCTGTCACACAAACCTTCCCTCCACACATACCCCGATCCCTCCGTTTTTGCTTGCCCAGCCTCTGGGCTCATAAAAACCTGGCATAAATCAGTCTCACCTGTTTGGTTAAGTGAGTATTGCATGTTGAAGGTAATAAAGAGTTATTAGTGCAATCAGATATTTCTCTGCATGTGTTCTGATGTGAAAAAAAATATTGTATGTATGCATGTATTGGGAGTGGACTGGGGATGGGAACTGAACTCTTATCGACCCTACAAATTCCCAATCTTCCTGTGTCCCTAAAATTAATAGTAGAATGGGGCAGAGCCTCAGGATTGCCTTATACAACGAGAATATGGGATATGGGGCACCCAAGGACAAGAGGCAGAAAAGGTACAATGAGGATCCCCCCCTTCCCCCCCCTCTCTCCCCCCCTCTCTCTGTCTCTCTCCTTCTCTCTCCCTCTCTCTGCCTCTCTCTGTCTGTCTTTCTGTCTGTCTGTCTGTTTCTCTCTCTCCTTCTCTCCTCTCTCCCTCTGTCTCTCTGTCTGTCTCCTTCTCTCTCCTTCTCTCTGTCCTTCCTCTTTCTCTCTC
>NC_058130.1:621690109-621699747 GCF_016433145.1 Gracilinanus agilis
TCTCTCTCCCCCCCCCCTCCTCCTGCCACTCCTCTCAGGATATAGCCGTTTTGAACATATGTAAAATGACTATCTAAAGTGTATATGAAGGAACATCTATTTTTGATTATTGATGTGAGGCCATACCTTGTGCCATTTATGTCAATATTGAAAATATTGAGACAGGCATTGTAGGCTTTTCTGATTAGTGTCAATAGGGTAGAGGTCTATATGCAGGGTCTAAGGCAGAAAAGTTTCCTTATCACTCTTTCAGAGATCAGGGCCTCAAAAATAAATGAAAGAATGAATGAATAAATAAATTAGTAAATAAAATATCACTAGTAAGAACACTATCAGTAGGAAGTTCAGAGATGGATGAAAAGTGAAAATTTTGGATCTGGGAAATGATGGAAAAGTAGGAATTTGAATTTTTTTTCTTTCAAAGTGCCTAAGCCCAACACTACAAATGATGTCAGTGTTGATGTTTCTATTGAACTAATTTTAAAAAATCTTTTTATTCTTTGTGATAAGAGATGGCTCTCTACCAGGGGAAGGGAGAGAAGAGGGGTGCATTGGGAAATGTGATGTTAAAAGAGATTAATAAAAATTATTTTTAAAGGAACTTTTAAAAAAGGATGTTCTTAGACTCAAGAAATGCAGTTTACCTTCACTTACCCCTTTTCACACTTCCATTTTCCTAAGTTGATGTTTCAACATGCACAATCTCAGCTGATCCATAATGGAGGAAGTGTAGCTGCCAAGACTCCTCCAGTAGCAGGTCGTACCAGGAGTCCTAATGGAGTCATAACTAGGAATAATTTCACTTGAGGCAAAAACTAATTAGGAAAGGGCCAGCTCCACAAAGGGCGATCTGAATGTGGGAACATTCTTACTGATCCCTTGCTACCACAGGATTGGGACCCCAAAAGAGACACAGAAAGACAGTAGTGTTCCCCACTCCCCAGTGTTAGTACCTTTGAGAAAAGCTCCACTCCCCACCTCACTCCCATGGTAATTAATACTCTGGGAGTCAGTAACAACAATTAGTAAAGATTTTTATTGAATAAATCTGCGTTACACCTGGTTTCTTCCTTACCAAATGCCCTGCTTTTAAACCATAATATTTGAGACAGGATGTTAAAGAACACAGAGGGACTTCACATCACTGAAAATCTTGTTGACATCTTTTTGGCAGGTCTTTCACCTAATTTTCCCAGATTCTAATACAGCAGTAGGCCTCCCTATATATACACTATAGATTCTGGGCTAGTCTGGGCATAATCATGTCTCTCTTCCTTTCCCATCAATTATGTGACTGTTAAAACATGACTGAGGCTGTATAGAGTATTAACCCTGATATCAAACCAAGCTATGGGATTAAACAATAGATTTCTCTTGCAGCTTTTTGTCCTTCAGTTGTTTCAATTATGTCCAACTCTTCCTGACACCATTTGGGGCTTTCTTGGCACAGATACTGGAGTTGTTTGTCATTTCCTTTCTAGTTCATTTTATAGTTGAGGAAACTGAGGCAAACAGGACTAAATGTCACATGGCTAAGAAGTATCTAAGACCAAATTAAACTCAGGGAAAATGAGCCTTCTTGATTTCAGGCCTATTACTCTACCCACTGTACCAGCCAGCTGCAATTGCCATGAATTTTTACAAATCGTCTCTGTCTCTCCCTCCCCCCTCCTCTCTCTTCCTTCAGCTTGTGTCTCCCCCAAGCTGACCTTCTTCTCCCCCAATTTTTTAGGCACTGAATTTGCAGACAGGTAAACTGAAATAATTATAACCTACAAAGAAGGTAGTGCTATGGATGGGATGAGAATAAGGTTACCAAAAAGAAAAAGAAAAAAAATTGACTTCTCTTTTATAGATGAATCATTACCAATATGTGATGTGAATTGAGGCTTATTATATTCATATTACCCAGGTATAGTCTTCATCTAAATATCTTAACATGTGATTCTCTCACACAACCCTGTGTGGTGAATACTTTTTTAATTGTATGTGAGAAAAGTCATTACATACATGAGGGGTGGGAGGTTGGGGGGAGATGTGTACAAATGGTTTGCAGAGAGACAAGAGTAGATATCTCTAGCTTTTCCCCATCCTTCTCCAAGGGACACTTTAATTCTTGCCAGCAGGGGAAATAGGAGATTGGGACCAGAGATGACTTTCCTCAGAAAGAGAGAATAACAACAAGAATTATATCTATCTGTACCTGTAAATATTATTTGTCTAATAGAATATAATTTTTAGATTCAAGCTAAACTCCTAATTGGTATTTATGGGGAAGGAGGGTCCCAAGCTTTATATCAAGGCTAAACTCCTTTTCTACTAAATACCCATTCTACAATAATTACATACATAGCAAACAGAAAAGAAACACTTTTATCCAAGACTATAGCAAAACCCAAATCAGAGATAGTATCTGTACGAAGATATATACCAAACAACACAGATTGAAGGCGTTCTCCCATATCTCTCTTTTCTACTGTCTACTGTGCCCAGGACATTGATCTCCATCAGTAAAGACAGAGTTCCAAACTTGCACTAAGGTTACATATATTTAAAAATGAAAAGGAAGCATGATGTAATAAAAAGTTCATCAGATGTTGAGTTAAAAAAACTAGGTTCCAACCATTACTTTCTAACTGTATGGCCTTGATGTCAGCATTTTGTTGAATTAGATAGCTTTTAAGGTCTCTTTCAGCTTCAAGTCCTATGATCTTATGATTCTCAAAGTCATAATGAAGAAAATAATCCCATATTTAGCTGCTTAACTCTGTATTCTCTATAGCAAGGACTGGCAAACTACTGTCCAAGAGCCAAATCTGGGGTTTGTATGGCCCTCTAGCTAAGAATGGTTTTTGCATTTTTAAAAAATGGATCATACAAAAGATGGACTGGGATTTAACCCAACAAGCTGTAAATTTTTTATCCTTTATATATATATATATATATATATATATTCCTACTACCTATTTGTTGAGAAGTCAAGTAAATAAGCACTTACTACATTCCAGGACTTGTGCTAAGGGCTAGACATATGTTGTCCGTCATTTTTCAGTTGTGTCGTACTCTTCATGACCCTATTTTGGGTTTTCTTGGTAAACATCCTAGAGTGGTTTCCTTCTCCAGCTTATTTTTCAGATGAAGAAACTGAAGCAAATGAAATTAAGTGACTTGCCCAGGATCACAGAATAACTAAGTGTCTGAGGTCATATTTGAACTCAAGAAAAAGGAGTCTTCCTAACTCCAGGTCTGGCACTCTAAATCTACTGAGCCACCTAACTGCTAGAAATATAAAGAAAGACAAAAATCATCCCTTCCCTCACAATTAATGGAGTACACAACATACAAACAAGTAGTTACAAAAAAATAAATTATAGATAATCAGTTCAAATGGTGGCTTAAATTGGAAGTCCTTGCAATTCCTGAAATGGGTCTCTCCATTTGGGGAGTTGAGAGTAGTACTATACAATCAAGAAAAGTGATCTGACATTAACTCTGCATTTGTTTCTTGTATGATACACTGAAAGTCAGTGTGGAAGAGTGCACTGGAATCAAACTCAACTAGAAATGAATCCCTCAGGAAGACATATTGGCTTGGAAAATGGTAAATCAACATTGTCTGTTGCATTGTATTTTTAAAATTTTTTTGTTAAACATTTCCCAATTATATTTTAATCTGGTTTGACAAGACTCATGACACCACTACTGTAATGGGCAGAGAAATCAAGAAGATCTGGATTCAGGATCTGCATCTGAAAAGGAGAGATGAGCAAACCACTATAACTATGAGCAAATCACTAACCTTTCAGTGAAGGAGGGCTTAATAAAACTGAAAATAAGAAACTCTGGAACTAATAAGACTAGGAGATGGTTTTATTTTTTTAAACAATTTAACAGAGAAATCATTGGTTAATTTGATTTTTTTTTAAAAAAGGACTAATTACCTATATCAAAGATGAAACGCGTGAATTCACCACCAAGGAAGAAGAAATTGAAGCAATTATTAAGAACTATTTTCCAAGTTATTTGCCAGTAAATGTAACAATATAAGCAAAATGAATGAATATAAATACATAAATTTCCCAGATTAATCTTAGAGTGAAAGTTGCTTTCTAAGACTGAAATTTATAGATAAGTTAATAATTTGTGTTGGTGGATGGAGTTTCCACACAGAAAGTCCTCAATATCAGTATTCTCGCAGGACTCAATTTTCTTCCCTTCCCCCTAAATTATAATGACATAGCTTATTTAGATATTATGGCATTACCCCTTCATTTTATAGATCAGGAAACAGAAACCCAAAGCTTTGAAGTGACTTACCCAAGATCACATAGCCATAATCAGAATTTCTATCCAGTCTTCTGATGCCAAATGGTGAGTAATGGTCTCCTTGAAGTCAAAGACTGTAGATCTTGGTACAGTTCCTTAATAATAGGAGGCTCTCAGTAAATACTTTTTAAGTTAAGAAAAGACCATAAAACCTGATTTCAACTTCACTATTAACTGGGCCATAATCCTGGACAAATCCCTCAACTTTACTAAGCCTCTGTTTTTTCATCTATAAAATGGCATATTCAAACTAAATTATATCTCAAGACCACTCCAATTTTTAAGATAGTAATTCTACTCTTTTACATATTTTGCCGTTCAGCCATTCAGTCCTGTCTGATTCTTCATGACCTAACGGTCATGGGATTTTCTTGGCAAAGATAGTATAGGGATTTGCTATGTCCTTCTCTAGTGGCTTCAGTGGTTCCTTTTGTTAGGTAAAAAAAGTTAAGAGACTTGCCCAGGGTCACAGAGCTAGGAAGTGTCCGAGACTGAGATTTGAACTCAGGTTTTCCTGATTCCAGATGCAGAGCCCTTAACCAGAACCATATATATTGATATATTGATATATTGATACTTGGACTCCATTTGCTCCCATCTTGACTCCTCCCTTTCCTTTTCAATTAGCATCAAGCCTTTAGTATAATAAGGCTATAAGCTAGACAAGAGTAAGCATTTTTTAAGGAATAACAAAAATCTATTAATGTTCCCTAAGACCCCAGAGAAAATATAACTACCCAGAAAAAAGGTATTTTTAAGATAAAAAAGGTAACAAACTGAATTTAGTTGAATAGTGGTCAGAAATTATTCCATATGCTGCTGCTGCTACTGCTATTACTATTACTCTAGCATTTATATAATGTTTGAAGGTTTGCAAAGTACTTTATGTATATTATCACATTTGACCTTCATAATAACCTTGTAAAAGGAACTCTATTATTATCAATATTTTAAAGACGAAGAAACTGAGGCTGAGTGGTTTAAGTGACTTGCTCAGAGTGACCCAGATAATCAGTAACAGAGACAGGATTCAAACTCACATCATCTCTTATAAGATAATCAAGACCTTTTTTTTTTTTTCTATCCAAACCAATCTCTATAAGTCTAAAATTAGTCTAAACACACGTTAAAAATTTCTCAATTTTTCAGGTTTCCAAGATGTTTTCTTGCCCATCCACCAGCATTTTTGGTAGGGATGGGGGGACGTTAAGGACCCTTAAAGATACCCATGTGAACAAGAAGCTTGAAATGATAATATCTCCACAGGAAAAAAAGATCTGTGTGAGGGTCGACCATTTGAGGTTCTAGTTTTAAGAGGGAAATAAAAGGAAGTGTGGAAAAGAAACAGGGCATCTGACTTTTGATGAATGCTAAACTGTTATGTGACTTGGCACACATTCTTGTCCTTAGCAGACTCCCAATACAGCCTGATTCTGTGTTGACTCTGAGCACTCATGGACCACACAAAGAAAAGAAGGGGGAAGTGCTTTGAGCTATTGCTGGAATTAACTGGAGTTTTGTGGAAGACATCTTGATAAGTTCTCTGGTTTGTTACTTATTGTTAAGAATAGGTTAAACGGCACACTTGGAAAGATTCTTTATATTCTTTAAAGCTTAGCCCCTAGATTTGAACTGTACCTGAACTGAATTGCCATTTTTTTCTTCTCTTTAAACTTTGAGCTTTGAAAATATTCAATCAACTTCTCTCCTAAGGTTTTTCAGTTTTATTCCCTTCAGCATTTCTGGGTTCCATCTGGGCCTGAGGGGAAGAAGTGCCAAAACCACCATGCAAAAGGCTGCCCTTGAGGTATTTTCAGCCCGACTGGAAGCAGCAGGTAACGGAAATCTTCTGAGACAGCCCGTTCTCGTGAGATTTTCCTGTCCAGGTCTGCTGACCCAAGCACTTCTCCAGCTTGGATAAGCTTTGGATTTGCATCTGCACATTAGGGTATTGATCCTAGTTCCAAATGGAACTAAACAGATGGACTCCCTCCCCACCCCCTGCCTCTTCCTGTCCCTGTCCCTGTTTTTTTGCCAACAGCTCCAACTCTCAAGTTTTTATTTACAGCCTCCCTGACAAAAGCAGCCCCTGCTACAAGAGCTGAGGAGACAAACACGAACAGGGAACTTGGTTTTGGAATGGGGAAAGAGATCCCTTTTCTCACCTTTGTTTTCAGTTGTGAATGACAGAAATTAAAGGTTTTCTGAAAGATTTTAAAGCTTTTGGGGGAGAAGGAGCCATGAAGAAATTAGCTTTATTGAAAAAATAGCTGTTTATGATCTGACCATTATTTCTACACCAGAATCATTTTAGCTGCTGAAGAAACATTTGATTTTATAATTAGGTTAAGCATTTCCTTCTGAACGGTGTCTATAATAGTTATTTGCTTAGCAAATCTCCATTTTGTCAGGTCTTGAAATGTAGAGAGAAGACTAAGAGAATCTCTCTCGGGTACCCACAAGCTGTGTGGCCAAAGGCAAGTCACTTACCTTCTTTAAATTCCATTTTTCCCCTTCTATAAAATGGGGTTCAATATGCCACCCAGATCTGTGATGCACGTCAAATAAGATAATGTGTCCAACGTGTTTTATAACTGTTAAGGTACTTTTAAAATGTCTATTATTATTACTAATAATAGATGAGTTGAAAAAGCAAACTTTAGCAAAGCATCTCACAATCAAAAAAGAATTCTAAATCCTTGTAATGTCATTATACAGAGTGAATTTATAGCATTTAAGGAAATGGTTAAACAAAGAAAAAAACTCAAAAATTATTATTTTTTAAACCCTTACCTTCTGTCTTGGAGCCAATTGGCTCCAAGGCAGAAGAGTGGTAAGAGCTAGGCAATGGGGGTTAAGTGACTTGCCCACGGTCACACAGCTAGGAAGTGTCTGAGGCCAGATTTGAACCTAGGACATGCCATCTCTAGGCCTGGCTCTCAATCCACTGAGCTACCCAGCTGCCCCCTCAAAAAGTATTTTTGAAAGTTTTCATAAGCATGGCATGGTAAAGGGAGGCGTGGGAACAAGAATCTTCTTTTCCCACTAATCACTGTAGTTTGAAGAACACTACTAAATGTTCAACATTATTTCTTGCTTTTTCCCCATAGGCTTTGGACTTTAAGAAACAGTACAGTTTAGTAGAAATAGCTCTGAATTCAGAGTGAAAAATATGGGTACTAGTTCTGTCTGTGCCACTAACTTAGATGTGTGACTTTAGGTGATTATCATATCAGTTCTTTGGGCTTCATTTTCTTCTTCTGTAAAGTGGAGTTGAGCTAAATGATCACCTCAAACATTATATGATTCTGTAACAATTGAATACACTTTAAGATCTCATATAACTTGAATATTGATTTTATATTTTGCCCTAAAGCCACAATTATAGACTTCCATTGTGAAAAATCAGTTGCAAAAAATAAACCCTCCCAGGGCAGCTAGATGACTCTGTGGATAAAAAGCCAGACCTGGAGATGGGAGGTCCTGGATTCAAATCTGTTCTCAGATACTTCCCAGCTATGTGACCCTAGGCAAGTCACTTAACCCCATTTGTCTAGCCCTTTCCTCTCTTCTGCCTGGGAACCAGTGTTTGGTATTGATTCTAAGAAAGAAGGTAAAGATTTAAATAAATAAACCATCTTATCTCCTTGACAGTGGACATAAAAGGACCATATGAGATGTCCAGAGGGTAGGAAGACCACCCCCAAAAGGGCTCTGTCCTCATGATCCTCCTCTCTCCCAGCCCTAAGACCTTCCAGAAACTATCTAGGTCATCAGGACGACAGAAAGATTGACCACCACAAGAAATATCTACCCCACTCATTGCTCAACTATTCACACAGACTGGATAAGTTGGCAGTAAACGTGGCAGTGACATGGAAGACCACTAGGATTTACCATCTTCCCTGCTGTTATTCCTTAGAGCTCTCTGGCACTGCTGTCTGCCCCATTTATATAGCCTAAGGATTTGTGGGTCTTGTCTCTTATCCATACCATCAATTTATCCTTAGGATTTCTGGGACTTTCCATCTGCCCTACATCTGACCTTTCTTTTATGGTCTTCTCCAATTAGAATTGAGAACCAGTACTATTACTTTATTCTATTTGAGTCTCCAGAGCCTAGCATGGTGCTTGGCACATAAAATATTCTTATTAAATGCTTTTTCATTCATTCATTGAAGGTGAATTGAGGACCAAGCTTGTTTGTATGGGCTGCTAGAAATTTGTCAAATTTCAGATTTATTTCCTAGTAGGAGATAATGGGTGAAAAATTGAAGCCCTGTGCAAGAACTACTGCATGTCATTCAGAAGGGTTAAAACTAAAAAGACTTTGAACGAAGCTTTGAAGATGGTCTTAAGCCTCATTACCAGGTTTCTTCAGGTGGTGATATTTAGGTACAAAATGATCAATTAGAGAGTTGGGAAGAGAAGAAAGTGGGATAGCATAACCTGAAGCCTATAAACCTGTCTGGGTATTTTTGGTATTATTATTATTAAATAAAAGTTGTATTAAAATGAAACACTTTATTATTTAGCTTTCTGTCTGCTTGGCAGCTTTTGCTTCATAAATCTGGTTGGAGAAAATTGGCATATTTGAATTGGACATTGGAGGTAGCACTTGCTACAACATCAAGAAAATGGCTGTACATCTTTTTAAATTGTTTCCCTAGCATATGATTTTTAAACAGCCTGACAAAAATGTTTTCCTTACTTCATTCTCCTGTGAATTAAAAATGCATATTAGCATTGCCAGTTGGCATATTCTTCAGTGATTCCAGCAGACAGCAATGGGAATGTATGAACTAGTTGTTGGAAAAACTGCTTTTTTTTTTTTTTTTTTTTTTGCAGTGTGTACCAGACTATGCCTCCTTTGAAAGAGATCCTTTTATTTTTAACTAATTCCTCAATGCAAAAACAACCTAAAAGTATTGCCTAATTGGGGGACAGGAAAAATGAATGAAAAAAACAACCTGGAAACAAAGAACAATTGGTGTTCCCAGTTAAACACTAATTAATGATTGTTGTCATTAAACTGAAAGTGTGGCCTGAATTACATTTTCCAGAGTCTTTGCCTGTGCCTAAAAAAGGAACCTTCCTTGTTGCTTTAGGCATGGAACAGACACCACAACAGCTAACCAACTTGCTCTATGTGAAATTGAGTCTCTCTCTGTCTCTCCCCCTTCCCCCCTTTCCCCTCTCTGTCTCTATCTCTGCTACACCACCCCCCCCTCTCTCTCTTTCTCTCTCTCTCTCTCTCTCTCTCTCTCTCTCTCTCTCTCTCTCTCTCTCTCTCTCTCTCTCTCTCTCTCTCT
>NC_058130.1:621702601-621752733 GCF_016433145.1 Gracilinanus agilis
TTCTCTCTCTCTCTCTCTCTCTCTCTCTCTCTTGCTCTCTCTCTCTCTCTCTCTCTCTCTCTCTCTCTCTCTCTCTCTCTCTCTCGCCAAATGATGATCTGTCTTGGTCTTGGTTTGTGGTTTCAACATGGGTTGGATGCTTTTCTATTTCAATTACATTGTGGTGAGTCAAGTGTTATAAGAAAAACCTCAAATTAGGAATGGAGCATAAACAAGCAACAAAAGTATGTTTTACAGTTTACAAATAAAAGAGCCATCTGTTCTCATCCTGAACTAGAACCCTAGAACATAGTACTGTTGGCCATTAATAACTTAAGCACTGGCCCAAGGCAACATTAGAAAGTAGGCATGAATTTATCTTTGGCATCCTTCTGCAACTTTCAGGTCCCCGGGTTCTCTACTCCATTCTGCCCCTCATCTTGCTTTTGTTATCACATGGTCTTTATTCTTTCATTGCCTTATCTCAAGTGTAAAATGTGAATTAGAGAAGCAGAATAATTTAGCAGAAGAATACTGATTTCAAGTGGCTTCAAATTCATATTTGTCTCTTCCATAACCTTAGGCAAATCACAACTTCTTTAGTCCAAAATTCTACACCTGTAAAATAAGGGCACTGGATTAATCTCAAATGGCCTTTCCAGCTCTAAATATTTGACCCTGTGATCTCTGTGCCTTGTGTTGGAAAGGCTCATTGCAAGCATTGGATATTGATTCATTTTATCCAATCATCCCCCAATATTTAGCAGCAAACACTCTCTAAATGGATATAACATTTATGTAATCTTACTTCTATAACATTAAAAAAGTAAACTAAGAACCTAACGTATAACTCATATATATTGCATTCAACTATTGCTCCCAATAAGCCAACAAGAATTTATTAAATGTTTATGGCATGCCAGGCACTGTGCTAAGCATGGAGAACACAAATAACAGTAAAATTAAAGATAATGTGTCCTTAAGGAGTTTACATTCTGAAGGGTGAAGATTACATATTAAGGGGAGATAAAAAATAGAGAACTACAGAGAAAAAGTAAGTTGGGGAGGAGAATGGTGTTGCAATCCAAAGAATGAATGATGACTGTTCCCCAATGATGTCCTTCCCCAAAATGGAGATTCTGGGAAGAATTCACCAGTAGAAAAAGCCTAGAGAAGCTGAGTTAGGAGGGAGGTGACGTATGGTGGCTAAGCCCCAAAGAATGAGGCATGTCTAATCTAGGGATTTTCCCAAAAAGGAATTGTATATGAATGACACAGGATGAGTTTTGTCATCGAGGTGATTTGACAACGGATTGTTCTTATAAAATAAAAATAAAATCTCCATCTCTCACATGGCATTTATCAGTGTTTTCTTCTATTGATACCTCCAGATGAAGTCATCTCCAGGGCTAAGCTATCTATTCTCTGGTGCAATATTGTTTGGATGGGCAGCTTTCCCCTCTGCCGGGTATCCAAATATACTCTCTGTCTCTGCCCATGGTCAGTTCTCTCTAAATCTCTCTGGTAGGTCTGTCAACTGACCAAAAGGCCAATTATGATATCAGAAAAGATTGTCCTTGTGCTTAGTCATATGTAGCTTAGCCAATTAGTACTCCCAATTCTTCAAGGCAATTGAAAGGAGACCCCACTAAGCATATGCATCATTCATGCATCATTGATATGTTTCCCAGGAGAAGATATCGTTAAGCTAGCATAGAAGCATCAATCTTGGAAAGTTGTCCAGGATAGTCCTTTTATGTTTGCTCTAACTTCCTTTAAGGCCCAGTGCAGATACCACCTATTTTGTGAAGACTTCCCTGATTTTTTTCCAGTAGAAGAGGCTATACAACCATTCATTGTTTCTTGAGAGCAAGGACTCTGGTTTTTAACCTTTGCATCCTCAGTGACTTGAATAACAGGTACTAAATGTTTGTTGAACAGAACAAAAATGACTGCTTCATCACATGGATCAATGGGGATATGATTGGGGATGTATACTCAAAATCAGTGAGCAAAGTGGGCACCACTGTCCCCTGGTGGGTGCTGCAGTGATTGGGGGGGGGAGGGTGGTAGCCACAGGTACTTTTCTCTTTCCTATTAATTGCTATTAAAATAAAAAAAATAATTTCCAGGGGTGCTAAGTAATATTTTTTCTGGAAAGGGGGCAGTAGGCCAAAAATATTTGGGAACCACTGCTCTAAATGATCAATCTAATACAAATATTAATAACATGGAAATAGGTCTTGATGAATGACACATGTAAAACCCAGTGGGATTTCTCATTGGCTATGGGAGGGGGTGGGAGGAGGGGAGGGAAAGAACGTGAATCATGTAAACATGGAAAAATATTCTAAATTAATTAAATAAATAAAACTAAAAATAAATAAATAAATTTTTGTTGAATTGAGATTTTCAATAATATTAAATAAGATTCTTCAAGGTAGGGGGCTAAAACAGATGATCTCACCTCTGATTCCTGCTACTATGTGGTCCTGGATAAATTATTTAACTTTCCTAGGCTTTCATTACTTCATCTGTGAAAAGAGTTCCTTGTGTTAGATGTATTCTAGTTTTCCAGTTATATCACTATGATCCTATGATCTCTTGAATCTTCTTTCAAATCTGAGCTCTGTATCTTCCTAAGACCCCTATCATGAATCATAAACTAGTGTGGTCTTCCCTAAGATTTTATTTTTTTAAATGGTTATAAGAGCTATTTAAACAAAAATGCATTAAGGACCTAAAGAAATGGATATTCAGGTTCAAATTTTATGCCAGCTCAAGAGATATTGGGGAAGGAGTTTTAAAATGTGGTCTTTTTTTTGTTCCCCTTAAATTACACAATAGAGCTGGGTGGCTTGGTGAATAGGAAGCTGGACTTGGAGTCAGGAACATGAGTTCAAATCTGTTCTCGGACACTTACAAGCTATTTGATCTTGGTTTCCTTGTCAGTAAAATAGGAATAATAGCAACTATCTCAAAGAGTTTATGAGGATCAAATGAGTTAATATATGCAAAATGTTTTGCAAACTTTAAAATACTACTAGATGTGAGTTATTCCTAGCTATTATTACTTTATCTCCATGTGAAACTATGAAGTTGGTCATGAAAATTCCTGTAAGTGATTAGTATTGAGTCCTTCCTATGAAATGCTTAGGACACATGAGGAACAAAACTTTATGAAAATGTGTGATGGGGAAAAAAAGAGTCATTGTCTCCCAAGTAGGAAAAAGACCAGACTAATAGGATATCTTTTACATTTGCAAAAATTTCATAGAATTTAATAGCAAGGATGGCCTTCAAAGATTATCTAGGTTAGAGTTGTCTCTGAAAAAAACCAAGAAACTTCCTCCTCTTGGAAGATCATTTCAACCCTGGAATTCACAGTTCAGAAGTACCTTCCATCCTTAGATTCTCCATTTGATGGGAGGAGAGAGCGCTCCTGCCAGAACCTGCATTTAGGAAGAGTGTCCCTGTCAGTCATATTTTCAACTCCCACCAGTAGTTTTCACTGCTCTGGACTTAGCCTTGCCCCAACACTTTTCAGTTTACTTTAATGTGGTCTTTCCCACTGGAATGTAAGCTCACTGACGGTAGGGATTATTTTTGTTTTTCCTTAGATTTGTATCCCTGATGCTTAGCAAAGGTGTCAGACACAGTAAATTATTATTAAATGCTTCTTGACTAATTCTGCTTTACAGTTGAATTAGGCCAGAAAGATAAAGTGATTTAAAAATAAAATTGCAATGTGAACAAAAAAATGAAGGGTTCTAAGGTCATGTTATTTGTAGATTTTTGTTTTCGAACAAAGCTAAATACAAATTTTAGTAACACAGCAGCATCAGTGAGTATGGAATTCAACTAGACTTCAGTTTTTATGAGCTTGAATTTAGAAAGATTTTTCCAGCTTCCATTCTTAAAGTACAATCTTTTGTCATTTTGCTTATCTTTGGGGAGTAAATATATAATAATTTATTCACTTATTCATAATTTCTTTTTTCTATTCACAATTTTTAAACCCTTTCTTTCCATCTTAGAATCAATACTGGGTATTGGTTTTAAGGCAGAGGAGTAGTAAGGGCTAGGCAATGGGGGTTAAGTGACCTGCCCAAGGTCACATAGCTAGGAAATCTCTGTGGACAGATTTGAACCCAGGACCTCCTGTCCCTGGGTCTGACTCTCAATCCACTGAGCCACTCAGCTGCCCCCTCTCATTCACAATTTCAACAAATATTTACTTAACTGATCCTTAACTTAATTATCAGATTAGATGCTTGGGATAACTAGGTGGTATAATGGATAGAGTGCCAGGCCTGGAGTCAGGATTTTTCATCTTCCTGAGCTCAAATCAGACCTCAGACACTTATTAACAGTGCAAGTCACTTCACCTTTTTTGCCTCAGTTTCTCATTCATAAAATGAGCTAGACTAGGAAAAAGTAAACCCATTCCAGTATCTCTGACGAGAAAACCCCAAATGGAGTCACAAAGAGAAGGACAAACTGAAAAAAAAATTTAAAAGGACTGTTATTGGGTTCTAGGGAGATTGAAAGGATAAGCTATTCTTTGCTCTCATAGAACTTATAGGAAGAAAATAGGTTATCTTGCTCAGTAGGGTAGCATTTTATTGCTTAATAAGACGTTACTATATTGGTTTGTCATAAAAGTCTCTAGATACCTATGGAAATTCCATTTTAGTGCTGTTATCTATGATTTGGGTTTCTGAGATTCTCTGATAAGTTTTTAGAAATATCTGTCCTCTTAAGAACTATCTCATTCATATTCCTGCAAAGTAGAGGCTAGCCGGGTGGGCTTCTTTCTCATTTCTGACAAGAATTAACTCACTGGCTCCAGAAATGAAGACCTCCTAAGGAGAGTGAAAACTCTCCCTTAACCTCGTGTAATGAATGGCTTCTTTCCAGGAAGGAGCCATGGTGCCTGACTTGAACAATGAAGTACAAACCAGAGCACTGTTGAAAACCTTGCTTCTTATTAGCTTAAAAAAATAACATCTATGGTTCAAAAATACTTTATCTGAGATAATGATGATGTAAGATTGGAAAAAAAATTCACGAATTCTCCTTACTCATTGAGAAATTCAGATAAAAAACTTGATTCTATATGCTCTCAGAAGCTCATAACCTTTCTCCCTTATATTTTTAATTTCTTATTTTTCCAAATAATAACTAATCTCTCCTTCCCACTTCCCACTACTGTCAATGATGAGGGGGGAAAAAAAAGAAAATTCTCAAAATAAATGTGCAGTCATAGCATGTTCATAGCAGTTTTATATAAAGTAGGGGGTTTTGGTATATGAGAAGAAGCACTGGTTTGGGAACTTGAGACCCTTGTGAGTCCAGATCTCAGCACTGCAACTTTGGAAATGTGATTTAAATGTCCTTAGCCTTGATTTCATCATCTAAAAATGAGGGGATTGAATTCAAAGATTTCTGGGTTCCCTCCCAAATTTAAAGTTCTGTGATTTTTTTTCCAAGGCACAGTAGTATAATATGAAATCCTGAGTCACTTAAACTTCAGCGTAGATCCAATCAGAGATAATATTACTATCTAGTCCCTTATTACTGCCACCCTGCTTCTGCCATCATGCCAGTAGCACCAACTACCAGTTGTTGTGAGGATTAAATTAGATAATATTTTTTAAGTACTTTGCAAATTTTAAGATGATATATAAATGCTAGCTGTTACAACAACAACAACAACAACAACAACTACTACTACTACTACTACTACTACTACTACTACTACTACTACTACTACTACTACTACTACTACTGCTGCTGCTGCTGCTGCTGCTGCTGCTGCTGCTACTACTACTACTACTACTGCTACTACTACTAATACTCCTCTTCTTTGATCTGCTGACAAAGGCTATTTAAGTCTGAGTTATGCCATTCCAGGTCACCTCCATTAAAAACAACCCAAACACTACCACTTTTCCAATCCATTTCCAGTGAAGAATAATTGTTATTGCATGGTTAGGGGAAAAGGCAAGAAGTGGGAGAGTAGCAAGTTTATTTATAGTCTTGGGTTTTGAGGACAGCATCAAGCATGAAACAAAACTCTCAGTCCTATTCCTGGGTTCCCAGAGACCTTGGCTAGACCTGATCAAGTGCCATCATAGCCCATATGTTTGAGAGAATGAAGTGTTTTTGACAGGATCCACATTTTCAGGCTGTATATTCCTAGCTCCCAAAAAGTGACTGGGCTCCCCGATCTCTATCCAGAACAGACCTCTACAGTAACATACTGCAGCCGTGTTGGCTGAAGGAGTTCAGGAGTTATGATAGGATCCACATTTCCAATCAATGAGTGTCCACACAGAGTATTATCTCTTAGTGGGAAGTGTCACCCTGATATTTCTGCTCAGATTTTGGCAGCTGGGCCAGTCAGAGTATTCCATCATTTTGAGCCCAAGGGAAATCAAAACGTTTTTCTTCCTCTACTGATAATAGCTTTCAGACAGAGCCTCTGTTTTAGGCTGCATTCCTAGAGCAGAGAGGGAATTGTTCAATGTCCTAAAGGAGGGAAATCAGCAAGACATTTTTTCCCAAAGGTGCGTCAGGGTAAAGGTGTATAGAAATTCATAGAAGTGGGAAGAAAATAGTACTGATAAGATCCTTAGTAAATGCAATGAGAAGAAAAGGTGATAGATGATTATAGAAAAGAAATGACACATAGTACTAAATCTGAATCTTTCTTCTGACCTTTCCTTTTTATTGATGTCCTGTAGAGTCAGCAGGTGGCATTCTGTTTCCTCACTGGAAAATTAAGTGGGGGTGAGACTGTATGTCTTCTATAAAGCCCCTTCTAACTCTTAATGTTCTATTATTCTAATTTGTTCCCAAATTCTGCTCTTTCTTCAGTATTAGCCATCACCATGTCATCTCCCTCAGTTTCCATTCAACATGCTTAAGTGGTTATCTTTTACTTCTAGTATTTGTCTTAGTTCTCACTTTCATTTCTAATGTTCCTTCTACCACTCTCTCCTATATCAGGTTGAGGGTAACTAACAGGCCTTGAACCTCTTGTTGAGTTAGGGGGGTTGTCTACCAAAGGCATGTGAAGACATTTCCCAAACCGAAGGGGTGGATGAGAACAATTTGTTCCAAAAGTCATGAAGGCAGCAGAAGAGGGCGCTGTGGAACACTTAAAGATTGGTTAGACATCAAAGAGAACAAGGTCATCTTCTCTAGCCTGAGCCCTCACCAGTTGTCTTGACTTCTGTCTTGCCACTGGACTTGGATGACTCTGGAAAAAAGAGAAAAACTGATGATTTTGTATAACTCTGCTTCACTTAAGTACAATTTTATGTGCTATCCATCACCAGTGATACCATTTTCATTCTCTTTGAGTATAAAGGACAACAACCAACCAACCAACCAATCTGTCCTTCCTAGAAATCCTGGTTTCATTTAAGCATCAGCTCAAGTACCTTTTGCTACCTGAATTCCTTTGTCAATCATCCCAATTGTTAATATTCTCTGCTTTCCCCAGACCATTCCCTAGATTACTTAGAATTTACTTTGTAGGGACATGTGGATTCAAGTCCTACTTGAATCTAGCCCTAGCCGTACTGGGCACGTGACCCAAATTTTTCCATTTACTTTTTGGATAGGCCTATTTCCTGATGGACATATCCTATCAAATTCCATGTCTTCTCAGTGGCCCAGGAAATTCTCTTAAACTTTATGTTACTGAGTAGTTGCCTATTCTCAATGATAGAGAGATTTCCCTACTAGAAGTTCCCCATACCAACAAAATCATAGGTTTGGCTATCAACCCATCCGCCCACCTACCTACCTACCTGCCTATCATCTATCTATCTATCTATCTATCTATCTATCTATCTATCTATCTATCTATCTATCTATCTATCTATCTGTCTGTCTGTCTATCTGTCTGTCTTTCTGCCTATCTGTCTGTCTATCTTTCTAACTAATCTATTGATTGATGCCAGAGACAGATAATATCTACTTCTCTGTGTACATCTTATACAAGTTCCCTGACAGCAGTGATTTTTTTTGGTCTTTTTATCTCTAATCCCTAGCCAGTGCCATACACAGCTCGTTTAGATTTTCCCTCAACTTCTTTTCATATTTTGTTTAATATTCACTCTCTTCTGATCTGTGATGCCTTCATTGTGATCCCTAACACTCTCCTCTAAATCACGTAGATTCAGAGCCTAGTTATCCTACTTAACTTCACATTCTTTCTCACCCTCTATAACCTAATAATGGTTGCCAAGTCTTATCGAAGCTACCTATATAGGATTTCTCATATTCACTCCTCTGACACTGCCACCACTCTGGTACAGACCTTCATTGACTCATGCCTAGACTGCTGCAAAAACTTTTTTGTTGCACCATCCCCCTTCTCATCTCTTTTTCTACTTGAATTCCTTCTCCGCTCAGCTGTCAAATTCATCTGCCTAATTTTGTCCCTCTCCTAGCCAGCACCCATTTAAAAAATTTAAATGGTTCCTCATTACCTTCAGGATGAAATATAAAATATTTGTTTGAATTTTTAAATCCTGGCCCCCTCCTGCTTTTCCAGTGTCCTTGTACCTTCCTTCCATGCATTCTCCAGTCTAATAATTCTAACTTCCTTTCTGTTTCTTACATAAGATACTTTATCTCCTAACTTGTATTTTCACTGGTTGTCCTCCATGCCCAGAAATCTCTTTTCCCTTATTTTTGTTCCCTGACTTCCCTGACTTTCTTTTAGTTTCAGTTAAAATACCTTCTGTAAGAAGCCTTTCCTCCTTAATGTTACTATCTCTCTTCTTGAGATAATTGCCAATTTATACAGCAAAGGCATATCTCAGAAATATTACAAGTTCAGTTCCTGACCATTCTAATAAATCAAATAACATAACAAAGAAAATCACATGAATTATTTGGTTGCCCAGTGCATAGAAAATTATGTTTACACTATATTCTAGTCTACTAAGTGTACAAGAGTATTATATCTAAAGAAAGTATCTACCTTAATTAAAAATACTTTATTGCTAAATTTATTGCTTAAAAACTCATCATTTGAACCTCTTGTGAGTTATAATTTTTTTTTTTCTGGTGAAGAGTCTTGCCTTGATGTTGATGGTTGCTGATGGAGCAGGGTGGTAGTTTCCAAAGGTTGTGATGGCTGTGACAATTTCTTTTGTTATCTTTTTTAAACCTTTACCTTCTGTATTAGAATCAATACTATGTATTGGTTCCAAGGCAGAAGAGTGGTAAGAGCTAGGCAATGGGGGTTAAATGACTTGCCCAGCGTCACACAGTTAGGAAGTGTCTGAGGCCAGATTTGAATCTTGGACCTCCTGTCTCTAGGCTTGATTCTCAATCTGCTGAGCTACCCAACTGACCCCCAGTGGCAATTTCTTAAAATAAGTCAACAATAAAATTTGGCTCATTGATCAACTCTTCCTTTCATTTGAAGACTTAGAGACTGCTGCCTGGTTATTAGCTGGCTTAATTTCAATACTGTTGTGTCTCAGGAAATAGGGAGGCCTGAGGAAAGGGAAAGAGATGGGGAAATGGCCAGTTAGTGGAGCAATCAGAACACACATGTTTACTGATTAAATTTGCCATATTATGTGAATGTAGTTCTTGGTTCCCCAAAACAATTACAATAGAAACATCAAAGATCAATAATTACAGACCATTATTACAGATATCATAAGGGGAAAGTTTGAAATACTGAATTTCCAGAATGCAACACAGAAAGACTATGTGAGCATACATTGTTAGGAAAATGCTGTCAATAGACTTGCTGGTTGCAGGATTGCCACAAAACTTTAATTAGTAAGAAATTGCAATATCATCAAAATGCAATAAAGCAAGGTACAATAAAATGATGTATGCCCATATATTTGTACATGATTATTTGCTTTGTCTCTTCCATTCAACTGTGAATTCCTTAGAAGAAGTTGTTTTTACCTTTCTTTAGGTCCCCAGAACTTATATAGTAGGCACTTAATAAGTCATTATCGACTTGACAAACAAGCATGTTTAGGTCTATACTATCCTAAAAAAATGGGGGAAAAATAATTCTCTTGACCCCGCTATGTCCTCTAGTAATTATTCTATCTCACTCTTCATTGCTAAATTCCTAGAAAGAATTTATACTTGCTACCTCCCCTTCTTGACCACATATTTATTTTTCATCTCTTAATGATCTTCCTTCTAACTTTATCTCTAGTCCCCTCCTACCTTTCCAGTCTTCTTACACATTCCTCCCTGACATGTACTCTTCAATCCAATGACACTGGCCTCTTTATTCTTCCTGAACAAGACATTCCATTTCTCGGCTACAAGCATTTTCTCTGGTTGTCCCCCATGCCTCGAATGCTGCCCTTCCTCTGCTCTGATTACTGATCTATTTGGCTTCCTTTAAATGCCAACTAAAAGCTCAACTTTTACTGAAAGCTTTCCCCAGCTCAGATTAATTTTAGCTCCTTCCCTCTTTTCTTATTTCCTATTTATCCTACATATTGCTTGCTTTGTATGCATTTGTTTACATGTTGTCTGCCTCATTGAAAGCTACTTGAGGGCCACCTAGACTCTCTTTTGCCTCCTTTTTAACCTCGGGGCTTAGCACAATGCCTGACACATGATAGTGCTTAATAAATATTTATTGATTAATTGCTGATAACTCTTCTTTCAAAGATTGACAATGATTTTTTTTCTTAAATAGGTTTCATTTTCTATCATCTATATTTCCCCCTGCATTCTTCCCTCTTCCTCCTCTAAGGGAGCCATCCTTAAAAATAAAGATTTTTTTTAAAAGAAAAATAAATGAAAAAAAATCAACAATACCATTCAACACATTGAGGAAAAAAAGACATTAAGTGCAGAGCTCCATTCCTCTGAGGACCTCTACTTATACAAAGGAATGGGAAGAGTATTTTCTTATCTTTTAGGGGGCCAGGTTTGATTTTTATACTCTGATGATATTTAAATTTTAATTGTTTTGTGGTGGTTGTTCTTTCTGTTTACATTTGTGCTAGGTATGTATGTATGCGTGTGTGTGTGTGTGTGTGTGTGTGTGTGTGTGTGTGTGTGTGTGTGTNGGTATGTATGTGTGTGTGTGTGTGTGTGTGTGTGTGTGTGTGTGTGTGTGTGTGTGTAAATATATATATATATATCCACTGTGTAGGTGGGTAGCACAGTGGATAGAGTGCCAGAGTTAGGAAGACTCATCTTCCTGAGTTAGTTCAAATCTGGCCTCAGACACTTACTGTGTGATCCTGGGCAAGTCACTTAACTCTTTTTGCCTCAATTTCCTCATCTGTAAAATGAAATGGAGAAGGAAATGCCAAACAATTGTAGGATCTTTGCCAAGAAAACCCCAAATGGAGTCATGAAGAGAGGAATACAACTGAAAAAGGACTGAATGGCAACTATGTATATAGAGAAAACTTGTCATTATGTAGATAAATAGATAAAGCTATGTGTACATATTTTAGTATAAGTATAATGTTTCTCTTGCTCTGTAAAGTTAACTTTCATCAGTTTATGTAATTATTTGGGGGTTTGTTTTTGTTTTTTTGGATACCGAGTCTTCTTATCTCATCCAAACTAGAAATACAGCGGCCACTCACATATTCCACCGATGTCTGGTGGGGAAATTTTAATCTCCTAAGATAAGTTTCTGACACAGGCAAGTTTGTCACTCATTAGGAAACTTAGTACCTCCCAAACCTCATATTGGTATCAGGAGTATGGATACCTGATCAGCTTTAGCTCACTGCAATTTAGAATTTTCAAGCTTAAGAGATCCACCAACCTCAGCCTCCTCTGTCAAAGGAAGTAGAGATGTACATCAGCATGGTTGGCAGTTCATATAGTTTTTTCCATCCTTCTCTGCATTCATCATGGTCATTGTTTCTTACAGCACATTAATATTCCATTACATTCACATGCCATAATTTGTTGAGTCTTTCATTACCCATTTGTTGAGCCTCTACTTTATTTATGATTCTTTATAAAAAATGATGCTATCAAAGATACTTTGGCTCTTATGTATCCTTTCTTTACAAATGATCTATTAATTATTTTTCCTAGTTCCCATCCTCCTTGACTTGAATAAAGCAGTTAACTCCAAACTAATCAATATGTCAACAAAGTCTGAAGGTATATGCAATGTTCTCTACTCATCTCAGAAAAGAAATGAAAAAGGTGCCTTTGCCCTCTCTTCTTTGGAATAAGTCAAGATCTTTATAATGATACCTTGTACAGGTTGAGAAGGGGAGGGTTGTGTCTATTCTCTGTATTTATGATATAGTATTCATTTACATATATTTTTCTTTTCCTGATTACTTTGCATCAAGTAATGTTTCACCACTAAAATATGGTTTATGCTCTTTTTATTCCCTTCCAGAAGTAAGAATTTTATATACATTAATGCCAAAGACTTCTTGTTGCTTATATTTTCTAGGAAAGCATCTTGAAGTAGTAATATCCAGGCTAGTAGAGATCTTACCATTCTCGCACAGACTGTCTCACCACATTCAGGCATTGCTGAAAAGATCAGGACAATGGACAGGAATGCCTACTAGGCCAGCTGAAATCCTTCAATGTTCCCCTTCTCAACTCCCTCAGGGAAGTATTTCACTAACCTTGAGATGATTGGGAGAGTGGGGCTGATATGACTCATAGACACACCAGATACACTGTGGAAAGGAGAAAGGAGTTGCTTAAAAGAGACAGACAAAAAGCAAGAGAGGAGCAGCAGTAACTTAAATTTTTCTTAGAAAAAGAGATTGTGTGGTAACATGGAGAACAGAACTTATAGAAGGCAGCTGCCCTGAAATTGTCAGTCCTAGACTCTTGGCACAGGTTATGTGGAGAGGATTATTTGAGGGCTGTAAGTCATCAGAAATCTTCCACTGCTGAAAATTCCTTTCAGGTTGCAGGTGGAGGCTGGTGGTTTTTATTTCTTCTCCCCTTCCTCTAGGCAAAGATGGATTGTGTGTCTTTATTGCATCTGGATTGGTACCACATAATACATCAGAAAGGGGTATATGAGATGAAAAATATCCTAGGAAGGTCACTGACTCAAGGAAGGATGACTTTCCTTGATGTTTGGGAATGTTTAGAATGGGGAAAATAAGACAGAGAGGAAGAGTGGGAAAATAGCATTGAATCCAGATTCAGAAGACCTTGGTCCAAATTCCAGTTCTGTCATTTATTACTTGTGTGGCATTGGATGAGTCCCTTCACTTCTCTGGGCTGTAGTTTGCTTATCTACAAAATGGAATTTGACCAAATGGGCTCTAAGTTCCTAACAACATTAAAACTAATCTGTGTGTGATGGTATGACCTGTGTGACCTATGACTTCATTTCCTGGGCTCAGGAAGTCTGTAGCTTTGGAAATATAAGAGAAAGGAAATAGTCTTAAAGCAAAGGGGAATGGACTTAGGGATTTCAAACTATAATTTCTGGTTGCAACCATGTGAAATTTCACACTTGAATTAGGAATAAATGACTCACAGTTCTGATCAGTGAATGTTCACATGCACAATGTGAGTTTTAAAGTTACTGCTTTTAAAACAAAACTGAATTACAGGTGAAAATAAAGGGAGTGTTAGTGACAAGGAGAAAATAGGGGAAGTGAGAAATTGGCCAAATTTGGAATTAAATTGGTGATCTTCATATTATTTTTGTGCTGATTTGTAATGTACTGCTTTAAAATAAGCAAATCAATCTCTAAGTCCTTAACTTAATGGTTTTCATGAAGTTTTTCCCAGTCTGTGACATACCGTGAGAGCTAGAGTTTCTTCACGTCCTATTACTTTTCTAATCAGGCCCAAGGGCAATGATATTATCTCTCTTGATTTATTCATTTATTCGTTATTTATTTTCCTATTTCTAAAACACACCATTGTATAGAGTCTGGGCACATGTACAAAAATTACCCCACAATTAACTCAAGAACTGTCTCCACTAAATCATTGAGACTCCCTTTTTTTTCTCTTCCTCTCAGCACTGGTAGAAATTAATAAACTGGAGACCCATTTATCATTCAACTTTAGGGGGATACAAGTAGAAGGAAAAAAGTTTTTTTTTACAATTTTTTGTTTTGGGACCACACTAGAGTAAAGAGGACATGGTGGGAGCCTAGAGACCAATGAAGCTAGACTCTGACAGACCAACAAGGAAAAAAAAAATCCTCAAAGAGAAGGACCCTCCACTGAGAAGCAGAGAATGCAGCTAGTGGTAAAATAATTATTCACAACTTTTGCACAATTTGGTTTTCAGCAGAATTCACTGTCTCCATTCCAAGAGGAAATAAAAGCTTGGGAAGTAAGTAGGGTTGGAGAAAAGAACAAGGGAAGAAACACATCTCTGTCTCCTGGTCTGTGCCATTTGGGGACAATCTGTCAGACTGCTTCTTGTGAGTGGTTGTGGGAATAAAAATGATATGCCATGGGAAGTCTCCCTGAGTCACTGTTCAATTATGTCCAGGCCCTTAAAATAACATCAGGTTTCAGAATGACATCCAGCTGCCACTTCCGTGACAGCTCATTAGGAGACCTAGAGGTCGTGGGCTGGGGAGCAATGGGCACTATTTCACGTCCTTTTTATGTGGGAGTAGAAGAACTCATGCAGAAAACTGCCCCAGGAATAGGTGAAGGAAGAGAAGCTCTAGGGACTCTCTAGGAGAGTCACTTAATACAGTTGGAGTAATCTTCAAGCTTGGCACCAGATCATGCTGAGAACTATGGATAGCCACTAAGTTGCCTCTTAAACTCTTCGTGCTTAAGGAATATAGAAAAATAAATAACCCTTTGAAACAGGACTGAAAAATCAAGGAATCCCATTTGACTTTTTATTTCGTATAGACCAGTTGCTTCTAGTTTTATACCTCCTATCATTCATCTAGACCATGTCCTAACCAGTTTATTATTAAGTATATATTAACGTTTTCCCTTATATGAGTAACCTTTCTGAAGCTAAACTATGCCATAACTACCACTTTTTACCCTTACCTGACAACAGGGCAAATAACTTTGAAAAAAGAAGGAAAGTGGAATTTAAAATATATATGTATGTGTGTTGTTTTAAAACAACAAACATTTCCCAATAAAAGGCCTTTCTGTCCTATCTGTGATATCTTTGATGTGTGTATTTAATGTCAATCTCATACCCATATCCTTCCAAAACACCTTCATGGAGGTGGGCAGAAGAAGCAGTACATCTAATTTATTGGGGATCTTGTTAAGATAACTAAAGAAAATGTGGTAATCTTTGCCTCTCAGAAATATACAAAAGAATATTATGGTTATAAAGATGGAACTTGTTTCAGAGAGAAATTTGGGGGTATTTGAAGTTCTGCACAGATTAATAAAGGCAATTCACCTTATTTTTCTTCTTATATACAATTCTGGGCCCAATTTATCATCTGTTGTACGGTATACACAAACAAACATATGCTTATATATATTCACATATATATAATATATGAGTGAGGGAAGGTGAAAGGGAGGAAGCAAAGAAAGAAAGAAGGAAAATAAGAAGAAAGGAAAGAAGGAAGGAAGGAAGGAAGGAAAGAAGGAAAGAAGGAAAGAAGGAAAGAAGGAAAGAAAGAAGGAAGGAAGGAAGGTAGGAAGGAAGGAAGGAAGGAAGCCCATTCCAATTTCACAACTCGGTGATGTTGCTATGATACTGAAATTTCAATTTAGCTTTGTTTGAAAACAAAAAATCTATAAAATAATTAATATTATTTAAAAATCATCCATTTCTTTGTTCACAATGTAATTTTGGTTTTAAAATACTATTTCCAGTGCAATCCATTTTATATACTAATGCCAAAGCAATTTTCCACAGTGCCAATCTGACCATGTCATTCCTCTCTCTATTTTTCAATAAATTCAAGTGTCTCTCTAGTAACTTCAATATCAAATATAAATTCTTCTGTCTGGCATTTTAAGTTATTCACAACCTAGTCTTTTTTAGTATATGTGAATATTATTTCCCTTTAAAAAAAACTTTACCTTCTACCTGATACCAAATATTAGTTACAAAGTGAAGTAAAGGCTAGGCAATCAGGGTTACGTGACTTGCTCTGGATCACACAGCTAGGAAGTGTCTGAGGCCATACTTGAATCCAAGACCTCCTGTCTTCTGGCTGGGCTCTCCATTTTCTGAGACACCCTAGCTGCCCCCACACATATTATTTCCTACTTGTTTTTCCTTACACAGGATGCTTTATACTCCATGCCTTTGTACAGGCATGCTTGCTTCTACCTTTTCAATTCCCTAGCTTCCTTCAAGCCTTTGATAAGCATTTCTTAAAGAATAAAAAAATGCTCATGTCATTTTCTGCAAGAGGGCTTTCATGGCCCTCCTAGCTGCCAGTGCTTTCCCTACTAAGGTTACATGGCATCTATTTTTGCTGCTCTCTTATAAATTCCTTATAAACACACATTTGAATATGAATATACATGTAGCTAAATAGACACATATCCATGTGTATTTTGTTGTGTACAGATGCAAAGCATGGAATCCCTGCAAAGGTATAGGGATGGCCTCACCCAGAGTTCCAGGGGACCCCCTGGAGAACTTTGGGTGAGGGGCAGTTGAGAAGGGTTGGAGAGAGTTAATTAGTGGGAATGGATGTGAGCAGACACTCTGCTTGATTCTCCTGACTTGGGGTTTCTCCTGAGAAACCATTGTAGTATAAGCTAGTGATTTCTACTCATAGGGTTAGCCTATTTGTTATTACTATTCTTCATTAATATAATTATATAATTACTTAGTGATTAGAGAGTAAGATATTTATCTATAGCAAGAGAGCCAGTTTTAGTTAAGTGTTTTCTCCCCTCCATTGAGGGGGGGGGAAGGGGCATCAATTTAACAGTTCAGGGTCACCTTTCCTTTATTCAAATACCTTCATTAACTTTCTCTAATTTTCCTTGTTAATTCCTAATATAACTTTTTACCTTCAAATCTGTGCCTGATAATTATTTGGAAGATACTTACAATTCAGTCTGTATATTTAGTTGAATCCTGTTGGCTGCCAGTTTAAGATCTCCTCTGTCCTCAACAGTTAGATAAATAATTTCTATATATCTCTTCTAACTGACCTGAGAGGAATATAAATTTAAGAAAGAAACATTATTCGGGTTTCAGCCATAACAGAAACTCACCAGAAGAATCTTATTCCTGTCTTCATTACCAACTGAAGCAGAAGCAGTTAGAGGGGGAGGGGTTTGAGAATCAGGAGTGTTTTACACCCTCCTTTCCTCACTGTAGCCTGTCAATCTCTGGCTCTTGACTTAAAGATCTATTTGACCCTGACACATTTATCTGCTTCTCCAAACTATCTGTTATTATAATCATAACAGTTTTGGCCAGCCAGCCTAGGATTTGTACTATAGGACCTAGTGGAGAAGAGATAAGATGGCTGACACGTTAAACAGAGCAATAGTTACCTTGGGGTGCTCTGCTGTTTTAATTTATGGGATTTGGCAAACCTGTGCTACATTTTGGTTTGTCACTGTTCCCCAATTTTTTAGATCAATAATAGAATTTTATGACACTTATCTATGGCTAACAATTACAGTTGGAGAGGCATTGGCTTATGTACCAACAGGCATAGCCATGACTGCCACTGGATGTGGAGCCCTAATGATTTTAAGACAGATACTGGCTTTTACTTTTGGAAACACTAAAGTTACTGACCCGGCTATGGAAAAAATGTTAGAATATATGAAAACACTAATAGAAATTAACAAACAAATAAAGGAAGGGAAAGAACTTGATGCTAGGACAATTATGCAGCTGGAAATCATAGAAAGCATGGTCACAACAAAGAAAGGGGGTGAAAAACAATAAGAGATTAAAAAGGACAACCCAGAAAAGCAAGAAGTTGCAGGGGCAGAGTCAGCTCCTGTAACAATACTTCCTATTACAGACAGAACAATAGTACAACCGGATGCTGGGATTATACATGTTAAAGGATATAAACCATTTATTGGAGGGGATCTAGAGATTTTAAAAAGGAGGTTCCCCCCGTTCTTTGAAAATCCACATAAGGCGATAAAAGAATTCAAACGGGCAGTCAGGCTATATAATCCAAATTTTGAAGATGTGGAACTCTTATTAACAGAACTATTTACCCCGAGTGAAAAATCTAAATTTCTTGCAGAAACAAGGAACAATCCCAACCTAGCATCATGGCCTGAGCAACATCAAGATCTAGAGCTGTCATCTCATGCAAACATGACATATCTCAGGAGATGCAGGGAGGACTTGGCAAAGGCGATGAGACTCCATGCCAAACGATCAAATGCATGGGGCTCATTTGAAAAGTTAAAGCAGGGGGAGGAGGAACATCCAAGCTTATATCTAGACAGACTGTTGGAAGCTGGAGAAACTATTCTAGGGTTCAGGGACATGACTGCTGAAGACAACATTCAGCATATCAGGAGGCAATTTGTAAAAGGGAGTCAAAATTACATTCAAACCTATTTTAGACTACATTGCCCACAATGGGAGACCATGCCCATTGAGGAATTGAGAAAGACAGCAGCTTATGTCCATGACTCAAAGGATAATGACTCTAAAACATCTAGAAACTCTGAAAAAGATCGAGAGATTGCTGAGCTTAAAAAGCAATTGAGGGAAGCTCAGAAGGCCAGAGAGGTGGAAGAAATAAAAAATATGGCTCTGATGTCCACCAATCAGAGGAGCCAAAGTAGGCCTAGACAATCTAGTGGCAGTGTTAACAACAAAATTAAGAGATGTTTCCTTTGTTCAAAAATTGGCCACGTGGTAAGGGATTGTAGATATAAGTCTCAGATTAACTTTGGAAACAGGAGTAATAACAATAACAACAGGAGGAATACATACTACAATTCCAGATACAACAATTTACACACACATGTTGTAAATGTTCCTTGAGGTCAGGAACACTTTTCCCTTTTTGTATCACAACTACTTATCCAAGTGCTAGACCCTTAGTGCTTAATAAATTATTCTTAGCAATCCATAAACATTTATTAAGTGTCTACTGTATTCTTGGCACTTGCTAAGAGCTGGGGATACAAGGAATGGTATTAGCCTAAAGGAGCTCATAATCTAATGGGGAAGCTAGTATATAAAAAGAAGTTGAAAAGGGCAAATGGGAGGGAGTACTTGTGACCAATGGCATGATAAAATTCTACAGCTCAAGGTGGAAAAAAATTTCATTTCATCTTGCAGAAGAGTTTCTGGAGATGGTAAAGTCCAGGAAAGTGGCTGTGTGGGACATAAATGCTTGTTGAATGATTGCTGAATAAAAGACCTCATCACAAAAGCTCCTTTTTCCTATTTAGTCTGTTTATTATTCTTTTTTCCAGTTAACGTTCTTAAATGTTTTAGTATAATTTTGGTTATTTAGGTCTTTTTTTAAGCTTCCTCTTTTTCTTTCTGTTGCTTTTCCCCTTGGGCTTCTCTCTCACATAAACATCCCACCCCCACCCCAAAAGAAAAAACCCTATACAATATTTGAGGGTCTCAGTGGGTCAGCTCCCATTCAATAATGTGGCTCACCAGCCACTACTACTGTGCTTAATTCTACCAGTCAACCATAAGAAACATTAAGTACCTTTAGTTAAAGAATACAAAGAATAAAATGACAAGAAAAGATCCCCTAATGGGATGCACTCACCCACAAGTAGGGGGAGGTATATACAGGAAGAAAGTGTGATCAGGTAATATGCAGAGAGAGTATCCACAGAAAATCCCTGTGTGGCCATGGTACATAGTGTGGAGGGCACATTCATATGAACACATGGTTCAGCTTTTTAAAATCATCTGGTGCTTTTTAGTAATAGTTACTGAGAAACAGTATCTGGAAAGCCTCCCCCAACAAAGCTAATGTTCTTTTAATGCATAGTCTGGTGATGGCAAACCTATGACACACGTGTCAGCATGGACACGTGTAGTCATTTTCAATGACACACAGCCACATGTGGCCACACACAGAAAAGTATGGGGCCGCATGCCAAGGATAAAACATTTGCTGTAGTGTAGTGTAGAAACTCTGTGCACAACAGATGACAATTCTACCTATATTCATTTACCTATTTTGGTTTATTAAATACAGTTATGTATTGCAATTATACATTTTTGTTATTTAAACCATAAATATCACAAAACTATGGTTTTTTTCTCAAAGTGGCACACCACTCGAGTTATGCTCAGTTTTTGGTGAATTTTGACACACCGAGCTCAAAAGGTTGCCCATCACTGGCATAGTGCAAGCTTTGAGCCTTCATACTTTGGGCCACTCCCCAGTCATTTTTACAACCATTCTACCAGCACTTGAGTCTTTCTTCTCATCTTCCTCATCTCCCTTCTATCAGAACCATGACGATGGTCCTTGACTCTGATAGTGAGATTTTACCTTATTCTACCTAGAAATATGTCTCCATGTCAATTTCCAAACCATGCTGCAATGAAATATTCCCTCTACACCCTGTATATTAAGGGTTCTGCTCTTTAAACATTGTTTTCTACCATTGCAAGCTGTTCAAGGTAAGGAAATGTCGATTGCTTGTATTTGTACCCCCAGTGTTTAGTACAATGTTTTTGGAACATCGTAAATGCTAAATATATGCTTTCTTATTCACTTACCTTATCCAGCCAGGAAGCCAACTGAATATATCAGAATAAAGCTGTCTATTCTTTTTTACTATTTTTGATGCTGACTCCATTTCGGGGAGTTTTTACCTCCCTCCTTTCCCATTTCTACCCTCTGTAAACCATAGGAACTGTGTAGAACACTAGAGTGATGAAGCCTGTCTCACTCCTCAAATCCTCTATGATGAGCATCAAAAAAAAAAAGCTAAGGTGAAAAAATTAAAGAACAAAATCTGCATTCCTGACTTTATGTAACTCTATCAAAACCAAAATTATTAATTTTTTCTGTGTTGCATTCCAGCTAACCAAACCTTCTTCTTAGTATCCCTACCTTGTTCGTTTCAAGATATTAATATATAATCATCCACTATATTTCTCTGTTAAATCTAACGAATTTTTTTATCATCTAAATTCATGTTATACTTAGCCATCCTAGCTTCTTCATTTGACAAGCAGACAATCTTTTCTGGTTGAGGTAGTTTCTAATTTCTTTGACTTTTGATTCCCATATAAAATTGATTAATCTATATTTGTATCCATTATTTTATCTTATTTCTCATTTTTCAGCTTTCTTAAATAGGCCAAATAGGATTTTTTCAACTTCACATCAAAACATCTTCTTGTTTATATTTTTCTATATTAATATTAACTCTTTTTGTACTTAACAAGTAGGTAATCTGGCTATACACAGAGAGCTGATTCCAAAATAACTAACATCTGAGCCACTCATTTAATAATACTAACATATAATTTATTTTTAATTTTGTGATATTATTATTTAATATTTGCCATGTTAAGCACTTCCTGACTTTTTTTTAAAGAAAGTCTCCATGACATATTTGAAGTAGGGGTTGGATTCTCTATAGTATAAAAACCTTTGGCTTTCTGTATGTTTGTTTCTTATTCTTGAGCTATTTTCCAAGGCATCTTTCACCATTTCCCCTTAAAATCTACCTTTAAAGTAAAGTGACTGAGTATACAGATTCATTTGAAGTTCTTCAAAGATTTTTCACTACCTCCTCAGCCTCTACAAGAGATTTTTACTAATCAACTACAATTATTTGCATAAGGTCATTTCATATATGCTCTTCTTGAGTATAAGAAAAAGAAAATATCCAAACCTTCTATGAAATGATCTTTTCTTGTTATAATTGTGGGGGAACAGGCCAACAAGGGCTCAGAACATGCACAAGATACTTTGCTTGGTACCAATCCACATGGACAAGCCTGCTTTGGCATATGCTATTATAATACAAGAATTCTGCTCCACTTCAGAGCAGAGTTAGGTGCTGTTTCTTATTGGTTTACTACAGAGTGAAAACTTTTTATTTGTCTGCTGAGTCAGAGCTGTGCACATAAACAAAAGGAGGAGTGGACAAACTCTTGCTCTCTTCCATGCATCTTTTGAATGAAGAACATGTTAAGAGCATCTAGGTTGGGGTATAGAGGAGAGGTAGTAGCTGCCTTAGTTTCCCATCCAGCTGCCATGCATTTGTGAATGCCTTAGTGCTTCTTTTTTCTTTTTTTTTCTTTCTTGATCATAGCTGAAACAGTATCTGAGAGAGGTGGTCAGAAGAGTTATACAAAGTACCCCAAGGTATATCTTGGTAGAGATGAGAATTTAATTGATGGGAGCAGATAAAATCACCATGAGAAATAGTAAAGCAGAAAATGATGAGTCTCCATTCTGAAGATCAAATTCTATCAGAGCATCCAAAAGAAGCTGTACAGATTTTCCTACCTGCTCTTGGATGCTGCTGAAGGACTTCATGATTTGAGATGACAAACAATCTCCTTACTGGTGTAGTATAGAGAAGGGGTCATATAGTTTTTTCAAGCTTTGGCTGAGTTCCAAAAAGCAGTTAGGAGTTTGGAATCTGGAGGAAAAGACAGTTGATTAGGGTCTCCTGTGGAGGGAGGTTGTCTGATCAGCCAAGCTGCCTCCTTACCTAGCTGTAGTATTGAAAGTTAGCCTAGCTTTGATATATTTACTTAAGAAATTATTATTTTGGATAAACCCTTTATATCTTCCTTCCCTAATATTATTTCCTACCTTCCCTCCCTTACCTTATATGTCTGTGGAGTTAATAAGGAGAGTAATTAGAGAGGAGTTCAAAATCTGTGAAGGGTTAATTGCTATTTGACAGTATTAGATATAAAGAAACTAGTCAGTCATCATTTATTCCCTTTAGATAGCAATAGCATTTTGTAAGCTGAGTTAAAGGCTGGTCCTTACTCAGACTCCATCTTTGCCTCCCTTCCCCCACCTGAGGTGCCTGAGACAACTGTTAGGGCTTTCCTTCAATCCACTTTCCTGACACATCATCCTTTAAAGATAATAAACCCTTTTGTGTTTTCAACAGACCTATTAGTATAATTTGTCTGTTAGTTATTAAGAGAGGGAAGAAGAGGGAAAGAACGGTTTGAAGGGAAGCCGGGGTATCCATCTTGGAGGAAGGTGTTACTTCAAAACAAGTCCCTTCCTGTGAAATTAACTAAACCCTGTTTGTTAATTTCAGTTTAGTCTATTTCCCTCAGTTTGTGTTTGAGTCTAAGTCCCAGTCTGTAAAGCCTGCTGTTTGTCTGTTTAGTTTAATTTCTCCTCTCCCTGAAGATCTCTGTTTCCCTTCTGTGTTATACTCCTGACTTCAGCCCTATTATATCCTGAATCTCCTTAATCCCAGCCTACCTGTAACCTAGATTACCCACTTAGCAAGTCTCTGACAATCTCCTTTCAAATTCCCTTATCCCACACACCTTTTCTCAAATTATCCCCATAACACTGGTTACTTAGCCTTGGGGAAGAAGTTGCAGCAGATAAAAAAATGAAAGCATCTGGATTATTATTATTATTATTATTATTATTATTATTATTTTCAACTCTACAGGACAAGTAGCAAATAATTCTCCCATAAAAAGATGAGGAGGGGAGAGTTACCACTTCTTCCTCCAGCCTGGCAGCACAACTCTCAAATGGCAGCCTCTAGAGCAGGACAAACTTGAACTTGGGCCTCTGGCTGCCTTTTCAGCTTTGTGTTCATTTCTTCCATGAATACAGATGACTAAAAATTGATTTGTAGCTCAATTTGTACCCAGTCTTTCAAGAAAACTGAGTCTGAGAGGTCCAGAGATCCTGGGTTAAAAAAATCAGAGGCATCAGGGGGAGTTTCTGTATCAGAGGATACTACCATCAGAGCCCAACCTTTAGTCTAACTTGCTAGAAGTCATACACCTTGAGGGAACTGTTTGGACAAAGCATAACCAAGGAGAAATTAATAAAATGTCTATTCATCAATCCTACAAAATGTTTTTTTAAAGCTTTTAAGTCTCAAACTCTGAGAGTTGTAACAATAGTATGAACCACTAAATCCTGTTTTAGGTGTTTCTATCAGTGTGTACTTGTAAGTCTTTTGTAGGTTAAGCATCTCTTTCGTGTAGAGGAAACAAATAGCTGTCCCATATGTGATTTATATTGTACACTGTGTACCTTTCTACTCCCTACTAGAGAAGAACCCAGACTTGAGCCAAAGCTGAGCTTTAAGTAATTTTTCCCCTGGGCACTGAGGTGGGAATATATAACAAGTCAGTGTCTGAAACTCAGGCACCCGGGAACTGAACTCTGGGATGATGAATGTGGGTCTGGAGTACCTTAGTGTAAAGACAGGGCTCAGTGCCCTCAGTTTCTTGGATCCATCAGTGCTTCTAATTGTTAGATTTACAAAATAGAGGAATAAAAACATGGGAAGTATGGAAAAGTATGAAAAACATGAAAAATGCAGAATCAAAAGAACAATATGCACAATAATCACAAAATGGACAAGATGATGAAAAAGTGGTATGATAGAGCGGAAAGAGAAATGGATTTGTCTTTGGAATCTGGATTAAAATCTACTATTACTTACCTGTGTGCTCTTGGACACACTCTTGGAGGCTCTTTGGGCCTCAGTTTTCTCATCTATAAAATAAAAAAAATTAGGCTAAATGACCCCTAAAATGTCTTCTATTTTAAAATCTACCATCCTGAAAACAATGTAAATGCAGGTAGCACTGATGACCAAAAACCCTTCAGGTTAGGTAAAATGAACAATGCTTTAAAAAGCATTTAAAGACTTTAAAAAGTTGAAAGCATATTCTTCCTTTCAAATCACAAATTATGAAATACAAAAGCAGAAAATGCACATATCATAATTTTCAATTACTGTCAGTTTTGTTTACTATCAGCAAGGTTTTTAAGGTAATATTTGGGAGCAGGTTTGAGTGACTGTTGAAATATATTTTGGAGTTCAAAATAAAATGTATCAATAAAAAAATCCAAAAGTTTAAAATCATTGTGTTAGCCTTAGTTATCTTGCATAATAAGGATATTGTTCTCCAGACATATAAATAGTATTGTGTCAGATTCTCTTACAAAAAGTAAGTGGACCACAGAACACAACTTGAAATGATAAAAAGGACTCTGACTTAGGATTCAGAGACATTGGGTATTCAGCATCCTCTTCTCCTTCCTTTGTCATTTACTCCTTATGACTGTGGACTAGTCACTTAACCCCTCTCTAAGCCTCATTTTCGCCATCTGTAAAATGAGCAGGTTGGGCTAACTGGCTTGTAGAGTCCATCGCAGCTCTAAATTTATGGTTCTGTGATAATCACTTTTCCATATCATATGGGAATCTGACACACTTTCACAAATTCTCATGTTTACTCATTAATTCTTCATCTAGTTTTTGGAAGTCACCCTGATGGTTTATGTCAAGCTCATATAAAGACATCTAGGTTGATTCACTGACTCATAAACTTGATTTCTGTTTTAGTTCCAATTTCTATCCTTATATCTAAGGGGGTTATCTTGGACCATAGTGTATAGCTAATTTGTGAGATTATTTACTCTAGAGTCACAATCCTGAAGTAGATGAAGTTATTATCTGAAACATTCTCACTTCCCTGTCTCTTTTCCTTTCTTCACCTTTAAAATGAAAATATCAGTACTTCTTGGTTGACCTTTGGGAGCATTCCCCCATGAGGAGTATTTCTTTGACTTCACCAGTTCCAATACCAATTCTCACCTAGACCAGATATGGTGACCTGACCACCCCCAACCAACAAGTAGCAGAATCTTATTGGCCACATCTCATCCCATCATGAGACATAGGGTCACAGATGGTCAGCCTTTTCCATCATACTGAACCTCTCTCCTGTAGACATGGCCTGTGAATCAATTCTTATTTTAAAATATTATTAAAATAAAGTGTATTGAAATATAATAAGTTCTACTGGCTTAAAAAAATAACCCCCCCCCCCAAATTCTGAGAAACACATTAGGGATTTAAAGGGGATCAAAAAGTCCACAGTGGATCAATCATGTGTCAAGTTCAAAAGCTGACTTAATTCTGTACTAACAGTAAGGAAACCTCAATTCAATTCCCAACACTCTCTTACTCTGAATAAGCCACTTCACTTGAACTAGATGTTCTTTGTCTAGATAATGAGAAAAATTGGACTTGCCATTTTTCTAGCTCTACTGGGATTTAATAGGATTATATGGATGATTATTATGACATACTCTGAACTCACTTCAGAAATCAAAACACAGTTCTTACCTAAAAAGAAGTGAATTTAAGATTAGGGCACCTAGCTACATTCAACATGATATATGTAGACTCACAGAGACAAAATTGAGAAATGGTTACAGTTTTTTTAGGGATTACATTGAAGTCCCTTGGTTTGGCTTTCTTGCTCTTTTTTTTTTTTAAGTATCTCTCTCAATTGGCTGATATCAGTACATTGGGGGTTTTTTTGGTGGGGATGTTAGTAGTTTTCAGAGAATGCTGTAAAAAATTTGAGGATGGAGAGATTGCTTTCACCTACTATGATGGTGGTAAAGTGTCAGGGAAGACATTATGGGGGAAATAGGGCTTGAATTGAGATATCAACTTCCTTAGGCTCTTCAGAAAGACTATAGATACTGTTACCATATTTTTAAGAAGCATTGGAATACTGAAAAATAGTAATTTAACAATAATTTTGTGAGAAGTCTATAATAGTTTGTTGTTCAAGAAAGCTAACTGTGCCAGATATCTATCCCAAGTGAAATAGAGAAAGAGGTTCAAGACAATTTTTTTTTCCAGAAAACTGTTTTAGCTTTAATCTCATTAATAATCCTGCAGAGAATTCTTGAGAAAAGGTTTTCATCGGTATTCTTAGAGCACTGAAATGGTAGGAAATGAAGTGGTGTGTCAACAGTTGTGGTAATGTTTAAAAGAGATTTTTGTTGTGATCTTTCTCATTGCTAACAGTGTAAATAATTATTTGACTTCATTTTATTGCTTGCTATATTACTAATAAATTATTAGCTAATAATCTCAAAATTTACTTAAGTCTAGTAGATTGGGGGTTTGAAACATAAGAAGTTGGATGAACAAGTACTTTATGGAAAGAGGGAGTTTTCTAGTTTATTAAATAATTAATATCTTATAAACTAGAGTGAGAGTTTAGAGCTAATTATTTAATTAATGAGAAATAAATTGCATTCTATTAATGTGGAAATATCTTACCTCCTTGGTTACTATAGAATCTAGTATGAGAATAAGGGGAAAGCTGGAATAAATGGGGGACCTTCTCCCACTTATGCTGTTCAATGAATGTGATAGACCCTAAGTAACTACTATATGAGGGGTATGAGGAGAAGAAACTTCAATATCTGGGAAAAATTGTGAAGTCCTGCCAAAAGTGGGGAAAGAGGGAGCATCTAGGTCAGTGATGGTGAACCTTTTAAAGACTGAGTATACAAACTGCACCCTCACACCACATGTGAGCTGCCCCCATTCCCCCAGACATGGGAGGGAAGAAGAGCTCCCATTGGGCTGCTGGGCAGAGGGACGGGGGAAGTGAAAAATTTGCCACTGCCATAGGTTCACCAGCATGGATGGAGGTGATACAATGGCTATAGGACTGAGACTGGAATCAAGAAAATTGGTTCCAAATCCAGTCTTAGATACTTACTCGCTGTGTGACCTTAGAAAAGTCACTTAATCCTGTTTACCACCATTTCCTCAAACATAAAAAGAGGTAGAGGAGAAAATGGCAAAAGTGGTGAGAGAAGAGGGATTTCATTTTAGACTAGACACCATAGGATCCATCCATGAATTCACTGCAGCTATACTATATAAGTTCCATCTATGAAGAAGACTGAGCTTAAAGTTGATTTTTTTACTCTTCTGAATGGAAATCTCTGTCATATTCATGTATACACTTTCTGTCTGATGGACATCTACTTTGTTTCTAGTTATTAATCATCACAAAAAGTAACTTGTGAATATTTTGGTGTATAGGACAGCTTCTTTCTGGTTTCAACCTCCTTGGCATAAATACCTAGTAATAGGACCTTTGTCACTTTTTAAGCATAATTCCACATGACTTTCCAGAATGTTTGGATCATTTCACAGCATATGTCTGCTTGTTGTGAATTAAGAACTTGATTCATTTTTGCTTCAATTTCCGTTATTCTTTGAAGTTCTTTCAGAGGCATAGGGGGTAGAATTCTCAGCCTGGTAACAGGAAGATTTGAATTTAAATCTGGCCATGTATACATATTAGTTGAGTAATTCTGGGGAAGTCACTTAACCTCTATCTGCTTCAGATTCTTCAACTGTAAATTTGACATACATCTACCTTATAGAGTTATTGTGAGGATCAAATGAAATAATATTTTTAAAGCATTTAGCACAATGCCTGACATATTTTTCCATTAATTTAAGTAGCTTCTTGACTTGTCTTCATCATCTATCTTCACTACAGTCACAATACATGTAATTAAATTGCTTGTGTTCTTTCTTCTGTCAAGGGAGTCCCTATTAACTATAATCCCAGACTCATTTTGATTTGAGTCATATATAAAAAGCAATAAGACAAGGATTCAATATGCATTCCTCCTAGGATGGTGGCAAGATGTACTGCACATTTATGATTTCTTTCTTGCAAACTTTAGGAGAGAAATTCTGGAATAGTTGGCACTTTTAGGTGCTGAATGGAATGATAGGCATTCCTCAAAATTAGGGAGATCTAGGTTCAAGTCTTGCCTCCCATACTGGCTGTGTGACCCTGGGCAAGTAACTTAACCCCTTATCTCTAAGTAACTTGCTAAATAAATTGTAGGAAAGGTGCTGTTCATTGCACACAGAGTTTCTTTACCGAGGAGTTTCCTATACTCATGAAATCCAGCCCGTGTGAAAATATCCATTAAATATAGGCTTCTTACATTGCATAAAGTCATCTAATCCAACCCTGTCTTTTTACAGATAGGAAAACCAAGACTCAGAGAAGGTAATCATCCTAAATTAACAGAGCTAGCTAGAGATGGAACTGAAGCTCAAACTTGTACAGCTTCGTGGTGAAGTGGATAGAGTGCCAGGTCCAAAATCAGGAAGAACCGAGTTCAAATTTGACTTCAGGTACTTTATCTATGTGACCTTAGACAAGTCACTAAGTCTCTGTATACCTCCCTCGTTAGTAAAATGAGGATAATAATAACTGCTTCATCCCAGGGGATGTGAGAGTTGTGAGAATCAAAGGAAAATATTTGTGAAGTTCTTAATATAGTGCCTGACACATACTAGTAGCTATCATTATTATTTTGACTTCTAGTTTCCACTCCACTTACACTGCCTCTCATTATACCCAAGTGGTAATGAATCTGATAGTGCATACAATTCCTTTATATGTCATAATGTAAAAGACCTATAGTGAAATGTAAAAGGAAGGAATACACCACATTTGGGCTCTTTTGTGAAAAAGTATTTTGCTCTGGAGGTAACATTGGACAGTTGTTTCATTTTGAACACATGACCTTACATGTAGGTGAAGTAAAAAATGCAATATGATTTGAGGGACACCAAACATCCACACGATCCTGAATTGTCCACCCTACTGCCCCTGCCATCATGTCTTCTTTCTAACATTACTGACTTCTTTAAGATAAATGCAAGTTCCTTGAGAAAAGACAATGTTTCATTCATTGCATTTGTATCCATGGTGCTTAGCAAATAGTAGCACTTAATAAATGCTTAATGATTGGATGATTGACTAAACCACACATGACAGTGGTTGTAGGCTTTTACCTGAGGCAAAATTTGGAAATAGAAAAAGTAAGTCTTTTAACTTCTTCCTTCTCAACAAACTACCCCCCTGCTTCTAACCAAGTACTCTCCATGAATTGTGAATTGATCCAACCATTCTGGATGGCAATTTGGAACTATGCCCAAAGGGCTATAAAAGGCTTTCTGCCCATGGATCCAGCCATACCACTGCTGGGTTTATACCCCAGAGAAATCATAAGGAAAAAGACATATACAGAAATATTTATAGCCACTCTCTTTGAGGTGGTAAAAAATTGGAAATTAAAGGGGTGTCAATCGATTGTGGAATGGCTGAACAAATTGTGGTATCTGTTGGTGATGGAATACTATTGTGCTAAAAGGAATAATGAACTGGAGGAATTCCATGTGAACTGGAACAACCTCCAGGAATTGATGCCGAGTGAAAGGAGCAGAACCAGGAGAACCTTATACACAGAGACTGATACACTGTTGTACAATCAAATATAACAGACTTCTCTATTAGCAGCAATGCAATGACCCAGGACAATTCTAAGGGACTTATGAGAAAGAAGGTTATCCACATCCAGAGAAAGAACTGTGGGAGCAGAAACAAAGAAGAAAAGCAACTGCTTGATCACATGGGTCAATGCGGATATGATTGGGGGTGTAGACTCTAAGCAATCACCCTAATGCAAATATTAATAATATGGAAATAGGTCTTGATCAATGACATATGTAAAACCCAGTGGAATTGCTCATTGGCAACAAGGTGGAGAGGCAGGGATAAGGGGAGGGAAAGAATATGAATCATGCAACCATGGAAAAATATTCTAAATTAATTAATTAAATGAAATTTTTAAATTCAAAAAATTAAATAAAACAACGATAAAAAAATACTCTCCATGCCCTCATTCTAGTCCCTGATTTCCAAGATCTTTTATTGTTATGCCCCACTTAATCCTATCTCCCAAAGTAATATGCCCAATAAACTGTTCCCTATTCACTGTTCTCTGTCCCTGGCCTGATTCTAAATAATCTTTTCTGTATCACTTTTCTATTAGGTGACTGATAAGCAATTCTGATTAGTTAACTCGAAATTGCAGTAATGGGATCATAGCTATAGAGCTATAAAGGGCCATGTATACTGGATGAAATGTGTTGTGTTTTTTGGTTTTTTTAAAGCTGATTTTGTCTTTTTTTGTAGAAGAGCTTTTCCTCTAGAGAGGAAACTTGCCCAAGGTCACACAGATGGTAAGAGCAGGACTGGGATTTGAACCTAGTTCTTCCAGATCCAAATCCAGAATTCTTTCCACTTCACCATACATTCCCATAAAGGTTTCAAAATCCTAATATTCGTCATCACTAAAAGGAGAAGTCAGAATCACAAATTTCAATTTTGCTTCTTTTTCTAGGGGAGATCTTGGGTGACTCTCTGAGTCACAGTTTGCTTATCTTACAGGTGAGGAGATTCAATTAATATCTCCAGTTCTAAATCTTATGACACATGGGCTGTGATATATGTTCCCTAAATAACTTTTACATTTAAAGGCTCTCCAGTTCTTTAAAGTGTCCATTTACAGAAGCTACTTAATGGAAAGTAGTTCTATCAAGGCTTCAGTGTCTCCTAATTGATGCAGACCCCTCCCAGCAAAAAAAGTTATTTTCTTGAGAACAGGGTATATAGTTCTTGAATGTCTTCCTATTTCCCTTAATAATTCCAAACTAAGTCTATTACTTCTGAAGCTGCAAATATCTATTTGCTAAGAGGTCCTTGAGCCTTGGAAAGGGTCACTCTGTGTACTGGAGCTCTGATTTCAAGTTGCATTTGTATCCTTCATCTCAAGGTATGTTTCTTTCAAATAAATAACAGGCCCTTCCACTTAACTCAGTGGCGTTGAGGACAGGCTGATTTTAAAGCATAGGGAGGTCTCCCGAATTCTTTTTAAATGATTTTTTCACCAGAAGGCAGGAAGCTGGTCCTTAAGAACTTGATGTGCCCCAGCAAAGACTTTGTGAACAAACATTTTTCAGGATTAAGTTACTGACTCCAGCTAACCTTAGCCAATGCAATAGGTTTGTCTAAGGTCTCCAAAAAGACTTTCTGTGCATGAACTGATAAATACCATAGATTTTTGTCTTACTCTTTACCTACCAAGGCCTTTGGCTCCTTCCTGTCTATTCAGGGCACAGACCACTTTTTAAAATCACTATAACGAAGAAGTTTTCTTATTCTTGGTCTTGTCAGAGTCCCACTACCTCATTTCCTTTCTTTTCTTCTCTCTTCTCTCCCACCCCACTGACCTTCATTCCTTGCCACATTTCCTGCTTCTCACGCAGTTTGCCAACATGATGATCAGTACACGGACAAATGCATCACAACCAAAGAATGAAGAAAATTGGACTTGGACCACTCGACTGCCTAGTGATTCTTAAAGTACTTTATTTCTCTTGGGCCTCATTCCTGTGGTGTCTACTTAAGTTATGACCTTTCGCACTATGACAATTTTCTGTTTTTCATTCTGGTATGAAATTATTGGTAAACCTCAGACCTGGGTCCAGAAACCCATCATAACTTATTTTGTAAGCCACAAAGCATCTTGAATGGGGCTTTTCTCATGATCTTCTGTTGTTGACAGCATTTGAAATGCCTTGTTTTCAGACACTGCACTTGTATCAAGTGCATACTTGCATCAAGGAATAAACAAACTCAAAAGTCTCATAGTTACCTGAATTGTTCTTATAATGACTCCCAGAACCATGCACTTGAAATTTATCACATTTTGTTTTTTTAGCATTTTTTAGCCATTCACAAATGCATCATTCATCCATCTTCCCTCTACTACCAACTCTAAAAACTATTTGAATAGTTTTTAGAATCATGTCTTTTACACTTCTTTGTTTCCCCTTAATATTGAGCTAAGTACAATGGAACAAAACACTGGATCAAGTCCTCCCTCTGTCACTATCTATGTGACCTTGAACAAACACTTAACCTCCAAAGGCCTCAGTTTCTTCATCTGTCAGATGAGAAGATTGGACTAAATAGCCTTTAAGATTTCTTCTAGAACTAAATGTATGTGTTCGATCCATATTTTTTTATTGATTCCAAGCTCGTAGAATTTGAAATTCTATTGGCTATAGATCTTATTTATTAAGAAATTATTTTATATAGTAATGCCCTTCCTCAAATGGAATTTGTCTTAGTCTGACACACCAAAATTTCACTCATAGGCAGCAATTACACATCAGAAATTACTGCTGAAGGATTTGTCATAATTCCAGAGTCTAGTGATATCACTCATGAACCTACAAGTCACCCTGAAAGAACTTCCAGATTTGGACTTAACCCAAGGAGCTAAGTCACTCATTCTCCAAACAATCCTATATTCAACACACAGGAATATTCTTCAGAACAAACCAAAGCTGAATTCCTTAAGGATGAACTCCTCATCCTCCCATTTCAGTGCCCATTTACAAGCTGCCCCCTTAACTAAAATGTACTTTCTTTTCACCTTTACCTCACAGAATCCTTAACTCCTTTCAAAACTTAGACCCTATGTTAGCCTCTTCCTCATGCCTTTTTTGATCCCTTCTATATCACTAATGTCTTTCCAAATTACTTTTTATTTATCTTATATGTATATGTATATTACATATGTATATATGTTTGTGCATGTATATTTTGTATTTCTGTATCCATATATTGTTTCCTGCTCTTCCCCCCCCCCCATATAAGCTCCTCCAGAGTCTGAAATACAATAGGAGCTTACTATACAGTTGTTGATGAGTTGATTCTGTGAGTATCCTTTGATTGGGAAAATACATAATATTCAACGATTACTATAAATTTAGCAATGCTTTTACTTAAATTTTATTAATCTTAACCATATATGTAGAGAGGGAAATTTTAAAATAGTAACATAAATGTATAAGACTTGCTTCCTTTTTTTACAATATCTAAAGGAATTGGAGTTAGTATAAATGTGATTTTAAATTTTGCTTCTAAAACTTACAAGGTATTTGTCTATAAGGATGTGACAATCTCTCTGAGCTTCAATTTTATCATTTGTAAGAGAGGGGTAATCCTTTATCCTTCAGGGTATTCATAGGCCACAGATTTAGACTGGGATGGGCCCTTGTAAGATAAACTAGGCCAGCTTCCTTATTCTACCAAGGAGGATATTACAACTTAAAGAAGTTAAGGGTCACCCAGGTATTGAGTAGCTAAACTAGGACTGAATCCAGGTAATAGGACTCCAAAACCATCTATGTTTTCACCATGCTAAATGATATAAATGTCAACTATTATTATCTGTGGTAATAGTGTCAAATTGAAACAGAAATGTATACTTATAATGACTTAGAAAACCACAAATTAATGTTATTATGTTTTATTCTATTTTTAAATTTACTTTGTTAAACATTTTCATTTGGTTCCTGGAAAGTTTTGTATGCCATATGTTTGATACCTCTAATTTATAGTCATCCATGCGTTCATCTGCATTTAGAGGGAAATAAGGATTCAGAATTAATTTTTTCCCAAATAAAAGTCATCAATGGGAGCTATTGGCATCTTTAACCATAGACTCCAAGTAAGCTACAACAAAGGGCACCTATATTTGGGCTAGACAGAGGATTGAGAACTTTGGATACAAATCCCTCCCTTCACATGGAAAAGTTGTACAAAGCAGGATAAAGGACCGGGTTGTCCCAAGAATTGGACATTTAGAACAAAATCATATATTTTTAATATGCTTGAAAAGAGTGTTATGAATTATGGCAAACATGCCTTATTTGTGTACATATCTATCAACATAGGATATTTCTCCTGAAAGAATGAAAGCTTAGATATGATACAAGTATAGCATGGTTACCAATCCCCATAGTTACCAATCCCCATAGTTACCAATCCCCATCCCTCATCCCCAGCATCTCCCCTGGTTGACTCATTCACTCATCTACATTCACAGTGGCAAGTGAAAAGGAGGAATCCTAGAAGGGGTGGCTATTGTTACAGCTACCTAAGGACTATAGGAGTAATCCTAATGGATGGAGGAAGGAATAATACATTCTTACTACTGTACCTTCTAGCTCCTTAGTCCCCACTGCTATGCTTTCCTTTTAAGAACTCAACCTGGGGCAACTGGGTAGCTCAGTGGATTGAGAGCCAGGCATAGAGACAAGAGGTCCTAGGTTCAAATCTGGCCTCAGACACTTTCAAGCTATGTGACCCTGGGCAAGTCACTTAACCCCCATTGCCTAGCCCTTACCACTCTTCTGCCTTGGAGCCAATACACAGTATTGATCCCAAGACAGAAGGTAAGGGTTAAAAAAAAAGAAATTAACCAGTTAAACTCCATTAATTCTGATTTACTAAAATCCACTAAAGAGAAGGAAAAGCAAGAATACTGATAATGATTACATAGCATTCCTTCTATGAAATGAAAACATTTTCCTACCAATGCATACAGTATCCACGGGGATCAAGTGGGCACAAACTTGCTATCTAACTTTTTTTTATCAATGACTTAGATAAAGGAATAGATGGCATTTTATTCAATTTCCTGATGACCCAAAGATGAAAGGGATAGCTAGCATACTTGTATGACAGTTAAGATTCAAAAGACAGTTTTAAAACATGGGCCAGATTTAATTAGAAGTGAATTAATATAAAGTCTTTTGCCTGGGTTAAAAAAAAATCTACTTCAAAAGTATAGTATCAGAGCAGCATATCAAAGCAGTAGATAATCTGAAAAAGATCTTTGGATTTTAAAGTGTTCAAAATAAGGCAACATAATGGTCTGGAAATCAAGAAAGTTTAACATAGTCTGTATTTTGAGTGGCATAGTTTCAAGGCCTAGCAATGTAATATCCCAATGTGATTTTGCCCTGGTCAGATTGCATTGGGAATATTATATTAAATTCTAGGTGATACATATTAAGAAAGAGCCCCAGTAAGCTGGAGAGCATTCAGAGAAGGAAAACCAAGATGATGGAGTTCATCCTATATACAAGTGAGTTAAAAGAACTAAGGAACAAGGGAATGTAGTCTAGAGAATAAAAGGTGGGATGGGGTAGATGTGGGCATGAGAGCTATCTTCATCTTTAGAATGCTGCTTCATGGAAGTGAGGATAACAGAATTATGTCCAAAGGTCAGAACTAGAAGCACTGAGCAGAAAATTCAAGAAGGCAAATTTGGGCTCTATCTGTGGAAAAGCTTCTTAACAATTAAACTTGACCAAAAATGGAGTGGGTTGTCTCTGGAGGTGGTGGAAGCCACATCTTTTCATGTAAAGCTGTATGTTCACTTATTAAGGATGGTTTAAAAAGGCTCCATATTCAAGGAGGAATTGGACACATGGCCTCTGAGCTCCCTTCCAACTCAACTTCTGTACTATAAGTGTAGAAAACAACACTACCAGAGATTTCAGAGAGAAGGTCATTGTCAAGAAGAGTGGGAGAAAGGAAGACTTCTCAGAGGAAGTAGCATGAGCCAGAATTTAAAGGATAAGTAAGAATTCAATAGGGAAAGAGGAGGAAGGAGGGAATTCCAGTAAAAGAGCCTAAGGAAAGACATAGAGTAATGAAAGTGGTTCAGTGGCAAAGGAATTTGAACTTTATTTGTCTGGGAACGATAAGATTATGTGTTTAGAAGTTATTTAAACACCGGATAGTAACCAGCAGAATCACATTAGGAACATATATACACTCAGTTATTTTTTGATGATGTGATCATTTAGAAAGTTTCCATTAGTCTGTCATTAAAAAAATTATTATATTTTATTTTCAATTTATTATTGTGAACTTGACAAGGCAACATATCATAATGGATAAAAAGTCAGCTTTAGATCTGAGAAGACCTGGGTTCAAGTCACTGTCACTAACATTTAAAAAATATTTTATTTTTCCCTGATTACGTGAAAAACCAATTTTTAATATTTATTGGGTTTTTTAAATTTCAAATTCTCTCCTCTCTTCCCACCCTCTCTGCCCTTTCTCCTCCCTGAGATGGCAAGCAATCTGATATGGATTTTACATGTGCAATCATATAAAACATTCTTCCATTAGTCATTTTGAATTCACTAACTTCTTAGCTTTATGACTACAAATTATACATCTGCCAATGTGCACTGGTAGAGAAACTTTCTAAATAGTGAATATTGAAAAAAAAATAAAAATCAATGAAGAATCTCTGATAAAATCATGTTTTGTTAAAACAAATTGTTAAAATTGAAATAATTATCTAAAAAATACAAATACATAAAACAGGCAGTATCAAAATAAAACCTGATCATTCAAACTGTTTGTATTTTTGTTAGAAAAATAATCATTCCATAATATAACCTTAAAGGATATCTCATTTCTCTCCAGGTTATATTCTTCTAAACTTCTCCAGCATGGCCTAGAAAACTCTTCATCCTGGAAGATGACTATAGTCCTGGAAATCATATCTTAGAAGCATGCTCCATCCTTGCATTCCTTCCCTCCACCTGGAAGATTGATCTCAGAACTGCCACTTAAAGAAGGTACCTAGGTCTGGCATTTATTGGTTTCTCATCAGGCTGAATTCTGGATCAGATCCTTCCCTTCCGTTTTCAGCTTCTTTTATGTGTTGTTTCCATCCCTAAACTGTGAGCTTCTCGAGGGACTATATTTTTGGTATGGTATTTGTTTAGGGCTGTTATGTATCACAGTGGATAGAGTGCCAGGGCCAGAGTCAGGAAAATTCACCTTCCTGACTCCAAATCTATCTTAAAACACTAGCTATGTGATCCTGGGCAAGTCACTTAACCCTGTTTGCCTCAGTTTTCCTTCTCTGTAAAATGAGTTGAAGATGTTAATGGCAAACCACTCCATTATCTTTGTTAAGAAAACAGTCACAAAGATTGGGTGCATTGAAAAACAATAAATGCTTAATAATAAAACTATTAATTATTATTAATAAAAGCCAGTTGGCTTACAGAATAGAACAATAACCATTTTTTTCTGTGTCCTCTTCTTAATTCCCTTATAGGTTCATCTCAAATACCCCATTTTATAGGGGCCCTTTCCTGACTCCCATCTCCTTTCTAGTGCTCTAGCTTCACTGAAATGGCTTTGTCTTATTCTGCCTACATTTTGTATTTACTTATCCACGTACATGTTGTATCCTTCAGTAGAAGCAAATTTCTCGAGGGCAGGGACTGTTTGTATTTGTCTTTGAGGACCTGGCACAGGGTAAGCATTTAATAAATGGTTGTTGAATTGAATCCATCAGTCTACTTGTAAAAGTTTTGTTGCCATTGTTTTAATATTGTTGTAGTCAGTGTATATGTTACATTTAGTCATTTGACTGTACTTTGCATCATTTCAAATGTCTTTCCAAAATCTGGAAAATGATTACTGACATTAAATATTAGCAGAGTCATTAAGCTGTGGATCATTTCAAGAGACAAAGGGCCCTAGTCAAAATGTGACCCCGCCTTATTGTTCACTGAGGTGAGAGTGTTGAAGCCTTAAGCTCTTGAACAGGGTGTCCCTAAATAAGTGCAAGCAATTTTATTTATTTCCATCATCAAAATCACCACACTTATTTTTGGGACGCCCTGTATACCCTCCCACATTAGGGAACATTCTTCCTCTCTCCCCTCGAGGTAAAGAATATCAAACTTGGAAAAGAAAATACTAAAGAATGTCTCCCCCTAGTAGTTGAGGTCCAAGAAAATTAGATCAATCCTTTCCCTTGCCTCCAAGTAAAATCTTGGACAAGATGGAAATTCCATTTGGAGGTATCACTAGGGCTATTTTTTATTTGCCAGCCTTCCATCAGAGGCAATGATTTCCTGGGAAGAAAAAACTTGGTGACTGAAAGAGGGGCTTTTAATTCCTTCCTCTTCCTAAGTAACTTGTGATCTTGATTTATCTCAGAACCTAGAGAACTTTCCTTTTAGCATGGAAGGGTTTGCATTTTTCAGGGAGAGTCTTTTGTGGTTCCTGCCATCAAAAACAACCTACAGGTACTCTGAATGCACAGAACAGTGTCTGAGTTCAGGGAAGGTGGTGAAGAGGGTGTTGGTAGTGGGAGGAGGTCTGGAAATTAAGAGAACCTGGGTGAATTGCAAAAATAACATTGTGATTCAGTGTAGCTAATTGGGTGACCTATCAGGTGGCAAAAGGCAAAAATGCAAAAGGCTTGGGGATGACAGAGTGTCACCCTGGTCTTGATGGGAGACTGTTCTTTTTTTTTTTTTTTAATTGCACACAGTGTTAAATAGTCCCAATGTGATGGTGGCCTCCACTCCCTGGCTGACCTCCCCCTGACTTCAGGCATGAAGAAACAGTAAGATTCTGTGTTCTTGCAGAACTGGGCCTTCCTATGACCTGAGTGAAACCCCTGCACCCCTTTCCCACAACTCTCAGTAAAGCCTAGCTATAGTTCTTGGTTTATTTTTTCAGGTGAGTAAACTCTGTATCAAATACTGGTTTCTCAGTTGCTTTTAATTAGGCTTCTGGAATCCATTCTTTCATCTCGGGTGAAATCTGCGTCACTTTTCTCTAGCTATTTTCAGTTCTAAAGCCATGGGTTTGCTTTTAAGCAGCTAATTGAAGGCACACAGGAAAGGAGAAAGGGGCTAATCCCAATGATTTGAAATTTTTTATGGTCATGATAAAACCACACTTTTTTTTTGCAGTATAAAACAGCTTTATAAAATTTAACTCCACAACTGCTTTCCGAAAGGCATAAAGGGAATTTGGAAAAGAAGGGCTCAAATTGTAATATTACAGGTCTTCTCCATGTCCTAAAAACTTTGTGCAGAGAGCTATAAAGCAAGCAAGCCAACACGAATGTGATACAATAAAATTCCCCCTTTCTCTATAACTTTTCCCTTTGGGTTGATGGCTTTCTCCTATCAACTGAGGAAGAGAATCCCCACCTGCAGGTTGGATCTATGCACTGGCAAACACAGAAGGTGGTCAGCCAGGTTCCTCTCCTGTATATCAGTGGTGAGGACTTGGAATTAATATTTTGTACCCTGGTTACAAGACATAGCAGTAACCACAGGCCACTGTTTAATTGAACAGGCACTATAATCAAGTTTTCTTTCCTGGCTGGGATTTCATGAAGACCATATCCAATGAAAGGAAGGGATCCTATGAAGTGATGTTGCTGGGTTCTAGGGAGCAGATGCCATCTTTGATTTCTGAAAGGGCAGGATATTTCTCACATTAAAATTCCTGGTGGGCAGCCCAATGTAATACAAAAGACAAGGATAAGAGAAAAGGCTCTAGTCCAAGGCATTTCACTTCCTAGGATCCTGGATGGCAGAGCTGAAAAGGACTCAGAGATTTATTTCATTTCCACTCATAGCTAGAAAAACAAATCCTCTTTACAAAACATTTGACAAGTGGCCATCCGTATTTTACTTAAAAACTTCAAATAAGTAGATCATATTACCTTCTGATGAAGTTCATTATACTTCGAGGTATAATGCCCATCTAAGTCTTCCCTTCTCCAGGCTAATATATCATAAGTTCCTTTAGTACTGATTAAAGTCATGTCCCCATATGGCATGATCTCTAATCCCCACTGCCATCTTGGTTTCTTCCTCACTCTAGCTTATCAGTGTCCTCTAAAATATTATGCCTCAAATTCTTTAGACTTAAGGAGGAGGTTGGTCTAAATGACCTAAAAAGGTCCTTTCTAAAAATAAGAGTTTATTAAACAAGGTTTCTACTCATATTTACATCAAAAGGTCTTGTGAAAAAGTCAACTTCATGTTCATCTTTTGCTCTTTTAGGCTTCTTCTGTAATCTAATTATTACTGCAGATATTAGACTGAAATAATCAGTCAGTTAATAAGCATTTATTAAATACCTACTATATTCTAGACACTATACTAAGTTCTAGGGATTTAAAAAGAAGAAGCAGGACTCACAATCTAATGAAGGGAAACAATAATCAAACAAATATGTATAAACAAGCTCTATATGGGATAAATATTGTGGTGGTAGTTGTTTGTCCGTCATTTTCCCACAAGACCAATGACATCATGGTTGATGTCTTGCCTTGTGCATGAATTTGATTTAAGTGGGCAGAGTTGCACAAAGTAGTCAGTCTCACTCTCCCTTCCAGTCATCAAAGTTCAGTGGCAAGACAAAAGTCAGCATGACTGGTGAAAGCTCAGGAAATAGTGGATAACCTTGGCCTCTTCAACATCTGATGAAGCTCTAAGCACTCCATAGTTCCTGCTTCAGTCACCTTTATGGCCATTGGAGCAAATTGTTCTCATCTGCCCATTCCGCCAGAAGAAGTTTTCTCAAGTTTGGGGTAGACACCTCACTAGCTCATCAATGTGGCTTATCAGTTTCCCTCATCCTGGTTTAAGCCCATGTGCTGAGGTGTGGCTGTTAGACATGCACCAGCATCTTGGAGCCACAGGTGAGAGATGAGTGCCAGGTGGATAACAAAGGTGGATGAGCAGCCCTGAGAAGGACTTGGCAAGTCCTCACACCAGAGTTGCTAGTCTTCTTTGAACACCCATATATCCCACATGGTTCTGATCATGCACAAGTTAATTGGAAACAATTTAAAAAGAAAAAGACACCAGAATTAAGAGGGGCTGGGACAGGTTTCTTGTAAAAGATAGGATTTTCCATGGGACTTAAAAGGAAACCAAAGAAGCCAGTAGTGAAGATGAGGAAGGAAAGCATGCATGGGGATCAGCAAGAGAAAATGCCCAGAACTGAGAGATGTTGTCTTTGTTTGTGAAACAGTAAAAAGATCAGTGCTGAATCAAAAAGAACATGGAGAGTAAATTATAATAAAATAGAAAGATAAGAGGGGGCCAAGTTATGAAGAGGTTTTTATATTTGATTCTGGAGGCAATAGGAATCCACTGGAGTTTTTTTTAATAAGTAACATAGTGACATTGTCAGACCTATTCTTTAGGAAAATCACTTTCGTGACTGATAGTTTGGAGCAGGAAGAAACTTGAGGCAGAAAAATCTGCCATCATAGTTAGGGTTATTGCCATAATTGTATTTTTATAACTAAAAGTTCAAAAAGTATAAGTACCTACCATATGTAAGGCAAAGGCAGAAATCAGAAATATAAATAAAAGATGGAAAGTACTGCATTTGGGCCCAAGCAAAGACCCAAAGCTGACAATTCTGATTAACAGCTATTTTCTACATACCTGCAATTGGGCTAGCATCATGCTAAGTGCTACTGAAAACAAAGCAAGATGGTCATTGCACTTGGACAAATTTTTCTTGCATTTATTTATTTTTCTTTTTTTTCCATGGTTACATGTTTCTTGTTGTCACCCTCCCCTCTTCCCTCCCCCCTCCTAGAGCTGACAAGCAATTTCACTGGATTATACAGATTATTCATTTTTGTAAGTAAATAATCCTTTAAAACCAAAATCCCAAATCATATACCCATATAAACAAGTGATAAATCATGTTTTCTTCTGGACTTCTGATCCCACAGTTCTTTCTCTAGATGTGGATAGCATTTTTTCTCGTAAATCCCACAGAATTGTCCTCGATCATTGCATTGCTTTTAGTAGCAAAGTTTCAGTTACTGTCTATAATGTTCTTCTGGTTCTGCTTATTTCACTCTGCATCAATTCATGTAGGTCTTTCCAGTTCTTATAGAAATCAAACAGTTCATCATTCCTTATAGCACAATAGTATTCCATCACCATCCAATATTACAATTTTTCTGTTATTCCCCAATCAAGGGACACCCCTCGTTTTCCAATTTTTTGCCACCACAAAATTGCAGCTATTGATATTTTTATACAAACAGAACCTTTCCCATTTTTTAAATCTCTTTGGGATACAAACTTAGTAGTGGCATTGCTGGATCAAAGGACATGCATTCTTTTAAAGCCCTTTCGGGCATAATCACTTGGACAATTTAAATTGTGGTCAGGGACAAAATTGAGACTACTATAGCTCCTGCTTTTTGGAGAAGAATTCTTTTGTCAATGGCAGAGGGTTTGGAGGATAGATTACCCCAGAAGACAAGTGGGCTTTTGCTGGGTTACAAGAGAGGGTCATCCCTACTCTACTCAAAGCTTTGGCTGGGAGAGAAGGATTAGTGATAGGTTGGTGACCTCATAGGATCATACATTTAGAACTAAAAAGGATCTAAGAGATCATCAAATCCAAGCTCTCATTTTACAGATGAGGAAATGGAGGGCCAAAGAAATTAAGTGACTTGCCCAGGGGCCACATAACTAATAAAAATCTGAGTCAAAATTTAAATCCAAGTTTTTCTGACTCCAAAGTCAGTGCTTTCCCTTTTTTTATACAATTTTAATAATAGATTTCTGACATTTTGCAATTCATGTTCTCTCCTTCCCTCTCACCCATCCACCCTCCCCAAGATGGCAAGTAATATGAGATAAGTTGTACATGTGTTATCAATCAATACACATTTCCATGTTCCTTATATTATGAAAGAAAACACACATCACATAAATAGAGAAAAATTCATGAAGGAAATAAAGTGAAGAATGGGCTATTTCGATCTACTTTTGGTCCATCAGGTCCTTTAATGGCAGTGGATATCCTTTTTCATCATGGATCCCTTCGAAGTGTTCTGAATCCTTGCTTTGCTGATTAATAGTCAAGTCATTCATGGTTGATCGTTATACTTCATTGCTGTTTCTGAATACAATGCTCTCCTAGTTCTGCTCACTTCATTTTGCATCATTTCACATCTTTCCAGATTTTTTCGTGATTTTCTTATTCACATTTTCTTAGGGCACAATAATATTCCATTATAATCACATTCCACAACTTGGTCAGCCATTCCCCAATTGATGGGCATCCCTTCAGTTTCTAGTTCTTTGCCACCACAAAAAGAACTGCTAAAAAAACATTTGTACACTTCCTTCCCCCCTTTGCTAGTGCCCTATGCACTCTGTCATGCTGCCTCTCTTGCATATTATAGGAATTTTCTCAGTTTGTGTGGAGTCAAATATATGAGCTTTATTCATGATTTGCTTATTAACCCTGTGACTGGAAACTCAAGCTCACTAAGCAAAAAAGATTGGTCAGAAAGTTGTCATTTCAGTAAAATATTTCCTCCAGAAAGCTCTAGTCAACCAATTTTTTATTAAGCAAGTTCTTCTGTGTGCTAGATCTTGGGCTACAAGGACAACAATGAAAAAATGCCTGCCTTCAAGGAACTTACATTTTACTAAGACAACAAAACATTTACACAAATACCTGTTGTATATGGTAAAGCAATTAATCAGGATTTTAAAAAGTTTTGTAAACTTCCAGCAAATCCAAAGCTCTTTTTTGTTAAAGAAAAAACCAACACTCACACTAGTACTCACACTCTTCTACTTTAAGAGTTCAAGAAAACCAGAGTTATTATGAAACATTTTTTAAAAACCCTCTGACTGGACCCAAGACAGCTCCAGTTAATAGTCTTTCATTTTAGAGTAGTTCTTATACAGAAGTTCTCATCTACCTTTTAAAACCTTTCAGTTTTAAGACAAGGCATGTTTTATCTCTGTTACTCACATAATCCTTGACCTGAGAAACTAGAAATATAATTAGAATAATAGAGGATGCTGAATGCAAACTGCAAAATCCAAATCCTGATATTAGGATGCAAATTTTCTGGTTGAGGAGAGGCCTTTTGTGAGCATGCTCAACTTTGGAAAAAATCGCTTTTTTTTAGAACTTGTCCTACCACCTCACCAAGAAGTGAAGAACTGTTGACAATCAGCATCTTCCAAGGAAGAAAGTCTCCATGAGCTGATTAGAACAGCAAGGGGCATTAGCCAGAGCCTGCTGTGACAAGGGCTTTTTGCCAGTGTCTCTGTCTAGAATTAATAAGGGGAGAAAATGTAAAAAATGACTTAGCCTCTTAAAGTTGCCCCAGTGTTTGACATAATTTAAACTCGTATGTTCCCTTCTCTGCTTACACAACAGTATCTTTGATTTCCTGCGGACAACGGTCAGATAATGTCTACATATAATCTACAAACAGTGAGAGTGCCTATCTCATCACAACAGTAATACTGTGCGACTTTTTCCATATAACAATAAGGTATGAAAATAGTTTGTTAATTTAGTAGTAAATTGAGTTTTTAAAAAAGCCTATTGTAGACCAAATTGTCAGAGGCTAATCTATATTTTGACTGATAACTAAATATTTAGGCCTTGCTCTGACCATCACTTCCCCTCTCAAAGATTGTCAGTGGATTCCTATGGTCTCCTGAATAAAATATATTTCCTGATCTTGTCATTTGATGCCCTTCACATACTATATCTAGATTATACTTTTTCTGGGAAAAAAAGTTTTGTTCATAACTTTTGTCTTTATTTCACTATTGTTGCAAACTCTCCCTCCAGATTAAATCCTCCTTTCTGAAAAAAGAAAATTAAACAAAAATACTATAGTGACCACATCTGAAAATGTATTCAATGTCCTTTTCCAGAAGAAGTATTTCTCTCATGAGGATGAGATGTATTTATTTCATTATCTATTCTCTGGGACATTCTCTGGTTCTTTATTCTGAATTCTGCTTCTTTTGAGTGACCTTTTGGCTTGCATTGCTATAGTCAGTGTGCAGATTGTAGTCTTAGTTCTCTCCCTCTTTTTTTCCATTTAGCATCCATGCAAACAAATCCTTTGGTTAAAAGCCAGAAAGGACCTCGAAGACAATTTAATTCAACGTCTTCTTTTACAATAAAGTAACTGCAACCCAGAGAAAGAATTTGTCCAATATCATACAGGTAGCAAACATCAGAAGCAGAGATTTCATCCAGATCTGGCTCAAATATGAGAGTTCTTTCCACATTGCTCTTGTGTTTTTCTTTAAATTCCTCTTATTTGAAATCTTTTTAGCATTTAATTACTTTAACATAATTTTGTTAGTTATTCCACCAACTGGTGAGCATTCACACTGTTTCCGTTTCATTCCTAATGCCAGAAGTATCACTCTGAATATTTGAGTCCATCTTGGACCTTCATTTCTGTCTTTCATTTTCTTGTAGTGAGATGGCCATGTCAAAGGATCCAATATATCCTCCCAACTTTATCTCCTATTTTTCCTTTTCACATGTTTGATGTTCCAGCCAAACTTGATAATTTTATACTTTTTCCCATGTTGTCTCATATACCTCAAATGGACTATGGGATCTTGGGTCTAGTGATACTACAGTCCATAGGGATGGGAGGGCAAAGAGAGGTTTTATTAGGTTAAGTTTAATCAATTTTTGTTGAATTGAAGTGATAAGAATTACTATGTCAACATGACACAACAACCTCAAAAGCTAAGGTAAGGCTACATAAATAGAAGACCATCTGAACCCTGCTATATGCCTAGTTTGAGGTGCCATATTTTAAGAAGATCTCTGAGCTAGAAAGTGTCTGGAATAGGCAAATAGGAAGGTAAAAGGTCTTAAAATAATAATATATGAGATTAGGGGGCAGCTGGGTAGCTCAGTGGATTGAGAGCCAGGCCTAGAGACGGGAAGTCCTAGGTTCAAATCCGGCCTCAGACACTTCCCAGCTATGTGACCCTGGACAAGTCACTTGACCCCCATTGCCTACCCTTACCACTCTTCCACGTATGAGTCAATGCACAGAAGTTAAGGGTTTAAAATTTAAAAAAAAAATAATGTATGACATTATATTAAAAGACCTGATGCATTAGCCTATATTACAGAAATTATAGGAAGGGCATGATAGCTTTTCCATGTGGAAAACAATTTAGATTTGTTCTGATTGGCCTCAGAGTATGGAACTAAGAGTAGTATATTGCAGTTACCTAGGGGGAAGATTTAGGTTTGATGCAAAGAAAACTTTTCTAACAATTAGAGAGATAATATTTGTAAAGAACTTAGCCCAGCGCCTAGTACGTGATAGGCACCATATAAATGAATGTTTCCTTCTCTGTCCAAAAGTGGAATGGACTTGCCTCTCATGAGGAGATGGATTCCCTATAAGTGAAGGTCTTTGGTTGGAGAATGAATGATTATCTACCAGAGACAATATAGATTGATTCTTATTTAGGGTTAAGGTTGAATTAAATTATCTCTAAATTTTCTATGTATTCTGACATTCCTTAATTTTTATATTCCTGTGTCTTCCAATCTTTACTTCTATTATTTGAAGGGCCACATTAGTTCATGAAGATTCTCTTGAAGTATATGGTGATTTGAGTTAGATCTTAAAGAAAAGGAAGGACATATTTCAGCAGAGGAGAGATAAGACATATAAGGGCGAAGGTAGAGAATAATCTTGGGCCTTCTTCCTTGAAGATCCGATTCAGGCATAATTCATTCTATGAAGCTATCTCTAAGTTCCAGGCTCCTCCACGTGAAAGTGATTTTATACAGCATTTTGTCTGAGCTCCTTTACACTTATTATACTCTCTCATATATTGTGGTTCCTTGTGTATATGCTTTTGTCCCTATGATAGTATAAACTCCTTAAGAACAGACTCTGAAATATCTATTTGTAGTATTAATGCCTAGCACAGAACCTTGTACACAAAAAGTAACTAATAAATACTTGTTTAATCGTTGAATTATGCATAGAATTTTAGTATCAAATTAGTATGAAATCAGCATATTTCTTTCACTGTTTTCCCTTAACTTGTCAAAAGAAAACAATTATTTTAATTTTTCACTGTTTTTTGAAACAGACAAATGTTTTTGGAACTTAATAAAATAATAATCCCTCTCTTTAAAATTCACTTATTCAGATTCTTATTTAGTAAATCATTTATTTTGTGCAAAGAACAATAACTGATATGATCTGGTTATTTTTTAAAACATGGAAGATTTTATCTCTACCCTCAAGAATATTGCAATTCATAGTGGTTTTAAAATTCACATATGCACAAAAAGCAATTAGAAAACAAGAATAAATACTGAAGCAGTGAGGTGTCTCAGTGGATTGATAGCCAGATCTAGACAAAGGAAGTCCTGGTTTAAAATCTTGCCTCAGACATTTCTGAACTGTGTGACCCTGGAAAAGTCACTTAACCCCATTGCCTAGCCCTTACCACTCTTCTGCCTTGGAAACTACTACAGATTACTGATTTTAAGATAGAAGATAAAGGTTAACTTTTTTAAAATAGTAAATGCATTGTAGGGGCAATATACCCATTATATTCTATTCTGGTCAGATTCCCATCTATAATATTGTACTTAGTTCTGGACTCCTTTTCAGAAGGAATATTGACAAACTAGGGAAGATCAAAGAAGTTTCATCCGAATCCACATCTGAACTGCCTTTAACTGAGTGTATATGTGTGTATATGTGACTGTATATGTGTGCAAGTGTACATGTGTTATACACAGGACCTAAGGAGCTAAGTATGGCAAACATGCCACCATAAAATGACATTGTCTTAGGTCAACATCAAAACACTCTATTCTCCTTGGCTGTTTTTCTAACCCTAGAATACATGAACATCCTTGACTTTGGACGTTGAACCATGTTTTTCCAACTCACCCTTTCATTAGCTATTTCTGACAGCAGAATTCTTTACTTTAAACTTTGTATTTCGTATGTTCTCAGGCTATTCTGCCCCCATGTCCTTTGGCTTTGTTGACTCTCTTTATACCCTCCATTGAAATTTGAATAACTACTCACTGATCCCCTACTGTGCTTGCTCTCTCCCCATTGCTGTTGAACACAATAAGGATCAAAAAGATGGTAAGAAGACTTGAAATAATGTCACATAGGGAATGAAGGCACTGGGAATTGGGAGCCTAGAGAAAAAAAAGCCAAAGCAGGAGGGGAAACTTAATCATCAACTTCAAAAACTGTATGACTTGTCAGTTGGAGGATGGATTAAATGTACTCTACTGGATTCCAGAGACCAGCATTAAGACTAATGGGTAATGTTACAGAGAGGCAAATTTTGGTTCACTCTTAGGAAGAACTTAATAATAATTAGAAATGCCACATAATGGAATGGGTCAGGTAGTAAGTTCCTTATCAATGAAGATATTTAAATGAGAGCCAGATAATACTTCTTGCATGTGTTTTTAATATAGATTCAGAGCTGGAAGGTTGTTGAGTTTAACCTTTTCATTTTGACAGAGCAGAATTTAAAGTCCAGAGCAGTTAAGTGATAGCTACCAAGTTTCTGAACCAAGATTTGAATCCAGGTTTTTCTCCCTCAAAATTCAATATTTTTTTCTTTTCTTTTTTAAAATTTTTAATTTTTAAAATCTTTATTTTGAATATTTCCCATAGTTACATGTTTTGTGTTCGAATATTTTTTTTTCAAAACACCGTGTTGCCATATTTTGGTTCAGGTATGAGTTGAACTGGTTAACTTCTAATGTTTTCTACAACCCTGAGATGATGTGATTAATTCTTTAATGGGAATTTAAAATATTTACATTTGGAGAAGTTAGATGGGAGCCAGATTATAGGAGTACTGATGGGAAAGAAATGCAGACTAAGAATGGTCTACCTTTTGTTGAAGTTTAAGCCAAGAAAATTAGGCAGAAAATGAAGCCATGGTTCAAAAGCAATTTGTTTGTATGTTTCATAACAGAGGAGACCTCATTGTTTAAGACAAAGAGAAAAGGCTTTTGACCAGGATATGGAAACTAAAAATCATGGGAGAAATAGCTGCTAAGTGCCAGAGCAAAGTCCCTCATGAGATGTGAAAGGATGGGTTCCAGACCACAAATAGAAGGGTTAGTTTGGGAGAGGAATAGGAGGCTTCATCCTTTGAGAAGTCAGGGAAGGATCTACATACAGGAAGGTGTGGGATGGATCATGAACCATTCCCTCCTATAATATTTCTTTCAGTGTTCCCCCTTAACCTGTCAAAGGAAAATAATTTTTTAATTTTTCATTATGTTTTTTGGAACAGGTAAATGGGAATTTCCTTAAGGCCCATCTTAGAGGTATTTGGAGGGTCTTTGGAATACAAAAGAGATGTTTTTATCTGATTATCCTCTGTGGGAGTTTCCCCAGTCCTGACACTGCCACAAGAAGCCTGATTTGTTAGTCTCCTAAAATAATTGAAACAAGTCTGAGGGTTAAAAGAAAAACACTGACAGTAAGAGACATAAAAATAATGGCAGTAAGGTTTAAATTATATGTATGATCCATGGTCCCTAACAATATCTACTTGTTTGCCAAACCTCAAAGAAAGCCTTTTTTTGCAAAAACTCAATTTATTAGGCTTTAAAAAAATTTTAAAGCAAAGATGTGTGGGGTTTTTTTAGCTTTGAGTTTATGAATAAATTCAAGTATCATCATTTTTTTAAATGCACTGAATGTTAACCCTGGGTATACAGGAAGCTAGGAGTACAAATGTGAAATCCATCTCTCTCTCTCTCTCTCTCTCTCTCACTCTCTCTCTCTCTCTCTCTCTCTCTCTCTCTCTCTCTCTCTCACACACACACACACACACACATACAC
>NC_058130.1:621753114-621810503 GCF_016433145.1 Gracilinanus agilis
TCACACACACACACACACACACACATACACATATGCACACACACATAAACACACACAAACACAAAGACAAACACACACACACAGAGCTTGCTCTCAGGAAATCCCCCACAGACTGTCTAGTACACTAAAAAAGTGTACCAGATTTGGCCAAATCACTTCATCTTTCTAGAACTCCATTTCTTCTGTAAAAGGAACATGTTGAATTAGATGATCCCTAACCTCTCTTCCAGAATTACCTCTGTGATCTGACCTCCTTCCTTACCTGGCCAGAGTTTCTACATATCTCTCATGGTTGTTAAAGCACCATGCAAAAATAAATTATTTCTTTGTAGAACTCTATAGAACTTTGTAGAAAATAAGAGTGTAGAAAATATTTTGCTTATTGCCTATTGACTATAAAAAGGCTTTCACATTGGTAAAGCAAAATGAAGTACTACCTTAAAGACTTTACTTGTAGCAGAAATTTTTCAACCAGACATCAAAATTCATATAAGATTCCTTAAAAGGTCCAAAAAAGATCATTTTGCTGGATGAATCTCTGATTATTAATTGAGATCATTTTTATTTTATTTTAAATATTTATTAATATTCATTTTTATCATGGTTACATGATTCATGCTCCCACTCTCCCCTTCACCCTCCGCACTCCCCCCACCCATGGCCGATGCACATCTCCACTGGTTTTAACATGTGTCATCGATCAAGACCCACCCCCAAACTGTTGTTAGTTGCATTGGTGTGGTAGTTTCAAGTCTACATCCCCAATCATGTCCACCTCAACCCATGTGTTCAAGCAGTTGCCTTTCTTCTATGTTTCCTCTCCTGCAGTTCTTACTCTCAATGTGGGTAGCATTCTTCATCATAAGTTCCTCAGAACTGTTCTGTGTCACTGCATTGCTACTGGTAAAGAAGTCCATTACATTCAATTTTACCACAGTATATCAGTCTCTGTGTACAATGTTCTTGAGATCATTTTTAAAGGAGATATAATATTGCCAGAATTGGCTGTTGATATTAAAGAGAATGTCCAGTTTATTCCAAATCAAAGATTGTAGATAATGAGGTCTTTCTGATTTTATTCTGTTTGCAGAAGACATTGTATTGAATACATCAAAGAATTCTGAGATTTTGCAGAATCTCCTAAATGATACCAAACAGATAAAAAGAAAGTGGATGAAGAATGTCTATTGTCCAGACTATAATATGCTATTGGACAGGTTACAGTTTCCATCAATGCATATAAATTAGATAGCCACATTACAAATAGACGTAAAGTAGGACCAGAACTGTGTAGGGTTCCAGTCAATATTTTTAACAATCCTTTCCCTTTAGCATTATTATATTGCTATGAGGCATGGAGTGTTACCACTTGAAAAAATCAGATTTGATGACCACCCATATGGAAATGGAGAGATTGTTCATATTGTGAGGATTAGTAGGCTGCAACACATTATAAATAAAGAACTATTAGAGAGATAAAAAATAGAGAAATACATGACTAAAAAAGATGGGTCAGTCAGTATAATGCAGGGTTGCTAGCAGAAGCTTTTTGCTTTCGCAAATTCAACTGTAAGCAGCCCTGGCAGTTAGGAGTTTAGAATGTTCAAAAAGACAGTTGGAGCCTGAGGCTATAAATAGTGCTGAAGTTCCAACTAAGGGGCTTTTACCTGTTGGCTTGAGCTTTGACCTTTTGGCTTTTTGCCTGCTGGCTTGGAGCTTTTGGCTTTGCCTTGACCTGTGCCTTTGTCTTTTGGAGCATTTGGACCTAGCTGATTTCTCTGGACCTCTCCTTGACCTCTCCATATTATGTCCCTGCTGTTTTCCCTGAATTTCCCTGTGAGCCCTGGGAGGAAGGGTGGGCTTGGTTGTTGGACATCGTGGGTTTAATTTCTGTAGGCAAGTAGGACATCCTAAAACAAGCTACCCCTAATTCAGTGATTTGATAAATACTTCAAAGACAATCAAACCTTCCTGACTGGGAGAGCCAGCCTCTCTCAATCTAACCCTCTCCTGTGACCCATCCCCCAGCACCAGCCTGCTCCCTAGCAGCAGTTATAAAAACCTGAAACCTCTTTCCCTCTGATTATCCCTGACATTAATAAATCCCCTTTGTTACCTATACAAAGCCTCTGGTGAATGATTATATTGAAGATTAAGGCAAAGGCTGAAGAGGGAAGAATTATTTTCCTTTTATTTTCTTGGGGGAAACCTAAGCATTCATCTTGGACAGGAAATACCCAGTGGAGACTTCCTGCAGACATCAATTTCACTGGCAGGGAGGAGCCTTTGACTCCTCCCTCAAAGGATTTTAGAAATTAACAAAAGAAACCCCCAGCCTTGATCTAAACATTTCTGACTGGTCCAAATTCCTCTTGTACCTTAGAGATACCTTCCCTGCCTGAAAGATCCAGCTTATTTCCAACCAGTATCCTCTGTCTCTAGCCTCAGTGAATAAGCCTGTTTGAGCTGCCTTCCTGTATACTCCAATTCATTCCCTTACCTTCCTATATACTACCTATCTCATTCATCTCTTCCTTACACTCAGCTATCTCCTTCATTCCTCCTCCTTATCACCTATATCACCTTTATCCCTCCTCACTGTCAAGATTGCCTCACTTCTTCATAATATCAGTAAGTGATAATTTGTAGACAACCTGATCCATTTGTCTCCTATGTCAGGAGAAATTAAAGAAGATACACTGAATGGATTCCTAGGATGTATTTATGGATGGAGGAGGTTAAGAGTCTCAGGTAGGATTGTGTTAGAACCAACTCAATCTGGCTCATGAGAGCCAGTTATTAAATTTTCAACATGAACATTTATACCACAGAAATAAAAAAATCTGCAATTCAGGATGTGAGTTATTGTTTTGTTGATTGTCTAAATTTAACACAATGAAGTAGAAAATCTTAATAATGTAGATAAAACTTAAAAGTATGTTATGAGTATATATTTTTTAATCCCCCAGGCCAGTTGTTAAACATTTACTGTTGCATTAGCTTATGTCTCAGGTTATGATTGTTGTGGTTGAAGCCTTGTATTCATGATAGCATTGGCCAGGCCAATTAATTTGCTGTAGTTTTGTTGACCAGGTCAATGACAGTATTTATAGGAATATCTTGCCTGCCTTGGTCATCACCACTCATTAAATGAAATTGCCAGAGGAACATTCCTATGTGAACCAGCCAGAAGTTGTCCCAGCAGACCAACAACTTGAAATAGAAAGACCTTAAGCAGAGTTTTCCACCCTTCATGCCCAGCCCTTCCCAAATGCTCTAACCCAGTTAAAAATCTCTCACCAGCTATCTTAACAAGCACTATCTAAGCAGCACTTACAAGATGCAGGTGCCCATGAAAGTCAGATGTCAGAATCTCTGCCCACCTCCACATCCTTTAACAATGAAGCTTTGACTCAAATGAATAGCGAGGTATAGCTCCTAAATGAGAAGAAGGCTCTTATGGAACTAGAAGGTGGGAATCCACATCCCCATCCTCAATGAGAGAACTTATTTTTAATATATTGAATTATTTCTATATTTGAGTTTTGAACTGGGACTGAAATCAGTTCTTTGACTTTTGTGCATCTTCTTTTGTTCTTAGGAACTTCAAGGAATGCCTCCCCACTAAAGTCTGGTAAATAGAAAGGGAAAATAATGAAGCTCCTCTTTCTCAGTAAATAAGGATTGGTTTAAACCAGGAATTTTTGCTAATAACAGTAAGTATGTGTGAGAGCCCACCATCATACAGGGGATTGAGAGGGCTTAATAGTTTTGATAGAGTGTGGAGGGAAGAGGGGATGGGAAATTATGAATCATGTAACCATGGAAAAATATTCTAAAGAAAAAAAGAAAGTTTTGATGGATCATCTCCTCTTTGGCTATTTATCATTGACCTTGTTCTGGGATTTCTAAGGGAAGGGCTGGATCATGAGCTTTCAGAGTGTCTATTTATGGATCTGCATGAGGAATCTTCAGGGTCTTTGATTATCAAGATGATCTTGGACCATTAATATATTGCTTAATGCTAGCCTAATCAATAAACCAATATTCTTGCCCAGAAGCCAGTCTCTAAGAATCTTTAATTGTCACAATATATTGATCTACAAAGTGCTGGGAAGAATGAGGGCAATACCTGACCAGATTCTGGCATTCATATCCCATAAGGGGAGAGGAGACCATAATTCCTCAAACAAGGTCACTCACTTGTGCAGGGGCATCCTCAGAGAGAACAGAGTATCCTGGTAAGCTTGGCATACACACAGCTAGTGTCTGGATGATAATGGACTAAAGTGGCTCTGAGTATGGAATCAAAGTATTCCAGGGGACAGTGCCCTGAATTGCCTGTTGAGTGGGGTTGGTCAGAGCAGTGGTACCCAGATGTCCAACCTGTAGGAGGAAATGAAAAAGTGACTTGTGGAAGCCTGACCTGAGCCATTAGCCACTCCTGAAAATAGAAGATATGCCCATGAGGAAGGTGAAAATGATGATAACAAAGATGACTAAGGAGACTAGAAAAATCCATGTCATAAGCAAGAAGAAAGACCATTGATCGCTTTTAATATAAAATAAAATGAGCTGTTGTAGGTCCACCTTTCTGTGGAGTACAAATTGCCAAATAGTCTTTCTTTTTTATTACCCTTACTTTAAATCTTAGAATCAATCCTATATAGTGGTTCCAAGGCAGAAGAGTGGTTAGGGGTAGGCAATGGAGATTAAGTGACTTGCCCAGGGTCACACAACTAGGACTTAGTCTGAAACCAGATTTAAATCCTAGACCTCCCATTTCCAAGCCTGGCTCTCAATTACCAAGCCATCTATCTGCCCTCCAAATATTCTTTCTATGTATGTAGTTACTTATTTGTGGAAAAGACAGAAAGAAAGAAAAAAACACCGTAATGGTAAAAGTAGCGAGTGCACTGTCGTGTAAGCGTAGAGAGAAATTAAAATTATTACTCAGAAAAAAAACAAAACTTGATTTTAATAGACATTTTCAGTGACATGACTTACAGTAGACTTTGAATGTTATCCCACATACTTGATACTGTGTGTTCATCACCAGGGACATGGGGGCAAACAAACATACTACTAATAATCTTACTTCTCTCTCAGAATATGAGAAATATGAGAACAGAAAAATTTTTTGCATTTCTAGAATTAATTTTATCATGCTAATGCTATTATATACATTATATGTAATATATAATGTATATTATGTAAAGCATTTATTAAAAATTCTTTCTGGCAATTAAAAAATTTTTTGACTTTGATACACATAGAATTGTCTAATTTCTCCCTTATTCCTTATTAGTGCTTTCACTCACTCTCTGAAATTACTTTGTATTTACTCTGAATATATTTTGTATTTTCTTATCTGTTCCTTTCTAGTACAATATAAGCCATTTGAGGGCACTAACTATTTCACTTTTTGCCTTTGTATCCCCAATGTCCAGCACAGGACCTGGCACATTGTTGGGATTTGATAAATATTTGAGAGATCAAATTGAATTAATGCTTCTTTTTATAATTTCTAATTAAGCATTCATTTAAGTATAAAACTATAGATTCCTCTCAATGCTGGCCACGTGTGGGAAATGTGCTAACTTGGTTCTTTAATTCACAGTTTAATGCAGATAGCCTCTAACCATGTTATAATTCAATGCCTTCAAAGTTTTCATATCATAACCCTTCTTGGGGAGATCAACTAACTTGCTGATGCTAATTAAGTAAACATCCCCTTTGTATCTCCTCATTTGGACCAGCTACACATTAGTCAAACAATGTCCAAGTGATTTACTTTTCCTAAGAAAATTAAGCTCAGTACCTGTCGAGCTTTATTCCTATAACATCTTTTTTGTCTATTTATTTTTTTTAAAAATCCATTTTAATTAGTCAGTTACGTTTTCTTTGCCTTCTACAACTTCCTTCTCCATGTTTAGCAATATTTGTGAAAGCTGCATGATTATGGGGGGAAACTGCTGCTGCTTGTCTAGTGATTTATAACAAAACAGCAGGTGTTGTGTGGGAAGAGAGTCTAGCTAACTCTATCTTCCCGTTACTCCTTAAGTCTGCTCGTGGCTTGATTTCAAGACTCTTAGCTCAGCCCCTATCCTTGAAAGCTTCTACCATTTAGCCAACAGTCCCTGAAAATCATTTAGCTTTCATAGCAAAACCAAACCAAACCAAATCCCAGAACGATCTTTAAAATAGTGAGCATTGTGTTATCAAGAATATATCAAAAGACAAATAGCTCAAAATTCAACCAACCAAATTATTCTTTCAAGGCACCATCCGGGCTTGAACCAGATCCTCAGTTCTAGGCAGCTAGTATCAGTAGTCTTCTGCTTTTATCCTCTAGTATGGCCTAATTACAAAGAACTAGGGATAAGAAAAATACATAGGGCCAGTGCAAAATACTTGAAACTTGCTGTTCTTCTGTTTCCAATTCTCCATAACCCCATTTGGGGTTTTCATAACAAAGATTCTGGAGTGGTTTGCCATTTCCTTCTCCAGCTCATTTTACAGATGAGGAAACTGAGGCAAACAGGATTAAGTGACTCTTCCAGGGTCACACAGCTAGTAAATTTCCAAGGCCTATCTATAGCTGAGTACTGAGGAGCTTTAACCACCTCCCATGTTTCTCACTTGTTAAGTGTTGTCCTTGCATTATAATAACTATGTATTCAAAGGGAATCAAGTGGTAAAGAGACATTTGAGTAAATTATTATATGTATGACACACCGTTTCTATGTATCCCATCTTGTAGTCATTTAGTTTTAAGGTTCTCTAAAAATTTAGGTTAGCATAATAGATAAATAATTTTGGTTAGAACATTAGAGCCCCTTGGTGGCTCAAAATATTTTGTTCTGGGACTGGAGCTAGGGTAGACTTGAATTCAGATCTGGTCTCAGATATTTACTAATTGTGTGACAAATCACTTACCCTATCTTTGCTTCAAATTTCTCAACTCTAAAATGGGGATAAAAATAGCACCTATTCTACAGAGTTATGCGGATAAAATAAGATAATAAGATAATATTTATAAAAAACACCTGGTAGGTAGTAGACATTTCATAAAATACTTATTGTTTTTTCCTCTGAGGCATAAATAACTCTCTCCTACCCATCCATGACAGCCTTAACTTTTCAGTGTACTTATTTCACTTTTCCTTACCACCTCATTTTGCTCTTTAGAATCCATATTTCAATGGTACTCAAAGTATGGTTCTGGGTACCCTGAAGGGCCGTGACACCCTTTCAGGCAGTCTATGAAATAAAAAACATTCTCACAATAATATGAAGACGTTTTATTTTCTGTGACAAAAAATCTCATTTCTCAAATATTTAGGGAACTAAGTCAATTTAAAGAAAAATAAGAGCCATTCTCCAAATAATAAATGGTCAAAGGATATGAACAGGCAGTTTTCAGAAGAACAAGCTATCAATAGTGGTATAAGAATAATTCTAAATCACTAATAATTAAAGATGCAAGTAAAAACAACCATACCTATCAGACTGACTAACATTAAAGAAAAGGAAAATGACAAATGCTGAAGATATGAAAAAATAGGTAAACTAATGCATTGTCAGCGGGGTTGTAAACTGATTCATCCATTCTAAAATATAATTAGGAAGTATGCCCAAAGGTCTATGAAGCTGCATAGTCTCTGACCCAGCAGTATTGCTATTGGTTGTATCTTTACAAGATCAAAGAAAAAGTAAAAGGACCCATGCCTATAAAAAATATTATAGCAGCTCTTTTGTGATGGCAAAGAAATGGAAATCGATGGGGTTCCCATCACTTAAGAAATAGCTAAACAAGTTGTGATATATGATTGTGATGGAATATTCTTATGCTGAAAGAAATGAACAAAGTAATACTTTTAGAAAATTTTATATGAATTAGAAAGATTTATATGAACTAATAAAAAGCAAAGTGAACAGAACCAAAGGAACATTGTACATAGGAGTAGCAATATTATAACTGTAATTAACTGTGAAAGTCTAAACTATTCTGATCAATACAACAATCCATGACAATTTCAATGATTTATAATGAAATACATTATCCACTTCCATAGAAAGATCTAATGAATCCTGAGGACAGACTGAAGTACATTTTTTCACTTTTTTTTAACCCACATGGCTAATATGAAAATGTTTTCGTATGATTTCACATGTATAATGGATATCACAATGCTTGGCTTTTCAATTGGTCAGGGAGGGGAAGGAAGGTGAGATATTGGAAGTAAAAACTTTTTTAATGAATATTAATAAATCTTGAATATAAGTAAATGGTGAGTTGTGATGGGTCATTAGTGTGTTTTGATTATAAGCCACCCCATTAGTGTGGGCCAGAAGCTAGACCCCAAGAACTGGTGGAACCCAGCTGCAAAGGTCACAAGCCTCAGTATAATAATTGAGAAACAGTGCCCTCTCCAATCTACAAGTAGGACATGATTTTAATATATAATCTTTAAAAATCACAGAATATACTAGCAAAAACGAACAAATACAGAAATAAAAAAAAATAGTCTAACTCTAGATAGTTACTATGGTGGCAGAGAAGATGAAGATGAAGACATAAACCTAGAAGAGGACAATCTTGACAAAATAGTTATATGAGAAGTATATTTATTGCTAGCATATGTGTGACCCTAGCCGAGTTAACCCCCATTGCCTAGCCCTTACTGCTCTTCTGCCTTGGAACCAATACATAGTGTTGATTATAAGATGGAAGGAAAGGTTGTTTTTTTGGTTTTTTTATTAACTAGAAGCCCAAAAATCTAATTCAAAAGATTAAGTGGGTCAAAGAATCAGTCATAGAAACAATCAGTAATTATATTAAGAAAATTGGGTATATTTATTGCTAGCATATGTTGAAGGCTATCATTACTTGATAGTTCCAGACTGGACCCTCATTGCTGCTTAGTGCCAAGGATGAAGCCTTGTTGCTGACTGGCTCTAGGAGTGGAGTTCTTTGCTAATCAGTCCCTTGGGGCAGTGTGTCACTGGTGGTCCACTCGGGGGCAGGGCCTCAGTGCTGGCCATTTCTGGAGGTAGAGCCCTGGAGGTAGTCAGGTTGGGGCCTCACTACTGAGTATCCAAGGCTTCATGTGACCTTTTGGGTGTGGCCTGCCCTTGATGCTTCCTGCTTGAACTTCACTTTCCTCCAAGCTGCTAGTCTAGTCCAGAAAACTGCTACAAAATTTGTTTTTAGGCCTTGGTTTAAGGTTTTTTTGGAAGAGGATTTGGGAAAGCTTACTTAGAAAGGTTGCTAGTTCACAGCATCATCTTAGCACCCAGTTTATAAAATTTTCCTGGAGTTTCACAACATAGTTTTTGGTTGGAAGGGGCTCTTGAAAAAAAACTACATTGGAGACAATTGTTCAAGTCCAAGAATACTAGACCTAGAGTCAGGTAACTGTGACAATGGGCTAACCACTCCTTTACGGACCTCAGTTTCCTTCTCTGTAAATTAGGAATTATAATATTTATACTACCTACTTCCATATATGGTTGTAAGGTTCAAATGGCATTATGAGTATAAAAGATTCTATAAATATCTGTAATTATTATTATTTGCTAATGTAAAAATTGAGTCTAGGAGAAAAGAAATAAATTTGTCCAGTATTAAGTGACTAATTGATGACAATATTAGGAATGGAATCCAAGTCCCCTAATCCAAAGTTTAATGCACTATTTTATGTCATATAAATATTCATGTAAATATAAATATACATATAAATTTAAAAGGCAATGTATATATTTTTGTGTTTTGTGATTGTCATTTCTTTATTTGATTATATGGACATTTATCAGTCTTATCAAATGGATCCTGAGTAGAAAAAGAGAAAACCCAACAAATTTCTTAAAATTAATAATTTCTCTTACCCAAGCTCTAGTTAAATGTACTTACATGGGTCTGTGATTTAATTGGTATGGGTATGTCCTTCAACAATGTGATCATAGCCATCCAGGCCTGCCTGGATCCATGCCATCCTTCGAAAATTTTATTCATCTATACAATAAATGTTGACATTAATAGAGGGTAGAAGAATCTCACTGAATTTACTTAAGACTTTAAGTCTTTGTGCTCTTTTGGCATTACAAAGACACCAACGGGGCATATGGGCAGGATACTGCTCCAGATTATAGTAAGTGACATTCTCTCTCAATTATTCATGTGACTATCCCATCATCTTTTCCCAATATTAGTATCTTTGTTCACCTTTAACTGCATCTCATATGCATTATGTTGAACCTTTCCATGATCATTTTGATGACTCTCAATTTCACTTTTTCAGAGAAAATAGCATTTGGTGATTCACACAAAAGCAGAACACTGTTGTGTTCTTAAAAATGGTGCTTGAAATACAATTTTTTGGTTGCTTTCTTTATTTTTTCCTTTTTTTTGAAATGTATAATAGGGAAAATTTTTGCATGATTTAACAGGTATAATTGATTGATATAATTTTACTTGCTTCTCAGAGGGTAGGAGAGATGTAGGAGGAGAGAAAGAATTTAAAACTTAAAATTTAAAAAGAAAATAATTTAAAAAATAAATACATAGTATATTTTTCTCTATTGATATAAGTGATTATAAATAAACATTCGCCCCTAAGTACTACTTTAGCTGCTTGTGATAAATTTTGCTACATTGTGTCATTGTTGTCAATTTTCTTAATATAATATATCAAAAAAATTTGAATTGGTCTCAGGTCCAAAAGATCTCATGGAAGAGCCAAAAAAAAGAATTTAAAAATCAAAGAAGAAAGAAGAAAAATTGGGAGAGTCAGGATAAGAAATAAGAATTATGTAGAAAAACTATGAAAAAGAATCAATAGCTTAGTAAAGGAAATGTAAGAAATGAGAAAAGATACCCAAAGATGTGCTAAGGAAGCAATGCCTTAAAAAGTAGAATTAGCCAAATGGGAAAGGAGGTATAAAAATTCAATGAAGAAAACAAATTCTTAAAAAAAAAAAACCTAACCTAATGGAAAAGAAGATACATAGCTTAACTGAAGAAAATAATTCCTTAAAAATTAGATTTGGGCAAGTGGAATCTAATGACTATAAGACTCTGAGAAATAGACAAAAATTAAAAGAATGAAAAAAATAGAAGAAAATGTCAAATTTTTGGAAAAACAATTGACCTAGAAAACAGATTATGGAGAGATCACCTAAGAATTATTGAACTGCCTGAAAACTCTGAACATAAAAATAATCTGATCATACATCAAGGTAATTTAATTTAATGTAATTTAAATGTAATCATACTTCATGAAATTATTAAGAGAAACTGCCCTGACGTCCTAAAATCAGAGGTTAAAATAGATATCGAAAGAAACCTCTTAAAAGAAATCCCAAAATGAAAACTCCCAGAAATATTATAGGCATAATCCAGAGCTTCCAGACCAAAGAAAAAATATTGCAAGCAGCAGAAAGAAACAATTCAAATATTATGGAACAACAATCAAGATTATCCTGCATTTAGCAGTTTCCACTTCAAAGAGTCAGAGGGATTGGAACATAATGTTCACAAAGGCAAAGGAGCTTAGATTACAATCAAGATGCACCTACCCAGCAAAATTTGGTGTAATCCTTTAAGGGGAAAAATTAATATTTAATGAAACTGAGAACTTTCAAAAATTCTTAATGAAAAGATCAAAGGTACATAGAAAATTTGATACAAATAGAAAACTCAAGAGAAGTTTAAGAAGCTATGCAGGAAAGAGAAAACATAAGGGATTCAATAAAATTAAACTAGGTATATTCCTGTATGTTAAGATAATACTTATAAGTCTTATAAGCTTTACCAGTTGTAGAGCAATTAGAAGGAATATACAGAGAAAGAGCTCGTGGGTATGAATTGACACTAATGGGATGATATAAAAAAAAGCGAGGGGAAAAACTGCATTGGGAGAAGGGGGGAAAGAAGAGATAGAATGGGGAGAATTACCTCATGTGTAAGAAGCACAAAGGAGCTATTACAATGGAGAGGAAGAAGGCAGAGGTGGTAACACTAGAGCCCTGTTCTCATTGGATTTGGCTCAAATAGAGAATAATACACACACAGATTACAGAAAATTACATTACCCTAAAGGGAATTAAAATGGGACAGAGATAAGGGAAAGGAGGGACAGATAGAAGAGAAGAGAGAAAGGAGGAGACAGTTGTCAAAAGTAAAACATTTGTGAAGAGGGACAAGGTGAAAGGGGAGAAAGAAAAGAATAAACAGAGGGAAATTAGGGTGAAGGGAAATACACAGTTAATTGTCATAACTGTAAATGTAAACAGGATGAATTCACCCACTAATAGAAGCAGATAACAGAATAAATTAAAAACTAGAATCCCACATTATGCTGATTACAAGAAAAATATTTGAAGTACAGGGACGCACAAAGAGTAAAGGTGGGGCAGCTGGGTAGCTCAGTGGATTAAGAGTCAGGCCTAGAGATGGGAGATCCTAGGTTCAAATCTGGCCTCAGACACTTCCCAGTTGTGTGACCCTGGGCAAGTCACTTGACCCCCATTGCCCACCCTTACCACTCTTCCACCTAGGAGCCAATACACAGAAGTTAAGGGTTTAAAAAAATAGAGTAAAGGTAAAGAGCTAGAGCAGAATTTATCATGCTTAGTTGAGCTGAAGTTTAAAAAAAGCAGGAGCAGCAATCACGATGTCAGATAAAAAAATAGATCTAATTAAAAGAGATAAGAAAAGCCATTTTATCTTGCTAAAAGGTATCTTAAACAATGAAGTAATATCAAATACTAAACATATACACACCAAGTAATATGGTATCCAGTATTTTAAAGAAGTTAAATCAGTTGCACAAGGAAAGAAACAATAAAATTATACTAGTGGGGGACTTCAGTTTTTCCCTCTCGGAACTAGATAAATCTAATAAAAAATATACAAGAAAGAAGTTAAGGAGGTAAATAGAATTTTATAAAAGTTCAATATGAGAGACCTCAGGAGAAAGTTAGATTGGAATAGAAGAGAATATAACTTTTTCTTAGCAGTTCATGGTACCTACACAAAAATTAACCATGTATTAGGGCATAAAAATTCCATAATCAAGTTAGAATATCAGAAATATATAACGCATCCATGATGCAATAAAAATTATATTCAATAAAGGGCAATGAAAAGACAAAGTAAAAATTAATTAGGGAGGCAGCTAGCTGGCTCAGTGGATTGAGAGTCAGGCCTAAAGATGGGAGGTCCTGGTTTCAAGTCTGGCCTCAGACAGTTCTTAGCTGTGTTACCCTGGGCAAGTCATTTAACCCCCATTGCCTAGCCCTTACTGCTCTTCTGCCTTGGAACCAATACATAGTGTTGATTATAAGATGGAAGGAAAGGTTTTTTTTTTTTTATTAACTAGAAGCCTAAAAATCTAATTCAAAAGATTAAGTGGGTCAAAGAATCAGTCATAGAAACAATCAATAATTATATTAAGAAAATTGACAACAATGACACAATATAGCAAAATTTATCACAAGCAGCGAAAAAATATACTAGTGAACTAAAAAACTAGAAAAAGAACAAATTTAAAATTTTCAATTAAACCCCAAATTAGAAATCCTGAAAATCAAAGGTGAGATGAACAAAATTGAATATAAGAAAGCAATGGAACTAATAAATAAAACTAGAAATTGGTTTTATTAGTAAACAAAACAAAATCATAAAAACAATAAAATAGATAAATAATTAGTTAATTTGATTTTTAAAAGGGAAGATGAAAACTAAATCACCAGTATCAAAAAATGAAAAAAGAATAAATGCACCCCAAATGAAGAGAAAGTTCAAACAATTATTTGGAGCAATTTTACTGAATTATATGTCAACAAATCTGACAATCTAAGTGAAATTGATAAATATTTACAAAAATGTAAATTACCCAGATTACAGAAGAGGAAATAGAAAAGTTAACTCCATAAAGAAATTAAACAAGCCATCAATAAACTGCTCTAAGAAAAAATCCCCAGGGTCAGATAGATTCACAAATGAATTATACTAAATACTTAAATGACAATTAATCCAAATGACAAAAAATGATTTGGGAAAATAGTTGAAGAAAGAGTGCTATGTAACTCCTTTTACAACTTAAAAACAGTACTGATATTCAAACCAAGGAGAGCAAAAACAGAAGAAAAAAACCAATAGACTGATTTTGCTAATGAATATTGATATAAAAATTTTAAATAAAATACCAGCCAGGAGATTACAGCAATATACCACAAGGATCTTATACTATGAGCAGGCGGGATTTGTATCTGGAAAATTTGTAGCTGCTCTTTTAGTGGTGTCAAAGAATTAGAAATTGAGGAGATCACCATCAGATGAGAAATGGTTGAACAAATTGTGGTATATGATTATTGCGGAATATTGTTGTGCTATAGGAAATGATGAGGATGATTTCAGAAAAACTTGGAAAGATCTACATGGATTGATGCAGAGTGAAGTGAAAAGAACCAGAACATTAAAAAGAGCAACGGCAATATTATATGATGAATAATTGTGAATGACTTTGCTATTCTTAGCAGAACAATGATCCAAGACATTCTCCAAAGACTCATCAGGAAAAAAGCCATCTCCCTCCAGAGAAAGAAATAATGGAGTCTGAGTACAGACTGAGACATATCAAATTACACCTTCTTTCCTCATTTTTTTATTTGTTTGAGTTCTCTTCCACAAAATGACTAATATGGAAAAAATGTTTTATGTTATTGCACATGTGAAAAAACAAATTTTATATACTACTTATAATATTCCTTAAAATTATATGCTGATTAAGGCACCACTAAAGAATTTTTAGGGTGATTCTCTTCGACTATTGTAACAAACTTCTAAGGGGTTTAAGAACTAATAAATGGGAACTCCTAAACTAGAATAATCTCAAAAGACCCTTTCTACTCTAACTTTCTATAGTTTTAGGGAAGGAGAAAATTGACTTTTTAATAGCTTTTTGAGTTGGAATGAGGTGAGGGAGAAAGACAAAACCTTTGATTTATCATTATGCAGGAGGGCAGAATTAACCCCTTTGGTTTTTGACAGTGGTGTGCCCTTATTATATGAGCAAGTAGTCCTTCCAAAGGGGATTACCAGTCTAGAGGGTGGGGCTATTTTTAAGACCAATATAGTATGCTGAACTTTGGAGAATTTGAATATCCCGAAAGGATTCAAGTTAGAAACGTGGGTGGACACTTTATAACCTTCAGACATTTCTAAATGTAAACGACATCCTGAGGAAGTCTGAAAAGGGACTTTCTCATGCCATATTCTTTCCAATTCAACATCATTGTGTATTTTTGACTATTCATGCAGTAGAAATGCAGCTGATAGTGGTCAACAAAAATATTTTCACTTTTTAAGGGAGAGTGCCATTTGCTATGGTCTGGAGCATTCACAGTATTGCCAAGATAGCTTTATATGTGTCAAAAAGCTCCCACACACACTGCCTCACCCTTGGATTTTATAAAAGTCACCAGTTCCATTTATAGATAAGAAATATTTTCTGTATATAGAGAAAAACAATATCAGTTCTGGATAGAGGGCAGGGTTGTCAGGTGTAAACCTGGGTTTTTTTCTTTCTAAATGTGCTGCTAATTTGAAATGTGACTGAATAAACACTGTTAGAAGCACAATATCCCAATGGATTGAGCACTAGGCATGCACGTATGAATACTTCAGTTCAAATCCTGCCTCATACATCTATTTGCTGTATCTTTGGCAGTCATTTAGTCTCAGTCTCTTGTTTTGTAAAATGGAAAGTTATTGTGATGATCAGATGAGATATTTTCTGTAAAGTGTCTGGCACATAGTAGTTATTACACAAATGCTAATTTATTGTTGTTATTATTATTATTATTATCACTGTGCCTCACTTTTCTCATTTGTAACCAAGATCCCAGGCCTTGGTCTCACAATCATAGTGAAAAGTTTTTTGAGATGATTATTTCAACTGGAAGTAAACCAGGCAATTCAGGATATAGTGATACTTCAGTTTTTGTGGATAATCTATAAACAAACAGCAAAACCCCAAACCAATGAAAACCAAGGCAATTATTTCTGTATGAATTAATGTAAATCCGATCAATTCATTCTAGATACTCCAAAATACATACCCAAAACACATTTTATAGAGAATAAATATAGTGTTTAATACTAAAAACAATAAGAAATGAATATAAAAGACACATTAATGTAAAGAATAAATGAACATTTAATGTGGCATTTACCTTTCTGAAGATTTCTTGGTGTATGGAAGATGGGGAGGAGGGGATAAAGAGGTTATTGTTTGGAAGAGGAACTTCCCTCCATAAGGACCTTAGGTATCAAGGCACTATCTGGAAAGACTTTGGAAAGAAGCTGACATGTAGAGAAGCTGTTACCTTGGTTGTGTCCCTCTTCTCAGCTGATATACTATGGGAGAATTTCTACTTGACTTACTCCCAATAAGAGAGCTTATTCATTTTGTATATTGTCACGTATATATTCTCCTCCATATGCTTTATCTAATTTTTGTTTGCTTTCTGTATGGATAAATGGATTTATTTGCTTTTCGATATGTGTATTGCTCACACCAACCAGGGTTACACATGGGTTGCCCTTTGCTTTTGCAAAATTAGCATCAAGGTCAAATGGGCACACCAATGAAATTGGAGGCAACCAATAAAAACCAAGACAAGTTTTTCCTAGAAAAAAATCAATGAAAACCAAAACCCAGTATAACCAGTAAGTGAGAGATCTGAAATATCACTGGAGGACCCCCATCATATTCGAGCCCTGGTTTCATAAAGGTATGACCTATGGTATCATAAAGGTCCTTGAGATTTTCATATTCTGAAGACATAATTACCAAGATATAACCAGAAAACCTCAATTATAGGGGAAAACTCATCTGGAACAATTAATTTTTAAAATATTGTTTCTAAAATAATGGAGTTATTTTCAAGCATATATAGTGATTCAAAGTAGGTGAAGGGAATTAATTATGGTAATCTGATCAACTTGACATGATTGTAGGGAGGTGAGTCTTTTGGATTTTAAATATATCTACTTGGACTTGCCTTCCAACATTCACTAACACATTGAAAAGGGTTGATGGAGGACATCTTCTGAGTCTAGATATTTTTAGACCCATCTATGCCTTATGAAGGAAAAGTAACAAAGGTGCCTCTTTCTTACCCAGCAAAAGCACTTACTAAGCTTATTTTCCAGAGGCCAAATTTAAAAAATAAAAAGACTAACATGTACAAGAATATTTATAGCAACTCTATTTATGGTAGCAAAGAACCTGAATGAATGGATACAAAGTGAAGTGACTCAAACCCAAAGAACAATTTATACAATATCAATAAGAACATTGTAAGACTTGAGAAGTCTGATCTGACTCTTATCTCACCGACATCACTGACTTCTCTCATGATTCTTGCTTTGACTTTTTTCTTTAGTAAATGTTTCGTAGTATAATCTTGCCAGATTTGTTTAAATATGAAGGACCCTACTGGGGGCTCAGGAGCTATAACTGTGAGGGTAGATAAATAATTTCTTCCAACAAGATCATTTCTAGATTATCAGTGTGGCTGTCCCTTCTGGAAATCTCTGATTTACTTGCTAGTGTTCTCTCCCATAGAGAGAAGTTGAGGGTGGGAGACGTATCCTTGCTACAAATGACTTAGTTTCAGATCAGGGCAGGGTATCCTCAACTTTTCCAGTAGAAATGTTAATGGATATGAATAGTCCTTCCTTTAGCTTTAAGAACATATGTTTGCTCCTCTTCTTTCCAAGAGCCCAGCACTATTAAAGAACTCTGCATTCTTTCCATGGAAGACTGTCCAGTCATTCTCTAATAAATCAGCATTATTCAGAAAATTACACTTCTACCCAAAAATCTCGTTAGTATGGCTCGGTCTATTCCTGGGATCACATAATTGAAAAGCTCTGCCACTGGTTTTCAATGCCATTTTGCTTCTGCCTCCACTTCTCTAATTCCCTTTAGTTTCTCTCAGGAGGAAAAAAAATATATGCAATTCAATTTGAGTCAACAAATATTTATTTGGAATATACTATGTGCTAGGCAGTATGCTAAGAGGTATGGATGCAAGGGTAAAAACTCAATAGTCCCTACCCTTGAGGAGTTTATACTATACTGAGGAATGAGAACAGCTGCACAGATAAATATATGCAAAAGAAATATGAAGAAATTTCAATGGTGGGAAATGAGTAGGTATTAACAATTGGAAGAATTAGAAAAGGTCTTATGTAGGAGATGGTATTTGATCTGAACCTTGAAGGGGCTCCAAGAGGTGAAGGCAAATAGGAAGATCATTCCAGAAAGAGGACAGACTGTGCTAAAGTATAGAGGTAGAAGATGGATTATCCTGTATGGGCAAGGTCTTCAACATTTCCCTTTCTAAGCACACAGATCTACTCTTAGCTCTGTTGTGCTATCTCTCTATTATGGGTCTAATACAAAGGTCTTTAAAAGTGGCACTGAATCAGAAAAAAAATTAGTCAATTGAATTATCCCCAGATGTTGAGAATTTATTCATTGATCCTCAAAGAAGTATGTCCATACCTTCCATAGAGAGTTGGAACCAAACCCCCAAAGATTCGACTCAAATTGACTTTAGTAAAGTGGAGTCAGAGGGGACTGGAATGAATATTCAGGAATCGACCCCTAATATGAACCCAAGAGGAAATTCCCTTAAGCCTCTAGGAAGGAAAGCTTAAAATTGGGACATATTGATATTCTTTCTTCTCCCTGGAGTCAATCTTGAAGAGTCTGGAAGATTAACCTTTACATAAGCCTATAGTGGGGCATTTGTCTTCTCTCTGCCGATAAATAGAATCTCATGAAAAATGGTCCTGGCTTTGTTAGAAACTCAGGTTTCATGTTCTAGGTATTGTGGAAAATCAAAAGATAATGAAGACATCATTCTTCCTCTCAAGGAACTCATCATCTAGTTAGCCTGGGAGAAGACATGTACAAAAATAACTAAAATATAACATAGAAGAGATGTGCATTAGAGAAATTAAAAAAAAAACTTATGAGTCTGAAGAGAAGGAGATCATTTCTGATTTAGGGGATTGAGGATGGCTTCATGGAGGAGATAGAGTTTTGACTTGGGTCTTGAACAAGATAGGATTTCAATAGGCAAGGAAAGGCTATGAAATGAAGGATGATTCACAGATGTAGTGAAAAGTGAGAATGAAACATGAAGACTAAAAAGAAAGGATATTGTTATAGCATTAAAATAGTATTTTAAGATTTTCAAAGCACTTTAGAGAGTTAATCTCATTTGATCCTCACAATGACTCTAAGTGGTAGCTACTCCTGTCATTATCCCCATTTTATAGATAAGAAAACTGAGGCTAAAAAAAAGGTTAAGCTACTTTCTCAAAGTGACATAGTAAAACATTTGAGGTTGCATTTGAACTTAGGTCTTCCTGACTCTAAGTTCATCACAATCCACTGAGCCAAACTAGCTATAATTATTTGGCATTATTTTGGTTGGGAGAGAGAATTAACTTCTCTTTTCATAGAGACATGGATCACTGAGACATGAGTTTCAAGAAAAAAATCAATTGAGGCAGTTAAATGGCTCATTGGATAGAGAGCCAGGTCTGGATACAGAAGGTCCTGAATTCAAATCTGGTCTGAGACACTTCCTAGATATAGGACCCTGGACAAGTCACTTAAACCCAACTGCCTAGATCTTAGCATTCTTCTGCCTTGGAATTAATACTTAGCATCAATTCTAAGACAGGAGGTAAGGTTTTGTTTTGTTTTTTTTAAAATCAGTAGATCAACATTTATTAAGCACCTACTATGTTCCTAGCACTATGCAGTGCTGAAGTCCTCTCCAGCTTAGAAAGAATATTTTCATGTTTAGGGATAAGATTAGGAGCAATCCATGAATTCCTTGGGGATTTTTGGGAGAGCAATCTTGAGCCTTTAATTTCCCATGTAACTAGGCAGAAAGTTACCCAAAAGAATTATCTTGGGAACTTCTTATGGGAGGCTTTCCCGGAGGTGTTTGTTCTGACACATGGACTTGTTTCAATAGACCAAAAATGCAATTAGCCTATGAATTATTTGTAAATGGAAGGGTTGTTTCTAAACTACTTCAAGCAAACAACAAGTATTTATTGAATGTCTACTATGTGCCAGGTTACATTCTATATGTTACATGCCAGGTGCCACAAAGAAAAGAACATCACATTAAAGAGATTATGCTCCCTCCTCCCCAAAACAATGTTTGCACAATTACTTTTCTTAGAAAACTTTTTTTCGTAGAGAAAACATACATGAAAAACATCCAAGATCCAAAACCACATAATCATCTCAATAGATGTAGAAAAAACCTTTGAAGAAGCATGACCTTCATTTATGAGAAAGCAAAGGTAAATTTGATTCCAGTCCCAAAACTATTACAACTTTGTGAATGTATACATCCTTTTCCTTTCCTCTGGAGAGTTTCTGTTTAATAAGGAAGACAAAAAGACCACACATCCATTAGAAGGACAAAAGTAGGGGGAAATGATAGTCCAACATTGGCATGACTATGGAGGAACAGTTTCTTCAGCACGTTATTGATTCAGGTTCAGGCCAGTGCAAACATTTTGGAGAGTAATAGGCAAATGTACAATATATTACAAAAATGGTCTTGCCTTTTAATCCAGGCATTTCATTGCTAGAACTTTATTCTCAAAATATCATATAAAGAAGAAGAAAACCTATCTGTATAAAATTATTCATCACTGTTCTTTTTGTAACAATTGAAAATGTGTAAATTTTTGTAAATTTATAAAAATTGAAAACAATCTCTACATCTAATGAATGGTCATTAACTGAATAAATTATGGTACCATTAAATATTATTCTAACAATTTCAGCATTGAGCACTGGGACTCAAACAGATTGAGTTCCAGGGATATGTTTACAAAGATAAGATCAGAACTCCCCACTCCAAGTCTCCAAGAGATCTGTTATTTCCACTTTTGCCTGAATAGAAAAAGAGCTATGGCTGGATTCTTGTTCCTCCACTCTCTTATCTCCAAGAAGGGTATTGAGTTAGAATTATGCCTATCTATTATATATGTGATGTTTGTAACATAAAGATATGATGCTTTTTGAGGGGTCCAGGATAAAAGCCATTCTCCCTAATTATTCTGGATGGAAAATAATCAAGTTTCCAATGATTTTTTAATTGTTAAATCTAATGGTCTGTTCTCATTTCTCATTCTCTTTGACTTCTGTGCAGCCTTCGACACTGCTGATTACCCTCTTCTCTCTAGGACTTTGTGCCACTCTTCCTTCCACTTCTTTTCTAACCTTTCTGACCATTCCTTCTTAGTCTCCTTTGCTGGATCTTCATTCCAGGTTGCACCCATTAACTGTGGGTGTCCCTCAAGGCTCTTTTCTAGTCCTTCTTCTCTTCTCCTTCTATCCTTGTTTGGTGATCCCATCAGCTCCCATGGATTCAATTATTTCTGTGTAGATGTTTCTCGTATCTCTTTACCCAGTTAAGCTTTCTCTTGACCTCCAGTCACATCTCCAACTACCAAATAATACATCTCAAAGTGGATGTCTCATAGCATCTTAAACTCAACATTTGTGAAATTGAATTCATTGTCTTCTCCTTAGAGGCAGCTACATGGTTTTATGGACAGAGCACTGGACCTAGATTCAGAAAAATCTGAGTTCAAAACTAGCCTCAGACACCAGCTATGTGATCTTAGACAAATCACTTAGCTACTGCCTGTCTCAACTTCCTCAACTGTAAAATGGGGATAATAATAGTACCTGCCTCCCAGAGTTGTTGTAAGGATCAAATTCAGATATTAATAAAGTGCTTAGCCAAGTGCCTGGCATATACTAGGTGTTTAATAAATGTCTATTCCTTTCTCCTATCCCTCCCCACACCCTAAATTCTCCCTTCTTCTTGAATTTCATATTACTGTCAAGGATGCCACCATTCTCCCAGGCACCCAGGCTCACAACCTGGAGGTTTTCTCTACTCCTCGCTCTCTCATCTCTCTTTTCTAATTTGTCTAGTCTACTTGTATAACACCCCTGGCCATCATGGTTTAGTCCCTCATCATCTCACACCTAGATATATGAAATATCCTTGTAGTTGGTCCCCCTGCCTTGCTCCAGGCCTTAATCTACTTAGCAATCAAACTGACCTTCCTAAAGCTCAGATCTCATTATGATATTCACCTACCTATCAAATAAACTCCAGTAGCTCCCTACTGCATTCCTGCAGGATGAAATAGGAAATTTAAAGTCATTCATAATCTGGCCTCTTCCTAGCTTTCTATTTTCTTATATCATACTCCCTTCCATATACTCTTTGCTTCAGAAACACCAGCCTCCTAGCTATCCCTCACACACAGTACTCTGTCTCCTGATGGCACACTTTCACCGCCTTTTTATTCTAATACTTAGAATTCTTTCCCTCCTCACCTTTCTGTCTAGCAGCTTCAATAACTTCCTTCAAGTCTCAACTAAAAGTGTACCTTCTGTTTTTGTTGGTGTTTTCCAAGTTTACAATAATTTGTTTAAGAAGATATGCAAAGACTATAGTAAAGAAGTGCTCACAGGGGTCATTAAGGTAGAAAATTCGCCTTAGAAAGGTAAGAAGTTAATGTGTGGGAGGGTGTGGGATAGACTTCAAACAGACGAGGTTTTTATGACTATGGTTACTCAGGTTGTAGAAATCATTTCCATCCAAGGTTGACTTGTTGTCCTTCAATTGAAGCAGCTGATAAATTTAGTTAATTAATTGATGTCTAAAAAAACCATTACAGAATTTACCTATGTTGGTGGTTGCCACAGAGGCCATAAACTACCTAGGCACACAGAGAGAATTGTCTCTTCTCTCCCTGGATGCTTGGTTGTTTAAGTTCCAAAAATCTCCTCCCACTTAGCAAAGAAAAACTGGCATGGTTCTCTGTGCCCTGTAGGAAGTATAAGCACAGAATTTGGAGACCAGAGCCATTAACCTAGGATACTTAGACTATTAAATGTTACATAATGAGTTCTGTCAGAATCCTATCCTTTCTTCCTTGACTTCATCCTGTTTTTATCTGTGTATTTGTCTAGGTTATAAACTCAAGGAGTGCAGGAAAAGCAAATTATTCTATTTTATATCTCCCACAGAGGAGATACTTAAGAAATATTGCTTGAATTAAAGATTATAAACATGGAAACACACACACATGCAGTGGGTTTCTTCCTGTATGCAAGAAAAATAAGAAAAGTGAACATTTTTTCAAAGAATGATTTTGCCTGATATATCTGTGGTGGAAGAAATGGCGAACCTTTCATTATTAACTCCCAGACGTGATTGTTTCTTTGATTCCTTAGAACAATGTCTCTGTATTTCAAATTATATGTAGAGGGGAAAAGAAAATGAAACCTTGATTTCTGGATAAAAGGAAGAGAAGGGATGTTGCCAGTGACTAGAAACAGTCTGCCTTTGTCTTTCATAGCTTTTCTCAACTCCTGTGTGTGGGGTATACTGTGATAGTTTGCACCATAATTTTAGGGTATACACACACACATACATTGCCATTTACTCTGTGACCCAAAGAAAGAACCCAATGATGTCGCCCAATAAAGCAGGAATTCTACTTTGGCCACTCACTTTCCTTTGTTTTTTGTTTATTTCACAAGGACCTTTATAGAGAATTAATAAGCTTGGCCACAACAGTCTGGCAGTAGATACCAAGGGCTAAGCAGACCCCATTTGAGAGTTCAATGTATCCTGGGGATTTCTGGGAAGTTCATAAGTTATGGGTTGGTGTTGATTTCATCTGAGAAATTATTTCAAATCGTGCAAATAAATAAAAGAAATGAAGAATCAGCATGGAGCTTATTGCTCTAGCTTCCAGCTTAAGCTCACATCACAGTTTCCAGAGCTTTTATTGGCTACATTTCAAAATTACTTCTTTCTGGATTTCAAGGGGGTAGCAAAATGTACTTTTTATGGTAATAGAATGTCTTTGTAATTGGAGTGTGGGGTAACAAAGTCCCCATCTGTTCACAAGCTTGTCCCTCTCATTCATCCACACTGGAATGAGTGTTATCAGATTGGATGTGGGCAGCAACATAACCCAGAGAGATGGGTAGCAGGCAAGATTCAAAGTCCTTCTTTATAGATAGAGAATGACTCAGGAAAGGAAAAGCTGGAATTATCGGAAAGTTGGTGATAGAGCCATGGAACTCCCACAGCTGTGCATGAATCACTGGTTCCTCTATCTCAAATGAATTTAAGATATAATTATGCTGAAGAGAGAAAAAGCCAAATTTTCTCTTGGGGTCTAGTCCAGGGAAAGAATTTAAGAAGATGCCCAAAGGCAGCATTTCTGATCCCTTCTTCTCTAGTGGAATAGGACTATCAAAGCTGCCATTCCATGCCATGCCACCTGCTTACCAGCAAGAACTGAAGGTCCTAACCTGGTGGCACCAGGCTCTAATTGATCAGGGTTTCACCTAACACACCTGGTCTCAGTCCCGCTACAGTATTTCCTAACATCTCCATACCACTTCATTCTGTCCCTCCCCCTACTTTTCAACTCTATCTCTGAAAGCAGTAATAATAATAGCTGACATTTATGTAGTCTTTACTATGTGCCAGGCACTGTGCTAAGTGCTTTACAATTATTATCTCATTTGATCCTGTCAACATGGATTTTTGGATGACTCAGTTTACCCTTACCTTTGAGAAACCCCAGTGCCATGTACCCCTATTTTGGTTTGAATGTTCAGCACCTTTTTGTTTTGGAGGCTTCTCTATTAGATGAAAGTTTTCCTCTCATGAAGCCCAGTTTCTTAGTTTGACCTTTGTATTTGATTTGTTACAGCTGACCGCTCTCTAATACCATAGCTATAGACTTCAAAGAGATTTACACACCTGTTTGTGGTTAATCTCTGAGGGCTCCCCATGCCTAATTACCCAGAAGATATAAGGACTCCCCATTTCCTTTCCTCTTTGGAGAAAGTGTCTTCTCCCAGGGTGGAGTTGGCATCTAGTATGGTGTCTTCTCCCAGGGACATGGTTCCCAGAGTCCTTGACTCTATGTAGTGACCAAATATTTGAACCCTATCCCTGATTAACGAGTGGGTTTTCTGACTACTTCAGTAGTTCTGGTTATTTCCAAGTTAACAATCCTTACAACAACACTGGGAGATAAATCCTCTTATCCCCATTTTAGAGTTACAAAAAATTAAGCAAACTAAAGAGACCTGCCTAGAGTCACACAGTTAGTAAGAGTCTGAGTCAAATTTGAACTCAGATCTTCCTGATTCAAGGCCTGCCAATGTATTTACTACAATTTCTAGTTTGTCCCATTCAAATCAGCACTTCTATTCCTGATGTGGATATACCAGTCCATTGCCCAAGTATTTCAGTCACCATTCTATCAGGCTTCCTTATCCAAAACCATGTATCATGTTCTCTTTTGAGGAGAGTAACTGTCTGATTTGCTTGTTTTTGCATACTTAGGGTTTAGGAGAATGGGAAATAGTAAGAACTATAGCAAATAGTAAGAATTTAATAAATATTTTTAATGCTTTCAAATAGTATGGGTGACCTAGATATTGTTGGTTTGAGGGTGTTAGGTCCTATAGGTGAGTTCTTAACCTCAGATCCGTAAGTTTGTTTGTTTTAATTTGATAATTTAATTTAATTTGAACTATATTTCAGCACCATTGGTCTCCTTTGTAACCCTAAGTATTTTATTTTATACATTTAAAATCAATATTCTGAGAAGGGTCCTAAAAATTTTACTAGACTATCAGTGGAGTTTACAATACAAAAACTTTTCAGAATTTCTGCTCTAAGTAAAGAAAATGATCAAGATCTCAAGGGACTATAAGAATGAGAGAAGGGGGAAAACAAAAGTGGTCCAAGATACGAAAATGTGCTTAAAAACCAAAAATTTCTTGGGCAACACAATGGCTTTTCTAAGTTGTTTTTGTGATCTAATCTATCAGAGTATCAAGGGCTGGTTGGTCTCAGGTGGAGCAAGTAGATCCTCTAAAGAAAGTCTTCTCCAAAAGAAGTAAGAGAAGTTCACATAGAAATGTCTGAAAGAGAATATTGAAAAGGCTCAGAGGAGTAGCTAAGTGGCACAGTGGATAGAGTGTCTAGGCTGGAGTCAGGGGGACCTGTGGTCAAATCTGGTCTCAGACACTTCCTACTATGTGATCTTGGGCAAGGTACTTAACCCCCATTGGCCAATTCTTACCATTCTTCTCCTTGAAATCAATATTCAGTATTGATTCTAAAACAGGAAGTAAGGGTTTAAGAGAAAAAAGAAAATCCTCAGAGAATAATGTGGAGTATTACAGAAAAGATAGGCACTTAACTTTTTCTTTTATGTTCATGTTTTAATTATAAATAAATCCATATAAATCTAATTGAAATATCTTAATTCTCATGGAAATGGTGCTTGTCTTTGGACCAACCATAATGTTCTCATCCTACCAGAAAACTAAAAAATTTGATATTTTTGAATCACCTTCATATCTGCCATACATATTGGCCACTGATGAGAGAACAAATGTCATCTTCTTCCCTCCTAGATTGAAAGCTTTTTGGGTCTTGTTATTCATTGCTCCATGTTCTTTTGCAATCCAGAAACATCTTATGGAGATGATGGTTGCTTCCAGGGTTCCATAAACCATAGAGTAAGGAAGAAGACAATTATTGCCATGGTGGCAGGAACTTTAGGCAAAGGCTACAAACTTTACCACATCCCTTCTACTATCCTTACGTGCCTTTTTTAGGTTAATAGATAAAAGAATAACTAACATTTACATGACACTTTAAGGTTTTGAAAGTGCTTTATAAACATTATCTCATTTTAACTTCAGAACAACCCTAGGAGGTAAGAACTATTATTGTTTCCATTTTACAGAGAAATAAATTGAGACAGAGAGAAGTATCATGCAGCTAGTAAGTATGTGAGGCCAGGTCTTCCTGATTCTAGGTTCAGTACTGTACTGACTGTGCCACTAGCTACCTAGTTGCTTTGTGCTTATTTGCATGGTAAGGATCCAAGCAAAGGGCATGATGAGAGATGAAAAGAATTCACTCATCTTAATGGAACTAGGAGCAAGAGAGCTTAGGATTTCCAAATGAGGAGGAAGAGTCAAATAAAGTTTTAAAAAGAAAAGCCAAAAGGCCTTAAAATTATCTGAGGGGCTAAAAGTGACTCTTTAATTGCCAAAGGAGTTAAATTGCATTACTGATTAACTCATAAGTATGTTGGCTAAAGACTGATAACTTTCTCTTCCAGGAAAAAGCTCCATCAGAAGATGATGATAATAATAGTAACAGTTAACAATGATAATGACAATCACTAGTATTTATGTAGCACCTTAATGTTTGCAAAACCAGGGTAGGTGCTATTATTCCATTTCACAGATGAAGGAACTGAAATTGAAATGGGTTAACTATTTTGACCAGAGTCACTAAGCTACGTAGCCCATGTATATGGCAGGAACACTTGGCGGAGAAGAATAAACCAGAACAGCAAATACCATTCCTAACAGATAGCAGCTGTCATTTTGTAGAGAGACAGCAAGGACTCCAGCTGCAGATGCAGAATAGAGCATAAGTGAAGCAAAATGTGCAATGAGGAGATGGAGCTAGGAAGGGTTTCCCAGCCATGATGCAACATCAAAAATATGAGTCATTTGGGAATATTCTCTCTCCCATGATAGTCTGTAGAATATCACACTTCTTTATGTATGGGGGTTAGGGGAGCCAGTAGGGAGTGCCAAGTGAGTCAATTACTTTTTCCTCTTGTTATTTATTTCACTATTCTGTCCTAGTTAAATTTGGTTTATGGTTCCTTGGTTTATTGGTCTGTTGGTTAAGAAAGCCCCAAAATGTGGGCTGAAGCCATATTTACATAATTGTGATTACTCAAAATGTCTCATCAATCTGGGGTGGCAAGGAGTATCCGAGTCAAATGGGACTCTCATTTCAGTAGAGTTTGTTGAATTTGGAGCTCTAAAGGTTGTCTAGTCCAATTCCTTCAATTCATAGATGAAGAAAAAAGAGGCAGAGAAATTAAGTGACTTGTACAAGGTCCCACAAAAGAACTAGAGCCAACTTCTAAATCCTGGTCTTCTGACTCTAAAACATAGTACATTTTTCACTATTCGTTGTTACTCCTCATTAAAGTACAATGTGATGAGGATATTGCCAGGAATAGGGAAATTAGGGAGAAGAACAGGTTTTGGGGAGAAAGTAATGAGCATAGTTTTAGACATACTGAGATGGAAAAATAGAGACATTCAGCAGACAGTGAAACATTCTAAGATTTTGTACAAAATGGAGTTATTTTTTTAACCATTAGACTATCCAGTACAAATGAAAATTATGTTACTAGCCCAATTTTCCATTTTAAACTTCTAAGTTGTTTCCTCATTAGCATAGTGGTAATGTCAAAATAAAATGTGGGGGCCATTGATCCTTCCATGATTGATATCCATGGGCTGCATATTGACTTAGTTTTAAAATGTAATATTATCGCTATTTCACTTTATCTTTATTTTGTTAAATATTTTGCAATTACATTTGAATCTGGCTCAGACTACAGTCGGAAGTGAGTATTGCAGGCTACATGGCTATTGGCTTTGAATTTGACACCACTGGTATAAAATAACACATGGAAAGTAGGGCTAGGAGTCAGAAGACTTGAGTTCAAGTCCTCTTTGCCATTCACCCAGTACATGACCTTTAGTAAATCACTTAACATTCTGAACCTCCATTTCAATTTTTTTTAGCACCGAATCAAGATTTATTTTAATTTATGAAAACATTCAATTGTTAACCAACCCCTCCTCCCGCACAAGTAACATTTCTTGTACTACATTAAATTGTCAGTGTTTTATAACTAATTCCCAAAAGTCCAAACAACAAAAACAATAATCATCCAATTAAAAAGTAATGTAAAAGGATATAATTATACCTATACTGCCTACTTCACAAGGTTTTTATGATAGGGCATAAAATTTTATATAAATATACACGTGTATATATGTACATATATATTTATATGCATGTGCATGTTTTATGTGAATACTGTTTTCTAACTATAAAGTAACATGAATCATTTATGATGATGATGATGATGATGATGATGATGATGATGATGATATGTGCTTTCCTTAGATTTAAATGGAATGATTTGGTTTTTGAAAGAGCCAGCTTTTCTGCACACCATGTTGAAGACATAGCCTGCTCAGACTATTCTTTTCCTGTTTCCTGAAGTATCTGAATGGTGCTCTGATGATTTTGCTGAACAGCAGGTTTTTCAGAGGAGGCTATAAAACTCAAGCCTTTCTGTGGCAAGGTGATCACTATGTGGTGCCTTTTGTAAAGAATAGAAAGGTCTCTTTGGGGCAGAAAGGAAATGATTCATGGTCAATGGGTCAAAGTCCAGATGGTGAACTACCCATAAAGGGCACATTAGCCTGTTGGCCTATGGGACAACTTCCATTTTTTATAGTGACAGTGCTCATAGTAGGCAATTTATAGGAGCAAGAATGGCTTGCTGACCTCAAAACTCAGCCTGGTGACGAGACATGGAACCAGTTTTTTTTTTCTAGAATACTTTGTGAAATGCTGCTACTGTGCTTATGTGAAAGGTTTCAGATATTTAGTGTTAGCCCATCATCTAGTCTAAGTGATATCTAATAATGGGGTCCTTTTTGTAATGCAACTTAAGTGGTCATTAGCTTTCATGATGACAAAAAAACAGGACAGATCTTAATTATTTCTGTTCATTGTTTAAAAAAGAGAAAGAGGCGGCATAGTATACCCGATAAAGGATTGGTTTGAAAGATTTGGTTTTAAGTCTTGCCTTTGACACATATTGGCTGTGTAATCACAGACAAGTCACTAATCTCTCAGAGTCCAAGCAATTAAGACTAAAGTTAAATGGGAATTATCAGTCTATATGGCGAAAGGGAAGAAGGGGTTCCCTAAAATGATGAAATCATAGGTCTTGATCAATGTAAAGAGGATAGTAATCTAAACATTCCTATAGATATAATTTCCATTAATTACTGGGGGGTTCTATGAAGAAGGAGGAGGAGGAAGAGGAAAAGGGATAAAGAAGAGAAAAAGAAAGAAGCAAAGGAAAAAGAAGAGGAGGAAAAGAAGGAAAGGGAAAAGGAGAAAAAGTAACGAGTATTTACTAAGTACCTACTATATTCTAGGCCTTACAGACATCAAGCCCAAAACAAAACATTATTGGATTTTATTCCATTAGAAAAACAACATATTGTATATAAGTAGATATTAAATATATTACAAAATGAATATAAAATCATTTTTTGGAGGCAGAAACACTTTCACCTGGGGCAGAGGGAGCCAGCTCCCACGACCAATTGTTAAATTTTCAGTGTAAGTATTTATAACTCAGAAATAATCAAACGCAGCAAATCAAGTTTTGGTTTATTATTTTCTTGACTCTTTTGAGTCAAGAAAATAATCATCCAAACCAATCCTAAGTGTCTCTTGCCTTTTTTTGCTCTAGAAAGCCAAGTGTTAAGCATTTTATCAGCCCGCCATTAAGCAGGGGGTTATCATGAAATGTTTTATGTGGAAGGTGGTACCTGTGCTGAACTTTGAAGGAATTAAGGGATTCTAAGAGACCGAGCTAAAAAGAATATTCTAGACCTGGAGAACAACCAGAGTAAAGACAAAAGAATGGGAAATGAGATGTCAGGAAGTACAAGTAAGCCAGTTTGCTGAAGCACAGAGCAGAGAGAGAAAGGAAGGGTGTAAAAAGGCTGAAAAGGTAAGCTAAATTCAAATATAAAGGACTTGAAGTGTCAAACACAGTAGTTTGTATTTGATCTTCAACCTACAGGTGGTTGCTGGAGCTTTTGGGGCAGGACAGTGAAATGGTCAGATCTGTGCTTTAGAAATATCATTTTGGCAGCTGTGTGGAGGATGGATAAGGATGGAATGGAGAATGGAGACTTGAGACAGTGGGACCAAATAGGAGACTATTGCAATAGTCTAGGAGATTGGTGAGAGAAGCATTCCAGACCTTGACCAATAAACTTTCACTGCATTCTTTTCAACTGGAAAGTTTACACTAAACATACAACATGAAGACACCACTTCAATTGATTGATTTGTTCTAATTTTATCATGTTCTTATTACTGCCTGATATGTCTTTGTTGCATTATATGGCCCTAATTGTGATTCTCCCCCCCACCCCCACCCCAGTTTAGGTTTGGGTTCCTTTTGAACTGAGGAAATGTCAGTGGTTTCTTTCAAGTGTTTCTTGTCCAGACTTCCAAAAAAAAAAAAAAAGAGCAGGAAAGGGCCATTCAGCTTATCTTGTTCACTTCCTGAAATCTAAACAAACTCTCAAAAATCAAATCACACCCTATCCATTCAACTTGTTTCTGTACAATATGGACAGGAGGGCTCCACAGCATTTAGATTTTATGTAACCTTTGGATATGGTTAGAAAAGGTTCCACTGAATTTATGAAATAACTTCAAATTTTCAAAACTTAAAATTGGTGTGGTTTTTTCCCCTAAAAATTATTTTAGAAGCATCTAAGAAATGCCTTCTATCATGGTTGGCCACGTTAAGCTCCCAAGGGGTTTATACTTGCCTAATCCCTCTCCCTCTCCTTCTCCCTCTCTTTCCATCCCTTTTCCCCTCCCTCTCTGTCTCTCTCTGTCTCTGTCTCTGTGTCTCTTTCTGTGTCCCTCTCTCTCTTCCTTCTCTCTCTGTCCTTCCTTCTCTCTGTCTTTCTTTGTCTGTCTGTCTGTCTTCCCTCTCTCTTTCCCTCCTTCTTTCTGTCTCTCTCTGTCTTTGTCTGTCTGTCTGTCTGCCAGATGTTGCTTTTAGTTTTGCAAGAGAAGGAAAATAATGTTTAATTAATACCTGGCATTTTAAGATTGGCAAAGTGCTTTCCACATTTGTTACTTGATACTATATAATACCATAAACATTTGGGGACAGGGCAGTTCGGTGTCTCAGTGTATTGAGAGCCAGACCCAGAGACAGGAGGTCCTGGATTCAAATCTGGTATAAAACACTTCCTATAAAAAAAAAACACTTCCTAGCTGTGTGACCCTGGGCAAGTCACCCCATTGCCTAAACCTTACTCTCTTCTGCCTTGGAACTAACACACAGTATTGATTCTAAGATGGAAGGTAAGGGTTTTAAAAACAATACAGTAAGCATTTATAAAGTGTCTCTTGTGAGTTAGGCACTGTAATAAGTGCTGGGGATTAAAAAAGAGGCAAAAGACAATCCCTGCTCTCAAGAAGCTTATAATCTAAAGCAGGAGACAAGTGGAATAGAGAAAAGAAACCATATACAGGATAAATAAGAAATAATTTTAAAAGAGAAAATATTGGAATTAAGAGGGGTTAGGGAAAGTTTCCTGTAGAAAGTAGGATTTTAGTTAAGATTTAAAGGAAGCTTGGGAGGCCAATAGTCAGAACAAAGGAGGAAGAGTATTCCAGATATAAGGGACAGTCAGTGAAAATGCCTAGAGGAGAGAGATGGAATCTCTTATTTGGGAACAGCCAAGTCAATATCACTGGAATGAAGACTTTGTGTTGTGGAGTAAGGTGTAAGAAGGCTGGAAATGTAAGAGGAGACTAAATTATAAAGAGATTTCAATGCCAAACAGAGAAGGCTTCTTGTATTTATTCCTGGAGAGAACTGGGGGGCACTGGATTTTAGGGGGGGGGGGGGGAGGGAGGGAGTGATATGATCAGATTTGTCTTTTAGGAAAATCATTTTAGTGGCTGTATGGAGAATGGACTGAAGTGAGAAGTGAGAAGAAACTTGAGGTAGGCAGATGTACCAGCAAATGTACTGATCTAGATAATGTAAAAGGGAATTATTTGTTCTCTTTGAGTTTACACTTGTGAAAGGGAATCCCTTATTCTCTTTGCCTAAATGGAGCTAACACTTTGGTTAACACTAACTTAAGTACCCTTACTTAGTACCTCACTAGATTGTGAAGACAGAATTAATTCTCCTTTGTCTACCTTTTGATTGAATCAACAAAAGCTTGAACTAGGTAGAGGAGCTCACAAACCACTTAGAGAATTCATACCCTCAGAAACTCAATTTGCCAGGAATCTGTGAACCCTTTTGATGAGTATTCACCCCTCCAGAAGGTGAGAAGTGGTTCCCACAAACACTACCCCCTGGGCAGTGCTAGATAAGTTGGAAGCTGTGATTGGCCTCTGTGAAAAGGGGAAGAGACAAGAATCCACAATAAAAGGTCCTGAATTTCTGGGGTTAGGAATGGAAGTTGACTCCAAGAAGGAGTTGGACTTCAAGAGGGAAGTCAGGTTCAAGAAGAAGGTCAGCTCAAGGAAAAAAGTCAGCCTTAGGAATCACCTTCAGCTCAAGTCATTGGCCTTTGCCTGCCTCTTGGAGGGAACTTGAGTGAGTGAATAGCTGACTTTCCCTTGCTGTCTTCTGGAGAGAGTTTAATTCCTGTTTATGGTCAACAAGTCCTGGCTGAGTCAAGCACCAGAGTAATATTTAGTTAGATAGGCTAGTGCAGTGATTCCCATACTTTTTTGGCTTACCACTCCCTTTCCAGAAAAAAAAATTACTTAGCGCCCCCTGTCACATACTATCACGGCCCCCTTACAGTTATTCACTGCCCCCAAATGCACCTGTGGCCATCACCACCTTCCCTGGATCGCTGCAGCAGCCACCAGGGGGTGGTGGTGCCCACTTTGGAAATCACTAGCTAGCGTCTTCTCTACCCTTTTGTATTTCACTGCTTTTACTCTGTCCACCTCTTTTGTAAATAAAAGCTATTAAAGTCATTTCAACTTTGAGAAATAATACTTTGAATCAGCAACCAACACTATTATTTATAATCTTCATATATTTTAGCCAAACCATTAAAATTTAATCCTTATAATAGAGAGATAGAGACAGACAGAACACTTAGTAAATATTTATTATGTTCCAGGCACTGTACTAAGTTCTGGAAATACAAATATAAGCAAAATGATCCCTGACCTCAAGGAGCTTACAATCTAACAGGGTGAAGCCAAAAAGGATAGTAAAGTACATGACATGGAATGGAAGTAAATGGCCTAGAAGTCTGGACCCTCATATGCCTCTCAGATGTGGTGAGATGATATAATGGCCTGCCCATTATACTTGTTTCCAAGGGGAAGTAAAGGAAGACTTGTCTTCCAAAGCTGAAAATAAATGTCACTAGTTTCTTGTTGTACATCCTTGCTATGTTAAGGCAAAATAAACTTACCTTTTGTCCACTGCTCAATGATATGTGCTTCATCTTGTCCCAAAATCAAATGCAAACCAAAAAAATGTTGGCATTCTTACAGTGGTTGTTAGCAAAAGTTGGTGAAGAACTATGCCATCACTGTAAAGGCTATCAGTGATGTCACCCATGGGTAAGAAGAACTATAAAAGAGCAAAATGAAGCAGTCTGACTTGGATGATTGATTGGCTACCTTTGTTTCTGGAAGAAACTTGGGGTCATTACAGTATATTTGTAATCTCCTGAAGACAATCCAGCCCGCTTTCTTCCTCTCGTCTAATTCTGGGATCCACTTGGTATCCATTTGTACTCTCTGTTCCAAATATACATAAACTATTGAAAAAGTTGTATAAGTTGTCCATTCAACTACATGTCATAATGTAGGCACTAGACCTTCTTTGGCCACTTGGTTTTTCCAAGCAGAAAGATAAATTAAACTCTTTGGAGTAGTTAACAGATCTCTTCTAGGACATTCTGCAATTTCTAGGACACAAACAAAAGCATCCCAGAGAGCCTCATTATCCACAAGGAATCTCTCTTCAACTTAGATTCTATATTGCCTCTGCTCTAGCAGAGTAAGCATAAATTTCCCTGTTTGATGCCATGTCTAATCTTTCTAATCAGAGATTCATTAAACAGAGGTTCATTAACCTTATGGCAGCTAGGTAGTACAGTGAATAGAGTACTAGGCCCGGAGTCAAGAAGACTCATCTTTCTGAGTTTAAATCTGGCCTCAAAAACTTACTGTCTGTGTGACCCTAGGCAAGTCACTTAACCCTGTTTGCCTTTCTTTTTTCATCTGTAAAATGAGCTAGAGAAGGAAATGGCAAACCATCCCAGGATCTTTGCCAAGAAAACACTAAAAAGGGCCACAAAGAGTCAAATATGACTGAAAATGATTGAACAACAACAAAAATCTAACATTGCTCAATGAGTGGTAATCTTTCAAGGGATATCAACAGCTATTATTTCCTTATTTCTTAGCAGGCTTTCCAAAATATTTCTAATACTAGCATAATTCCATATTTTATAATGAAGTCACTGGTTTCAAAGTGTGTGATGACTTATTTCAAGAGTCTTATTGAGTTCTTCACAGAATTCTTCTATTTTTACTTTCTCTGAAAACAGATATTAGTGTAGGAACTGCTATTATTTTCATAATAGCGAGAGATCCTCTAGTAGATAGAATGCTAGGCTTAAAAGTCAAGAAGATCTGAGTTCAAATCCAGCCTCAGATTTATTAGCTATGTGATCTTGGGCAATTCATTTAACTTCTATTTGCCCCAGTTTCCTCAGCTATAAAATGCGAATAAAATAGCACTTTCCTCCCAGGGCTGTTATTGGATCAAATGAGATTAATAATTGTAAAAGCCCTTAGCACAGTGACTGGCACATAGTAAATGCTATGTAAATATTAGTTATTATCATTAGTATTACTATTATGGTGACAGTAGTGGTGGTGTTTTCCAGTACTTAACAGCATTGCAACACAAAATGACCAAATATCCCATGACTTTGAGACCATAATTTTTTCTGTTTTTTTTTAATTAAGAAAATTAGTTTCCAAATATCTAAGCTCCTCCTTTCCCTTCCTAAATCATAGAAGACATTCGTGGCAAACATATGTGTGTGTGTGTGTGTGTGTGTCCATTTTTTTAGTTCATTCTCAGGAGATGGCATTCACAAATTATTCATCAAGTATTAAATCTGTAGCTTTGGTTTGATTCATTTTGCTGTTCATTTTCCTCTTTGAGACCTTGCTAAATCTGACTTCATTAGCCTTACTTTGACTCTCTCAAGAGTATCTGTGACCAAGCCTTCCACTTAGTTCTTTTTTTTTCTGATGTAAAAACATGAATGGAAGAGAATATGGATGGGAAGTAAAGTGTCTCGTCTCATTCTCAAGATGCCTAGCATCCCCTCAGACAGAACCTGATCTGTACATACATAGGACTACAACCGAGAGGAATCCCTAAGAAGAGAGAAAGTGAGTACCCCAACAATCCCCATCCCAGGCCCAGGAAAGGGTCCTTTGCTTATTGTTATACAAGAATTGTTCTCCCAAGAATAAGAGGGAAAAAAATAAGCCTGGCTAGTTCTTCTGTCTCAGAGGTTCTTAACCTTTTTGTGTCTTAGTTCCCTTTGGCAGTCTCCTAAAGTCTATGTTTTTAAATGCACAAAATAAAATACATACAATTACAAAGGAAACTAAATTACACTGAAATGCAGTTATCTATCTACATACACATGTATGTAAATATACATATATATGTTTACATACATACATACACACATATATTTCATAGACACTGGGTTAAAATCTTCTGCCTGTTGGAAGATGATATTAATGTTAAAACAAGTCAAGAAAGTATTAGCTGCTCTGCTTTTACAGAGTTATGGAAAACCACCAGAAAAGGGTTGCTTTACCCCATTAACAAAACTAAGTGGTTCTTCTGAGCCAGATTTAAAATCTATTTTCTGAATTCTTCAGCTATTTCTTTTTCCTCTACAACTAGTTTCTATCATTTTCCAATGCCAATATCATTGTTTTCTTCCTTTGATCTTCAGCTATATGCTCTTTGCTAAGCTTTCCTCCTAAGTCCTGGATTTGTACCTACAAGTAAAGCTTCTTAATATACACTGATAGTAGCACTCTGCTCTTTATTCCTATTTGGTTTCTTTTGATTAAGATGTATTCTCTTAGCACCATATTCTCAGCATAGTGCATGGCCCATAGAAGGAATTTAACAAGTGTTTATTGAATTTAAATATGCTGAAATGTTCTAGTCATAGTTCACTTTGTTAGTCATACTTTACATACACACACATATGTATTACATATACACATATAAATGGAGAGGGGGGGAGAGAGAAAGGAGAGAGACAGAGAGAGAGAGAGAGAGAGAGAGAGAGAGAGAGACGGACTTATGGAGTAATCAAAGTTAGAAGCAATAGTCCTTTTATTTGGTTCATTTAAAGGAAGGTCATGAGGAAATACCCAAGAGAAGAGAATGAGGCAGAGCCAAAAAGGAGAAGTTACTAGGATAGCCCAGGACTTAATTCTTCTTTCTTTTTTTTTAAACCCTTACTTTCTGTTCTGGGTTAAGATGGCAGCAGAGTAGAAGCAGCTTGCTTAACCTCTCCTAACCCACACACACAGGACTCCTCAAGAAGACATAAAAACAAATCCAGACGAAGGAAGGGACCCCACAATAGAGCGCAGCATTGAAGGTACATGGGATCGGGGCATTTCCATGCTATCAGGGGGTGAAACAGCTCTCACTAAAATGCAAGCTGAGCAACCCCGTCCCCCACCCCACACCACCTACAATGCCAAAGCCAGCACACAAGAGCTAGAGCGAGCTTGGGGCACCCATTAAATCCTTGGAAGCTACCTGGGGTCACCAGGGCCTGCTCCTGAGAGCAGCGAGACTTAAGATCCCAAGAGGCTAAAGACCAGGCAGACTTTGAACACAGACCCTGAGTACAAACACAGAGCTTCGGACAGAGGAACAAGCAAGGGGACCACCAGGAGGCTTGACCCTGAGAACAACTAGATCTGTGATCTCAGGAGCCTAAAGAGCACAGACAGACCCTGGGAGTGAGGATAAACCTGAAAGGGCACGTAGCTCACAATGGCAAGCCATCCACAGGAACCCCAAAAGAGAAAGATCAGCAAAAAGAAATCTGTAACACTCAACAACTTTTACACAGAGAAAATCCAGACAACAGAGCAAACAGCAGAGGAGAACAAACAAATAATCATATCCAAACCTTACCAAAATAATGAAAACTGGCCACAAGCACTTGAAGAGTTCAAATCTGAGATGATGAGAAAGATGGAAGAGATTTGGCAAGAGAAATGGGAAATAGCTTAAAAGGAAATTAACAGGTTAGAAGACAGAAATTCCCAATTGGAGAAAGATTCCTCAAAATCAAACGAAATGGTAAGCAAATTGGAAAACAAAATCTGGCAAGAAAATAACAGTTTAAAAGGCAGAATTTCACATTTGGAAAGTGAGGCAAATAAATTGAAGACCAGAAACGACCAGATTGAAAAAGAAAACCAGGTTCTAAAGGCTAGAATTGAGCAATTAGGTAGTAATGATCTCTCAAGACAGCAAGAGCAAATAAAACAAAGTCAAAAGACTGATAAAATAGAAGGAAACATGAAATATATCAATGAGAAATTGACAGATCAAGAAAACAGGTCTAGAAGAGACAATTTGAGAATCATTTGTCTCCCTGAAAAAGCAGAAATTAATAGAAATTTGAACTCCGTACTAAAAGAAATTATTCAGCAAAATTACCCTTGAAGTTCTACAACAAGAGGGCAATATAGACATTGAAAGGATCCATAGATCACTCTCTACATTAGACCGTGAAAAGACAACCCCCAGGAATATAATAGCCAAATTCAAGAGTTTCCAAGTAAAAGAAAAAAATTTTACAAGAAGCCAGAAAGAGACAATTCAGAAATCAAGGAGCACCAATCAGGATCACACAGGATCTGGCAGCCTCCATGCTAAAAGACCACAAGGCTTGGAATATGATATTCAGAAAGGCAAGAGAACTGGGTCTACAACCAAGGATCACCTACCCATCAAAACTGACTATATGCTTCCAGGGGAAAGTTTGGGTATTCAACAAGATAGAAGATTTCCAAGTATTTGCACAGAAAAGACCAGGACTAAATGGAAAGTTCAATATCCAAACACAAAAATCAAGAGAAACATGAAAAGGTAAATAAGAAACAGAGGGGAAAGAAAGAAAACTCTTATTTTTTAAATTTGCCTCTTTAAGGGCTTCAATAAGATCTAATTATTTGTATTCCTATGTGGAGAAATGTTATGTGTAATTCTCTGTACTGAACTCTATTCACTATTATAGTAATTAGAAGAATTATTCATAGGGAAAGGTTGCAGTACTAAATGAGCTAAGATAATATGGCGAGTGGGAAAGAGGAGGGTGAATAGTAGAGGACACCAAGAGAAATTTGAATGAAAAAGAAAAATAGGATATTCTATTACACACAAAGAGGGCATGGGAAGGGGAGGGGATGAATACTATTATAAGAAGGAGAGGAAGAGAGCATTACGAGGTAATATTTAGACCTTACACTCAGTGGAATTAACCGTGAGAGGGAAGAGTAGCTATATTATCCATTGGGATATAAAACTCTATCTAACCCTACTGAGAAAATCAGAAGGAATAAACCAAGGGGACCAGGGGAGTGGGGAGGTCAAAAAAGGGAGGGGAGAAGAAGGGGGAGGGAATTCATTAGGCCTTAAAAATAAAAAGAGGGGAATAACAAGGGAGGGGGTAGAAAGGGAAGTAAATCAAGGGAGGGAACAAGGGTTACTGGAATAAAGCAAACTACTGGTTTAAAAGAAAATAGTTTAAGAAGAAGGGGTAGAACTAGGAGAAGATACCAAAATGTTGGAGAATACACAACTGATAATTATAACTCTGAATGTGAATGGGATGACCTCGCCAATAAAATGGAAGCAAGTAGCAGAGTGGATTAGAAACCAAAATCCTACCATTTGTTGTCTACAAGAAACACATATGAGGTGGGTGGACATATACAGGTTTAAGGTAAAGGGCTTGAGCAAAATCTTTTGAGCTTCAAATGAGAAAAAGAAGGCAGGAGTGGCTATCATGATTTCTGACACAGCCAAAGTAAAAATAGATATGATTTAAAAAGACAGGGAAGGTAATTACATCCTGATAAAAGGCAGTATAGACAATGAGAAAATAACAGTGCTCAATATGTATGCACCAAATGACATAGCATCCAAATTTGTAAAGTAGAAACTGGCAGAGCTCAAGAAGGAAATAGATAGCAAAACCATACTAGTGGGAGATCTAAATATTCCTCTTTCAGATCTAGATAAATCAAACCAAAAAATAAATGAGAAAGAGGTAAGAGAGGTGAATGAAGTCCTAGAAAAATTAGGTTTAATAAATATGTGGAGAAAAATAAATAGGGACAAAAAGGAATATACCTTCTTTTCAGCTGCACATGGTACATTCACAAAGATTGACCATGTAATAGGGCATAGAAACATTGCAAACAATGTAAAAGAGCAGAAATAATAAATGTAACCTTCTCAGATCATAACGAGATCAAAATAATACTTAGTAAGGGCACCTGGACAGGCAAATCAAAAACTAATTGGAAATTAAATAATATGATTCTCCAAAACCAGTTAGTCAAAGAAGAAATCATAGAAACAATCAACAATTTCATTGAAGAGAATGACAATGATGAGACATCCTACCAAACTCTATGGGATGCAGCTAAGGCAGTACTCAGGGGGAAATTTATATCCTTGAGTGCATATATTAACAAATTAAGGAGGGCAGAGATCAATGAATTGGGCATGCAACTCAAAAAAGGAGGAAGCGAGCAAATTAAAAATCCCCAGATGAAAACTAAATTAGAAATACTAAAAATCAAGGAAGAAATTAATAAAATCAAAAGTAAAAGAACTATTGAATTAATAAATAAGACTAGAGGCTGGTACTTTGAAAAAACAGATAAAATAGACAAAGTACTGGTCAATCTAATAAAAAAAAGGAAAGAAGAAAACCAAATTGATAGTATCAAAGATGAAAAGGGAGACCTCACCTCTAATGAAGGGGAAATTAAGGCAATCATTAAAAACTATTTTGCCCAATTATATGGAAATAAATATAGCAATCTAGGTGATATGGATGAATATTTAAGAAAATATAAACTGCTTAGATTAACAGCAGAAGAAACAGAATATCTAAGTAATTCCTTAACAGAAAAAGAAATTGAACAAGCCATCAAAGAACTCCCTAAGAAAAAATCGCCAGGGCCTGATGGATTCACAAATGAATTCTAACAAACATTCAAAGAGCAACTAATCCCAATACTATACAAATTATTTGATATAATAAACAAAGAAGGAGTCCTACCAAATTCCTTTTATGACACAAATATGGTACTGATTCCAAAGCCAGGGAGATCAAAAACAGAGAAAGAAAACTACAGACCAATTTCCCTAATGAATATAGATGCAAAAATCTTAAATAGAATACTAACAAAGAGACTCTAGAAAGTGATCAAGAGGATTACCCATCCTGATCAGGTGGGATTTATACCAGGAATGCAAGAATGCTTCAACATTAGGAAAACCATCCACATAATTGACCATATCAACAATCTAACAAACAAAAATCACATAATTATCTCAATAGATGCTGAAAAAGCCTTTGACAAAATACAGCACCCATTCCTATTGAAAACACTGGAAAGTATAGGAATAGAAGGATCTTTCCTAAAAATAATAAACAGTATATACCTAAAACCATCAACAAGCATCATATGCAATGGGGATAAATTAGAAACCTTCCTAATAAGATCAGGAGTAAAACAAGGATGCCCATTATCACCTCTATTATTCAACATAGTACTAGAAACACTAGCAATAGCAATTAGAGACGAAAAGGAAATTGAAGGTATCAAAATAGGCAAGGAGGAGACTAAGCTATCACTCTTTGCAGATGATATGATGGTCTACTTAAAAAATCCTAGAGAATCAACTAAGAAGCTTGTAGAAATAATCAAGAACTTTAGTAAAGTGGCAGGATACAAAATAAATACACATAAATCATCAGCATTTCTATATATTTCCAACACATTAGAGCAGCAAGAGGTATAAAGAGAAACACCATTTAAAATCACCCTAGACAATATAAAATACTTAGGAATCTATCTACCAAAACAAACACAGGAATTATAAGAAAACAACTGCAAAACACTTTCCAAACAATTAAAACTAGATCTAAACAATTGGAAAAACATTGATTGCTCATGGGTAGGACAAGCTAACATAATAAAAATGACCGATCTACCCAAATTAATTTACCTGTTTAGCACCATACCTATCAAACTACCAAAAAACTTTTTTACTGAATTAGAAAAAACTATAACAAAGTTCATTTGGAATAACAAAAGAACAAGAATATCAAGGGAAATAATGAAAAAAAATGTGAAGGAAGGGGGCCTAGCAGTACCAGATATTAAATTATACTATAAAGCAGCAGTCATCAAAATGGTATGGTACTGACTAAGAAACAGAGAGGAGGATCAGTGGAATAGACTTGGGGTAAGTGACATCAGCAAGACAGTGTATGATAAACAACCCAAAAAGCCCAACTTTTGGGACAAAAATCCACTATTTGACAAAAACTGTTGGGAAATTTGAAAAACAATATGAGAGAGATTAGGCTTAGATCAACATCTCAAACCCTACACCAAGATAAATTCAGAATGGGTAAATGACTTGAATAAAAAGAGGGAAACTATAAATAAGTTAAGAGAACACAGAATAGTATACTTGTCAGATCTCTGGGAAAGAAAAGATTTTAAAACTAAGCAAGAGTAAGAGAAAATTACAAAATGTAAAATAAATGATTTTGATTATATCAAACTAAAAAGCTTTTGTACAAACAAAAACAATGCAGCCAAAATCAGAAGGGAAACAACAAATTGGGAAAAAATCTTTATAACAAAAAACTCTGACAGGGGTCTAATTACTCAAATATACAAGGAGTTAAATCAATTATATAAAATATCAAGCCATTCCCCCAATTGATAAATGGGCAAGGGACATGAATAGGCAATTTTCAGATAAAGAAATCAAAAGTATCAAAAGGCACATGAGAAAGTGTTCTAAATCTCTAATAATTAGAGAAATGCAAATCAAAACAACTCTGAGGTATCACCTCACACCTAGCAGATTGGCTAAAATGAAAGAAGGGGAGAGTAATGAATGTTGGAGGGGATATGGCCAAATTGTGACATTAATGCATTGCTGGTGGAGTTGTGGACTGATCCAACCATTCTGGATGGCAATTTGGAACTATGCTCAAAGGGCTATAAAAGAAGGTCTGCCCTTTGATCCAGCCATACTATTGTTAGGTTTGTGCCCAAAGAGATCATAGATAAACAGACTTGTATGAAAATATTTATAGCCGTGCTTTTTGTGGTGGCAAAAAAATAGAGAATGAGGGGATGCCCTACAATTGGGAAATGGCTGAATAAATTGTGGTATATGCTGGTGATGGAATACTATTGTGCTCAAAAGAATAATAAACTGGAGGAATTCCATGTGAACTGGAAAGACCTCTAGGCATTGATGCAGAGTAAAAGAAGCAGAACCAGAAGAACATTGTACACAGAGACCAATACACTGTGGTAAAATTGAATGTAATGGACTTCTGTATTAGCAGCAATGCAATGACCCAGGACAATTCTGAGGGATTTATGGAAAAGAACCCTACCCACATTCAGAGGAAGAATTACAGGAGTGGAAACACAGAAGTAAAGCAACTGTTTGAACACACGGGTTGAGGTGGACATGACTGGGGATGTAGACTCAAAACTACCACACCAAAGCAACTATCAACAATTTGGAAATAGGTCTTGATCAATGACACATGTTAAAACCAGTGGAAATGGGCATCGACTATGGGGGGGGGGATCTTGAGGGGGGGGGTGAAGGGGAAAGTAAGAGCCTGAATCATGTAACCATGTTAACTTTTCTAAAAAATAAATATTAAAATAAAGGTAAACCCTTACTTTCTGTCTTAGAATCAATACTGTGTGTTGGTTCCTAGGTAGAACAGTGGGAAGAGCTAGGCAATGGGGGTTAAGTGACTTGCTCAGGGTCATACACCTAGGAAGTGTCTGAGATCAGATTTAAACCCAGGACCTCCTGTCTCTGTTCCTGGCTCTCAATACATCAAGCCACCTAGTTGCCCCAGGACTTAACATTTCTAAGGTAGGACTGAGAAAGGACAAAGAAGGGATATAACCAGTGGGGTCAGCAGGAAGCCTCAGACACAACAATCTTCAGTTCAGGTCAGAAGGAGGGAATCCACAATACTTTTGGATGCACCTTTACTCCATGATTTAGGACAGTTCAAAAAGTTCCAACACTAGGGCAGCTCATGTTTTATAAGGAGGGGAGGGTCCTGCTCAGGGCATCCATCAATTCCCCAAACTTATGGTCATAAATAAGAAGTTACCAATTGTCTAATAAACTGAAATATAATATAATAAAAATATGTAGTATTTTTATTATTAATATTAATATGAAATATAATAAAAAATAAACTGAAAGGTCTGAAAGGGAAGATTCCAGATATAGGTCAGAAAATATAAGAGAAGAAAAAAGGATGGCCAGAGAAAGGAAGGGGTGTCAAGTAGGTAATTATCAGATTACTAGATTTAAAAAGGCTAGAAAAAACAAATGAACATTGTTCCAGGCTTTCATCCCTTTACTTTCTTGGATTTTTTTCCCCCTGTGAATTTCTGGATATCTCTACTGTTAACTCTTTTTCCTATATGGAAGCTACGCTATTCTCTATGGTATTTCTATGATTCAAGAAGCCATACAAACTCTGAGGAGCTTCTTCTCCACTCCCAGTCTCACTGACGAAATTGGTTCCCAGAGCTAAGTGGGCTCCATGCCTCCCCTTCTGGCTCTGGAGGAATCTCTGTAGTATATAAGGGGTGATTTTCTGGTGCTATTTGCCTAAAGCCTCCCCTGCTCTGCTTCTCTCCCAAGATCATCAGTGGAGAATTAGTCAGTCAGCTGGCCTTATGTAATGTGTTTTAGAAAGGGGCACTTATTGTCATACTATAAAAAACAGTTGTTATAAAACACCTCCGCAAATATTTGTGATCCGCTCTTGCACAGGCATGGAGTCCAAGGGACTGGCCCCTATCCCATGTGTTCACATGAATCACCAGAAGTGGGTTGAGATCTTCTGTTTTGACAAGCCATTGGACAGTCCCAATTATGTCTTGAATACATGCCTTGGGAAGATAGCAGAACTCTTGGTTGTTGCTATCAGGCCAAAAAGTAATTGTTTCAGTAAGCAGGGAGTTACCAGTAACTGTAACTGCTACTCTTCCTTTCTTAGCAGACCCTTAATGGATGAGATAGCAGGAAGACCTGCACTTGAGTTCTGCCTCATGTATTAATTAACTAACTGTGTGACTCTAGGCAAAGGTGATTTACTTTTCTGAATTTCATTTTCCTCATCTGTAAAATAACAGAATTGACCTCAATGGCTTCTAAAATCCCTTATCCAAAAAATAAAAAATAAATAAAAATAAATAAATAAAATCCCTTACAACTTAAAATTTTTGAATGAACAGCAGTTGCTATCCTCTTCAGAACATCAATTTTGGGGACAGCTAGGTGGCTCAGTGGATTGAGAGCCAGGCCTAGAGAGGGGAAGTCCTGGGTTCAACCTCAGTTACTTCCTAGCTGGGTGACCCTTGTAAGTTCCATAACCACCCAAACTTTAACGTAATGCCTAAACTTTACCATTCTCACAGTTTTGATTCTAAGATGGAAGGTCAGGGTTTAAATTTTTTTTTAATTAAAAAGTTAAAAAAAATATAGTCCTAATTCTTTGGGATGTTTTCATATCTAGTGTTATTTAGCTTCAAATGTATAGTGGTCATTCCTCCTACTTCCCTTTCTCCCTTGATTCAATCCAATAAGCATGTATTAAACCTAGCCAAGCAGTGTGCTAAGCACTGGAGGATACAATTAATAATAAAATAATAAAACTAAAATAATAAAAAAAATAATAAAGACAATCCTTGCCCTCAATAAGTTTACAATTGAATGGGGGAGATAACACACAAAAAGAAGCAGGATATCAGCAGGGAAGGAGACAAGACAACAGAGGATACCCAGTAGGGGAAGGGGGAAAACTTGGTTCCATTGAGCTGAAACCAGGCAGTTTCAATGCAAAATGGAGTAATCTGAGTCTAATGTCCATCCTTTATGAAGGAAGGCATTAGGAAGATACTCAACCCTCCAGTTTTCTAAACAAAGGGGAGAGGGGACTGAAGGAGGTGAAGTCAGTCATTGCCCTAGTTAGCAGCATGGTCATGAGTTTAGAAATGATGAGTTTTTCCTGGTAGAAGCATCTTATTCTATATATCTGAAGCCAGGCAGGGTAGCAGGTGTAAAATGGAGTTTCACATTCTTCTATCCTCCTGCATCTTCCCACAGTTAAGTATCCTCACTCCATTCCTATTTCTTTTTTTAGAAAATAGAAAATTCCTATTTTCATATTAAAGTTCTCCCTTCCTCCATTTTCTAAAAGGAACAGAATTCTCCCAGATAAACTGGATTGTGAATTTATCCCTTTCACTTTTGATACTTGTAATTTGGTTTTCTTTTTTTAAAATGTCAAATTAGCTAATAGTGCTTCTGTTTTTCCAAACTAGCTACTAGTTTTCTATATTAATTAGCTAGTTAGGGTGATTTGTTTGCTTCAATTTTTTATTACTCTCTTCTTTGGTTCTCAGAATTTCTACTTTAGTATTTAATTAGGGGTTTCTAATTTATTAATTTTCTGGTTTTTTTATTTATGTGTCCATTCATTGATCTGTTCTTTATCTCTTTTATTAATGGAAATATTTAGAGATAGAATTTTTCCTCTAAGAACTGCTTAGGCTACATTCCAAAATTTTTAGTATGTGGTCTCATTGTTGTCATTATCTTTAATGAAATTATTGATTATTTCTATGATTTGTTCTTTAATCAATCCATTCTTTAGAACTGTCATTTAGCCTCATTATATTAGACTCATTATTTCTTCAGAACCCTTTATTGAATATAATTTTTATTGAATCAAGATTTTAAAGGATATGCTTAATATTTCTGCTTTTCTTCATTTGTTTGTGAGGTTGTTATTTCCTACATGTTCAATTTTTGTAAAGGTGTTTCTACAGCTGCAAAATAAATATGCTCTTTTTTAATCCCATTCATATATCTAGAGGCCCATCATATTTAACTTTTCAAAGTTCTACTGTTTCTTAACTTCTTATTTTTTATTGCTAGATTTATCTAGGTTTGAAAGGAGTAAATTGAGGTCTTCCACTACTATAGTTTTACTGTTTATTTTTCCCTATAACTTATTTAACTTTTACTTTAAGTATGCTATTTGGTGCATATGTATTTCATACTGGAATTGGTTAATTACCAATGGTATCTTTCAGCAAAATATACTTTTCCTATGTGTTTCTTTTATTTAAGTTGTTTTTACTGTTGCCTTGTCTAAAATCACAACTGCTGCCCTTGCTTTTTTTCAAGCTACAACTGAAACATAAGAGATTCTTCCCCAGCTCTTTATTTTAATTTTGTGTGAATCTTTTAGTTTCAAATGTGCTTATAGTGTAAACAACATTTTATTTAATTTCATAATCTATTTTGTTATCCTTTTTATGGATGAGTTCATCCCACTGAAATTCATAGTACTTATATAATATGGCCTCCATCCTCTTCTCTTCTACTTTTGTTTCTGATCCTTCCTCCCTCTTTATAAAGAAAATGGTGTTAGAGAATGTGCATGCTCAGTACCAATGACCTAGGTTTGGTACAATCTGCTTCTGTTCCCCTGTACCTCTTCTTTTTCATTCATATCCTAATATGTGTGTGAGTTTATCTAAAGATCTATATGCTTACATATCTTTCCCTCACTCACACCCCATTATATATACATACATATATACATTTATATATCCTTTTCTTTTAAACCTTTTCTGAGATCCACCCATTGTAGTTAGCCTACTTCCTGACTTCAGACTTTATGTTAGAGATGAACTCTATATTCTTCTTGACAGAATGTCTGGGGTCAGTTTTTTTTTTTCCTTTTGAGTTCTTTTGCTACTTTCTTGATGTTATTGAGTATTGTGTTATTTAAAGATCTCAGAGACAGTTCAGGCTAGGGACCTGCAAGCTTTTAATCTTCCCAAAGTTTCCAAATAAAGTGAAACAATATTTGTAAAGCATTTAGTAAATTGCTGAGTACATAATAGGCATTTAATATTTGTTCCCTTCCTATCCCTCTTCCCTTCCATAGTATCCTCATCCAGGGCAAAGTCTTATCACTGCCCTTCTCGTCTAAGTTGTACATGTTCCTGAAATTTAGTTTGAGCAACATACCTGTAGACTGGTCCCTAATTGGAGATATAGGAGACTACTGCTGGATTCAGTCAATATCATCCCAAAAGGCTCTAGTGGACTGATAAAACGTCAGGCTCCCCATTATTCAGGGATTCCTACACTGGTTGTTTCCTTGCAGCCTCCAGCCGGGCTCAGGGCTTAAACTGTGGACGTACTCCTCTGGTGTCAGAGTCACACAGCAACTTCTTGGTTCTGACCTGGCTTCTTGCTCTAGAACCTATGACCATTCCTCACCCGTTTTGTACCTGTGCCTGCACATAGCACAAAGTTGGGCCCCTCTTTTGGGTCTGAGACTTCTTCTTCCCTTGATATATAAACTTCTCTTTTGTTTTTAAGGTTTTTAGAGAGAAGAAATTATTTGTATAATAATTTTAAGAGAGAATTTTTAAAGTTATAATCTTCTTTAAGGTTATTAAACTGATTAGGGTTGGCTTGGAAACCACTTCAAAATTTCTTCTTTTAGATTTGGATCTTGAAAAGGGCCTTTGAAGCCATCTAGCCCAAACTTTTTTTTTCAGATGAAGGAACTAAGGCCAGAGATAGATTAAAATAGCTTCCCCAAGGACACATAGCTTATTAAAATAGAGCAAAGTGACTCTCAATTGAATAAGGTGGACTAGTCATTAAAACTCCCTCAGTAATGGGGAAAAGAAAATGTTTTGTAGCTTTTTATAAGAATAAAATATTTCTGAACCTCTCAGCATGTTGCCAAAGGAAGATCAAACTGGCCTAGGTATATTTCTATAGACTAGGTCACAGCTTTGGGGCCAATCAGAGTGAGATCAGGCCATGAATGCCTCTAGCACTTCTACTAATGGATGAGTCAGGAGACCCAGTTTTAAAAGTGCAAATCCACAGAGTGCCTCTGAGCCAGGGCTGGTATTATCTGGGGAACCCATCTTGAGAGCTAGGAGACCTACATTTACATTAAACATACCAAAGAAAGAATGATTGAAAGGGAGCAAATATTGATATATGGGCTAGGGTAAACCTAAGCCAGGTTTAGCCCTACTTTATTATGCCTGTAATATATTATTTGTCACATATATCTCTAAGATGAATAAAATACAGATGATCTTCTCATATCCGATTTCAGTTTGTTAGATTCCATAAAGACAGGGAATGTTTATTAAGCAATTACTAAGTTCCAAGCACTCTGCTAAATGTTGGGAGTACAAATACAAGCAGAAAAAAGACACTTAAGCCCTTGTCCTCAAGGAGTTTACGTTCTCTTGGTGGAAGAAAACACCTAAAAGGAAGTTGAAGAATAGGAGGGGAAGAAGTGCTCACATGGGGATATGGTGATAAGAGACTCCAGAGAGTTAGGAGTACAGCCTGGAAAGAACAAAGCCATGGCTGACCTGAGAGCTTTCCTTTAAACAGGGTTCTGAGAGAAACTTGACAATCAGAGGAACATGAAATAAAATATAAATTTGTATCTCTTCCATTGCTGAATAAAATAGTCTATATGCTAGGGTTGCTCAAGAAACTATTAACTGAATTGAATTTCAGCACAGAGGCAATTTGACTATCTGCTAATCTCACAGACCAGTCTACTCTTCTGAAGATGAATGAATGAGTCAAGTCAAAGCAGTTGCTTGTTGCTTGAACACATAGGCTGATGGGGATATTATTGGGGATGAAAACACTAAAAGATAACTCTAGCCCAACTATCAATAATATGGAATTAGGTATTAATCAATGATACATGTAAAACCCAGTGGAATTGTGTGTCAGATAAGGGGGGTTAAGAGGGTTTGAGGAGAGGGAAAGAACATGAAACATGTAAATATGGGAAAATATTCAAAATAAAAAAAAATAAAAAAGCAGTTGGTCGTGAGCCCCAGTTCCATCAAGCCAAACTCAATTCCCCATTAATATGGAATAAAATGTTTATTTAGGGGATTTGCATTTAGAGGAATGCCTATAATCCTGCTTGGGGTGCACTGAGGCACCCTAAGGGTTTTAGCACCATAGAGAGAAGTAGAAAACCTACTAAATCTGGTTAAATAAACTACCTTTGAGCAGCAGTTTCACTCATGAGAACTGAATGATACTTCCATAGCTCAATTCAGTACTAACCCCACAGTGCTACCACTAATAATAGTTAATATTTATATAGTATGAAGCAGAATGGGAAGTCAGACTTGAAAACAGGAAGATTTAAGTTTTGTCCTTACAAGCACTGGTTTTGTGACCTGAAAAAATCACTTGGCCTCTCAGTGTTGCTTCTTTGCATTGGTGGAGGAAGTTTCCATACCAAGAATTCCTTATATTGGTCTTATTCCAGACCAAATCATTTTTATAGTGCATTAATGTTTGTAAAGCAGCTTGCAAACTCTGTCTCCTTTGATCCTCAATACAGAGGTAAGTGTGGGTATCTCTGCTACTAACCCCAGGTTAGTTGACTTTCTTGAGTGGCTATCAAGGTGGGATTCTTCCTGGTCTCCATTCAGATCAAGTACTCTTTCTGCCATATTACTTTGTTCCCCCTCCCAAGCTGGACCTTAGGATAAATTTTTTAAAGCATTGTTTGGGGCAGTTAGATGGCCCAGTGGATAGAGAGCCAAACCTAGAGTTGGGAGGACTTGTGTTCAAATGTGACCTCAAAGCACTTTTTGTGTGGCTCTAGGCAAGTCACTTCACCCCAACTGCCTACCCATTACTGCTTTTCTGCCTTGGTACCAATACTTCACATGAATTTTAAGACAGCAGGAAAGGATTTTTTGTTTGTTTTGAGCATTTTTGTTGTTGAGTCATTTTTCAGGTGCGCAAGTCTTTGTGACCCCATTTGGGGTTTTCTTGGCAAAGATACTGGAGTAGTTTGCCATATCCTTTTCGAGCTCATTTTTCAAAGGAGGAAACTGAGGCAAACAGAGTTAAGTGACTTGCCTCGGGTTATGCAACTGCTGTCTGAGGCCAGATTTGAATTCATGAGGATAAATCTTCCTGATTGCTGGCCTGGCATTGTATTCACTTTACCACCTTTAAAACAACAACATACTTCTGAAATTTAAATTTTTGTTATTTGGGTGATTACAACCACATGACAGTTTGATAGACATGCCAAGTAGCAAGAATGGAATAGGGACTGGATTTGGAGAGATACGAATTTTGATACACTTGAGATGAACCCTTTAAAATCAATGTTATTTTCTCCAAAAATGAACAAAGAGTTATTTATCACTAACAGTGTTGAATGTATTAGTGACTGAAGAAGCCAGCTCAACCACAGAATACCGTAAGGATAAGCTGAACAGTGGAAATTTTCTCACCCCAGAAGTCTAATGTCACTAAAACACCAGAGACTGAGAAACACCTGTTGAAGTAGAGGATAAGACATCTCTAGAGCAGTCAGCTTTCAGCTGTTTTCCCTTGTATGGGCTGTCATGGCCAGCCTGAGGGTATGTCACAAAGTGGGCACTTGGACCAATAGCAGCTGTACTTGGCTCCACCAGAGCCCAAACCAGAGAGCTGCCAGAGGGCAGCACATTTCTCTCAGATCAAACTATATTTTTCAATCTGGCTTCTGATAGAAGCCAACTAGATTGCACAAACGTGTGAAACAAAAATAGTTGAATGTGCCCTTGACTGCTATGCTTCAGGATTATTTAAGAATGACATGTAAGGCGGGAAAAAAGACATCTAAGAAGGACCATTATATAAGCCCCTAAATGGAACTTGGTAATGGAAATACTGGCACTGTCTGCACAAAAGGTCTCTCTATAAGGTTGGACATCATTTCATTTTTCATTTTCTCCTCTTCTTCCATTCCCCTTCCCCCCTCTCTAATTCTGGAGCCAACTCATAGCAATTCATCTATTTCTATAAGTTGACATGTCAGACTGAGACAAATCCCCACGGCTAGCTTGCCGTCTTTTCCATTTTCAGTTTAAATTTCCCATGTGGACTTGTAATAGACTCTCAGATCATTAATACCTTTCACTTGCAAATCCCTCACAAGTTTCTTAGTACCAATATTTGCAGCCTACCTATCGTCTTTCATCCACTTTGCCTAATGAGGAATGCAACCTGACTGCTGAGGTCTTGAGCTCATCTATCCTCCCGCCTTTCTCATTCCAGAGTCTCCAACTTTTCTTAATCCCACATAGTCTATTCAATCATCACTATCACATGTGATCTATAAAACAAAGCAAACTAGGAAATGGTCTTTTGTCCTCTAAGGTCTCCTTCAGTTCTGAAGTGACAATGGCAGAGTTAAGGTAGAGGGAAGGGATTGGGGGGGTGGCAGGCAGAGGTGTGAGGGGATCACAAATGGTGCTCTGAATCATATGATTTTTAGATCAATGAAAGATTCTTATCCAGGGACCAATGAATACATACATACGTACACACACACATATATATTATTTTGTTTTTATTGGAGAAACTAAATCATATTAGTCCTGACATTCTCATTATAAATTTTAAGTGGAAAGAAGAACACATAAGACAGTTGCAACTAAATGGAAGGCTAGCTTACACATTCTCCTCTGAGAGATGCAAAAGAATAGGTACAGTTAGTTTAATTTTGTATTGAAAAGGGACAAGAAGCATCATTTCATGGGGCATTTGGTCATGTATTCGAGATTCTTTGCAAACATTAAAGCATTGGGAAAATGGTTTGATCTAGAATACCAGTGATGTATGGAACTCCTAGCATGGAAACTTCCATCCACTGATGCAAAGAAACAAGTATATCTCAATGCTTATAACAAATACTTTAAAAAAAATCAACACACAGGCAATTGCATACTGGTCACAGCATTTGTTGCAGAGGATGTGGAGAATTCTATAAAGAATTGGTTAAGAACCTCTAAATAAAGCCAACATATACTTTAACACTCAATAACTTCAATATAATAACTTCAATAGAAATGTAGATATGGGGAGGCCAAAGAAAAATAAGTTTACAAATATGATTCAAGAATAAAAATAAGAGAAGCAAAAGCCTTTCAGATCCTTTCGGTCTCTTATCTATATGTTGTGGATATTTTATCAAAAAATACAGTTAAAAATACTTAAAATGACAAATGTCAAATCTCTCATAAGAGATGAATGAATGAAAATGCATTAATAAAGCATTTATTTCATGATACATGATAGGCATGTGGATAGCCTGGTGATAAAAACATGAAAAGCAAGACAATTCTCATCATCTATGAAATAGAGGCATTGGATTTGATGGACTTCCTTGTGTCCCTTTCTCTTCTATATGTATGATCCCTACCCTCAAGGAGATTAAATTCTAATAAAGGAAGATGGCATAGATAGGGGAGTGGTGACTCATGAAAAAGATAACTTTGTTAAGCTGTTTTAATTAGCATATATTCATTGTTTTAGTGATGTTTTGTGTGTGTATAACTTCTGCATATAATTCTCTTAGACAGCCAATAGTATAATAATAAGTTGTAATCATAGTAGAATGAATGATAAGGAATAATACCAATTATTAATTAATTGAATAATTATGAATGAGAATCAGTAATCAATAATCATTGTGAGTAAAAAAAAAGCACAAAGAATATCCTCTGAAATTCTTTGGCAAGGTATTCTTGCCAAGGGGAACTGTGCTCATTGTGTCCAGCATCCTGGAAAATGTCCAGGTAGTGTGATATCTCAGTTGGCTTTGAAGCTTCAAGGATGACTTTGGTTTTTACCATGTAGGAAATTGGTCATGTCATCATTGAAGAAACCTTCTCTGGTGACTCCTAAGAAGACCATTCCTCTTTTACGTCTCTATACCAGTTGACACAAGTTGGGATGGGCCTGAACCCTGACATTTTGTAATTTACAACTTTCTACAACAAATGTCAATATGGCTCAGATAATTGTTTCCCAGTATTAATTTTTTTTTTCAGTTTTACATCTAGGAGAGTATTTTGGGTTTGAGAAGTCACAAGAATGGTGAGTAGAACCAAAGGACAGCCATGCTCCAGGAATGCTTATACTATTTGATTATGATTCCCAAAACTAGAGATAGAAAGAGGAAGGGAGGAAGTGAAGAGGATAAACAGTGCTACCTCATATTAGAAAGATGAATGGAGAGCAACATGCAGCTTGGTAGGTCTGCACCTGGTAAATTATGGAAAACTCTCACTAATCAGGGGCGAGGAGAGCCCCAGGACAAGAGATGGACATTCAAATCTCAGGAATGACGTGAAGATGGATAGAGAAGAGCAAATTGTGTGGTAGACCTACATGTAATTGATTAAAATCTATGAGAAAAGAAATGACTGATTAACCAAATGGAAGTCATTTCCAAATTTAGCTATTGAAGTACAGATAACTAATTTATTTAAAAAACAGTCAAAACTAGTACCAAATTAGAAGAAAGAATAAAAATGAGAAGACATGGAGGACAATTAGGGCAACAGTCCCAAACTATTGATGCCCTTAAATGGGAAAGGGTTGAAAACAAATATTTATACTCATACCATTTTCTAAAGAGTTTAAAGAATGTAAATCAATCACCTCTACAAGGAGATAAAAAAATGTTCAGTCTTAGTCACCAGACCTATTATCTCTGCTAAATGAAGAGTTACAGATGATATGAACACCAGTTTACATTATAAACAGAAAATCTTACAAACAAAATTATGATAGTGTATGAGCGTATTGCCTCAAAAGGTTTGTTTTTTTTTTAAACCCTTAACTTTTGTGTATTGGCTCCCAGGTGGAACAATGGTAAGGGTGGGCAATGGGGGTCAAGTGACTTGCCCAGGGTCACACATCTAGGAAGTGTCTAAGGCCGGATTTGAACCTACGACCTCCCATCTCTAGGCCTGGCTCTCAATCCACTCTCAAATCCAACCCAGCCGCCCCTCTCAAAAGGTTTTTAAAGAAATCCAGAAACATCAGAAAATTCCAAGAACACTGAAGCCTAAAACTGGAAGGAGACATGAAAAATGGAAAAGATCTTTTAGGGTATCTATACTAAGATCTTTTTTTCTGTAAATTACAATGAAGTCACCACATTTGCACTCATGACGATGTACCTTATACTTTTTAAGAAAGTAGAAACACTGTGGTTCCGGGTTAAGATGGCGGCAGAGTAAGAAGCAGCTATTAACCTCTCCTGACCAAAACACACAAAACTCCTCAAGGGGACATAAAAACAACTCCAGAAGAACGGAGGAACCCCACAACAGGGCACAGCATGGAAGGTACGTGGAATCAAGGCATTTCCATGCTATAAAGGGGTGAAACAGCTCTCACTAAATCGCGGGCTGAGCAACCACCCCACCCCCACCTCCTCCACACACAACACCTATAGCACCGAAGCCAGCTAAAAAGAAATAGAGCAAGTTTGGGGCACCCATCGAGTCATTGGCAGCTCCGGGGCCTGTTCCTGAGAACAGCAAGATTTAGGACCCCAAAAAGCTAACGAACGCACACAAAATTTGAGCGCGGGAGCAGGGCGCCGAGAGCAGATGCAGGGCACAGAGCGCGGGTTCAGAGCGCAGGCACGGGTGGAGGCGAGGGTGGAGGCAGACACAACCACGAGCTAAAGCTCTGAAACCCTGAGTGGGGAACCAGTGCAGACGGGTATACGACTGTGGAAGCAGCACCCTGAGACTTGTAAAGAAACCTCCGGCAGACGATCAAGCAAGGGAGTCCACCAGGGGGCTTGACCACGGACAGACCCTGAGCGCGAGGATAAACCTGAGAAGCTGCTGGGCTAACGATGGCTACCCAGTCTCAGGAAGTTCAGAAGAGAAAGATTAACAACAAGAAAAAGAAGTCTTTAACACTCCACAACTTTTACACAGAGAAAATCCAGACAACCGAGCAAACAGAGGAGGAGAACAAACAAGCATCCGGACCCTGCTCAAATAAGGAAAACTCCTCACAAGCTATGGAAGAGTTCAAAACTGAGATTTTGAGGAAAATGGAAGAGATCGGGCAAGAAAATAACTGTTTAAAAGGTAGAATCTTGCAACTGGAAAGTGAGGCTCAGAAACCAAATGAACTGATAAGCAAATTGAACACCAGAAATGACCAGATTGAAAAGGAATACCAGAAGCTTATAGCCGAAAACCAGAAGATTATGGCTGAAAACCAGAAGATTATGGCCGAAAACCAAAAGATCATAGCCGAAAACCGAAAGATTATAGCTGAAAACCAGTCCCTAAAGGCTAGAATTGAGCAGCTAGAAGCTAATGATCTCTCAAGACAACAAGAACAAATAAAACAAAGTCAAAAGACTGAAAAAATAGAAGGAAACATGAAATATCTCAATGAGAGAGTGACAGACCAAGAAAACCGGTCTAGAAGAGACAATTTGAGAACAATTGGTCTTCCAGAAAAACCAGAAATTAATAGAAACCTGGACTCCATACTAACAGAAATTATTCAGCAAAATTGCCCTGAAGTCCTACAACAAAAGGGCAATATAGACATTGAAAGGATTCATAGAACACCTGCGACATTCGATCAAGAAAAGAAAACACCCAGAAATATAATTGGCAAATTCAAGAGTTTCCAAGCAAAAGAAAAAATCTTACAAGAAGCCAGAAAGAAACAATTCATATATCAAGGAGCACCAATCAGGATCACACAGGATCTGGCGGCCTCCATGCTAAAAGATCGCAAGCCTTGGAATACAATATTCAGAAAGGCAAGAGAGCTGGGCCTGCAACCACAGATCAACTACCCATCAAAATTGACTATATATTTCCAAGGGAAAGTATGGGCATTCAACAAAATTGAAGAATTCCAGGTATTTGCACAGAAAAGACCAGGGCTAAATGGAAAGTTTGATATCCAACCACAAAAATCGAAAGAACCATGAAAAGGTAAATAAGATACAGAGGGGAAAGAAAGAAAACTTATAATTTTTAAATTTGCCTTTTTAAGGGCCTCAGTGAGATCTAATTATCTGTATCCCTATGTAGAGAAATGTTATGTATAATTCTCTGTAGTGAACTTTATTCACTATTATAATATTCACTATTATAGTAATCAGAAGAATAATTCACAGGGTGAGGGTGGAACACTAAATAATCTAAGATGACATGGG
>NC_058130.1:621825489-621837033 GCF_016433145.1 Gracilinanus agilis
AGGGAGGGAGGAAGGAAGCCAAAAGACAGTCTCTACCTTCATACTACCCTATACTACCTCTTGAGTTATTATCAGAAACAAATAAATGTAGTAAAAATATGTTTGTGCACTTGAAAGCTATTATTGAGTTGAATCCTTGCCCTTAAAATGGAATAAAAATAATTCCTTATAGTAATTTTCTAACTTTCTCCTCAGTATTTATCTGATTAATTCAGTTGCTTTGGATTATATATCTAAAGCTGGAAGGCACCTCAAAAACTATATTCTAATCCCCTCTTCTTTTAGATAAGGCCACTCAGGACAAGGGAGACTTATCCAAGGTCCCAAAGGGAATAATAATCAGAGCTAGGATTTGAACATAGATCTTCAGATCCTAGACACAGGCTTTCCTACTGTCCTATGAAATGGCTCAATAGATATCAAACCCTTAGCCATTGATAGTAAAAAGATTTGTGAGCATGACTTTTTTCTCAGGTATGTGACCATTTCTAAAAAGTGGCTTCGGGTTGGGTCACATTTAGCCTGAGTAATCTGAAGCAATGAGGAAGTGTCATGTTCATAGAGGATGGGCATTGCTAATGTCCCACACCCTAAAACCTGAATGGCCTCCCTGAAAAGCTAGAACTTAGAGCCAAGCAAACCAGAAACAGTTCAAAGGGATGCCTTTATAAAAACAAGCCAGCACAGATAGTCCTGTCTGTTTTGACACAGGCAGAACTCAATCCAAACAAACACACTCATATACTTTGGAAAGGTTTACAGAAACCTAGAGGGGCTTAATGAACCCACACTGTCACTTTTCCCAGCCTTTCTAGTCTTTGCCCCAGGCTTGTTGCCCTGAAATTCACCCCAACATCACCATCTTTTACCTTTTCAAAGGTGGAGGCAGGGGTGTTGAGAATGATTTCAGTTTTATATTCTGGTAATTAGAGGAATCGGACATTTTAAAAGGTGTTGATTGATGGATACAATCTTTGTTTTTAATTTCTCATGGTTAGTCAGAGTTAGGAAATGGTAAAGGTAGAGCCAGTGCCAGCCTTAAGTAAAGCCATGATGTAGTCAGCCTCATTACCTTTCCCAGTAGTAGATCTTTGCCTCCCCCCATCCCATGCCTTCTTCCTACAGCATCCAGGACAAAAATGCACTTACTTTTGGACTGGTCGTTCACCCAAAGGTTATTACAGCTTAAAGGGAGACCCTAGATAGACCTTTGTTACATTTGGGTCCATTGAGTGTTGTCATTTGTGATCACAAATTATAAGCCTGGCCCACTGTCTATGAAGTATTTGTTATTTTCCCGTACTTCGGTTGGATTTGTGTTGAGCCCTCTGTGTCCTCTTAACTCGTCTCTAGTGTGTTTAAGTTTAAATTCCTCTTTGTTAATTGAGACTAACACAAATCTCAGTGAAGAGGCACCCTCTCCTTTAGGGATTGCCTGACCAGTAATTACATCTTCGCTGGCACCCCTGTGACCAATAGTAAACACTGGTGAGACAGTTGGCCAGGGTTAAGAGTTCAGCCCTGTGAAGGGTTCCATCACTTGCCCGCTTGGGAAGGTGTTGGCTGTCCCCCTCCCTGGACAGTGGAGACCCAGCAATTTCAAAGTCTTCTGTTTCCTATAAGAGAACTGAACAGCTGCAGTAATGAAACAAGCCTTTGAAGTGGTTAGGGCATCCGAAGACTAGGCAGACAGACAGCTCAAAGAGTGGGCGCCAAATAGCCCCGCTAAGAATTCAAGGGGCACAGATAAGGAAATGGAGACGGTGGCAGCTTTTCTCAGATTCTCCAGGAGAGCTTGTCCTGGGAGAGAGCAGAGGGGGCAGTCCTGGGGAAAAGCATCTGCTGCATTAGAAAGGAAAGGAGAGGTTTCCCATCTAACATGGGAAAGGGCAATAAAGAAGCACTCTTAACTGAAAACAGCATTTATGGTCTGTGGTCCTCAGACTGGTTGTGGTTTAACATTTTGACTGGAATGAGCAAGAGATTTGGTAAAGCAACAACAACAGCAATAATCAATGACTAATGGACTTTTCCTCAGTACTCATTCATTATGGATGGCAGCCTAGTCCGCTGGATCTGAATATGGAACCAGAACCAAGATGTGGGTTCAAATCCCATCTCTGATGTTTATTATCTATATGACTTTGGAAAATCACTAGGCCTTCCTGGGCCAGAGTTCCTCATTTGGAAAATGAGGGAGTTGAGTTAAAAGATCCTCTGAGGCCCTTTTTCATGCTATGATACTGTGATTAGTTGAAATTTCTGAATCAAGTGGTAGTTTTGGCTTTGCATGTAAATAGTCAAACAGCAATTGGAGTAGAGTCTAAATCGAGATGGAATTGGGCTTCCTTTAATCAAAGGAATTTAAAATAAGTCCTAGGAAGACCTTTAGGACCAGAGGAGATCAAGAAATCTTATTTTCCATTGAAGTAGCTTGTTATAGTGAGAGTGCAGTGGGCTGAGCATCAAGAGCTGTGGGGGTTTAATAATAGGGCTGTCTGACTCTGTGACCTTAGGGAAAAATCATTTACCCTTTCTAAGCCTATTTCCTCATTTATATAATTTCTTTCTTTATTTGTATAATTTTATTACATATTATTTATATATATTTATATTTTGTATAATATTTGTATATTATTATATGTCTTTCAGTACTAATATTCTATCAGTTATTCTAGAATGACTTGAGGGCAGCAAAGCACTGAGGCTAGAGAGTAGGCTTTGTAGATCAATAAAAGGTTCTTCCATTCATCTGATTTGTAATCCTAGAACATCTATCTCTGTTCATTCATTCATTCATTCATTCAATCTATATTGTCAGTCAGTCGATGATCATTTATTAATCACCTACTATGTGCAGGGGACACAAAAAAGAGGCAAAAAAAAAGAATCCCTGCCCCCTAGGATCTCACCATCTAATTAGGGAAGACAACAAGCAAACAACTCTATAAAACTCTCCTTCCTTTTCCCACTCCCTCTCTATTTCTCTCTCCCTATGTCCCTTCCTTCTTTCTTCCTTTCTTTTCTCCTTCCCTTTTGTCCTTTCCTCTTCCTTCCTTCCTCTTTTCCTTCTTTCCTCCCTCCCTTCTTTCTTTCTTCATTCTCTTTTCTCCCTCCCTCCCCTTCTTCTTTCTTTTCTCCCTTACTCCTTCCCTCCTATCTTTCTTTTTCTTTCTTTCTTTTTTCTTTCTTTTTCTTTCTTTCTTTCTTTCTTTCTTTCTTTCTTTCTTTCTTTCTTTTTCTTTCCTACTTTACTGTCACAAATTGTGCACAATCATGCATAATGGATAACAGGCTTCTTTTTTTACTTTTAAAAGATCTGTCTCATCTGGAAAATGAGGGGCTGGAATTAGATCAAGAGTTCTAAACCTGAATATTGTGAACTTTAAAAAATGTTGATAATTTTTTCAATATATTTGGCTTTTTTATAACATTATGTACTTTTATTTTTTTACATATTATGGGCATGTACCCATAGTATGATAAAGGCTGACATCTTACATTGTCTTGAGTTTTTACTCTTGCTTCATAAACATTTTACACTTTTTTATTATCAGAGACAAAGAGTAAGGCAAGGCCATGTCTTTGACTTGCTTTCAAGGACTGGGAACACAGAATCATAGAACTTTGAGCTAGAAAGCACCTTAGTTATGTATCATAGACAATAATGTTCCCAGTGGCTTGTGAGATGCCTATACCATTTATATATATATATATATATACATATATATATATATATGTGTTTAAATTCATTATACAGTTGGGGCAGAAGGAGGGAGGAGAAGATGCTAAGCTACTTCTCCCAAGGATGAAAGCCAACCCCTTAGTATTTTATAGAGGAGGGAGCTAAGGGCAAAAAGAGGGCTTTCCAATACGCCTTCAATAAAAACAAAGACCTTTTATAAGAGATGATGTTTTCCCAAGTGCCCTCCACCAAATTTCCAGGCAGTGATTGAAAACTTTGGGTAACCAAGAGGCCACTTGATCCCTAGAGTGTATTTGACACCCCATAAAAGCTGTGCTAACTTAAACAATTCCAGCATGACTGTCCAGTGAACAAAACTGAAGGCTGATTGACCATGTGGCGCCTCAAGATGAATTCAGCTCATTGGAGTTTTTTAAATTATGAATGATTTTGAATTAAAGAAATTATAATCACAGAAATGTGGTGACAAATATGAATATTCTAATTGTGGAAGGTTGTAGGTTTCCTTAAAACTTATTCTACTTAAAAGGAAGTTACATTTTTTCTTTTAAAAAAAAAGAAGTCCAAATTGATGTTTGTATTAGTGTGAACAATGCCTGGTTGTATAGCTATATAAAAAAATGCTCCAAATCATTATTAATTAGAGAAATGCAAATCAAAACAACTCTGAGATCTCATCTCACACCTACCAGATTAAATAAAATGATAAAAGGGCAAAACAAAAAATGTTGGAAGGGATATGGAAAACTAAGGACACTAATATACTGTTGGTGGAACTGAATTCATCCAACCATTTTGGAGAGCAATCTGGAATGATGCTCAAAGAGTTATAAAATTGTGTAAACTTTTTGATCCAGCAATACTACTATTAGGTTAATTTCCTAAGGTAATCAAGGAAAAAGGAAAAGAAACAATATGTTTCTTTTGTAGCAGCTATCTTTATGGTAGCAAAGAACTGGAAATTGAGGGGATGTCAATTAATTGGGAAATGGATAGACAAGTTGTGGTATATAATTGTGATGAATACTTCTGTGCCATAAGAAATGACAGGCATGTTAATTTTAGAAAAAATTGGAAAGACCTACATGAAATCATAAAGAGTGAAACAATCAGAACCAAGAGTATGTTATATACAGCAAACAGAAATATTGTTTGAAGAATGACTTGTGTATGTCTACCTCCAGAGAAAAAACTGACAAATAGAAGCAAGGCAATTTTATATATATATATATATATATATATACATATTTTTGTCAAATGATGACTTCTTTAATGGGGGCAGGGGAAGAAAGAAAGAAAATATCTGAGAATTTTTTATTATCATGCAAAACACACTTCCATATTGGTCATTGTTGTAAGAGCACACTCATATAAAACTAAAACATCTGGAAATTTTTTTTTGGTCATGACATTCGGGTAATCCAATACTTATATTGTCTCTTGTGGATCTATTTTCCATATCAATTATTTTTTCAATGAGATATTTCATATTTTCTTCTATTTTAAAATTCTGTTAATTTTGTTTTATTGTTTCTTGATGTCTCATAAAATCATTAGCTTCTACTTGCCCAATTCTCATTTTTAGAGATTGAATTTCTTCCATGACCTTTTGATCCTCCTTTTCCATTTGGTCCATTCTTCTTTTCAAGTCATCCTTTTCTTCATTTGATGTTTTTGCCTCTTTTTCCAATAGGTCAATTCTGGCTTTTAAGACGATGTGTTCTGTTGTGTTTTTTGTTGTTGTTTTTGTTTGAATCATGTGCCTCTTTTTCCAGTTGACCTATTTTGCTTTTTATACTGTTGTATTCTTTTCCCCATTTTTTCAACCTATCTTGTTTGATTTTTGAATTCTTTTTTGAGCTCTTCCAAAGCATGTATCCAACACCATTTTTTTGATTTTTGGGATTTGGGGGTGGAGTTGAGGTTTTTCTTGAAATTCCTTGGACACCATCATCCTCTGTTAGTTCCATTTTGGTTTTTATCCTCATAGAAGCTTTCTATCATTACCTTCTTTTTTGGTTGTTTACTCATTCATTTTTCTCTCCTCTCCTCTCCCCCCACCCCCACTGTAAACCAGCCCCTCTGCTGGTTTACTGGACTAGAGCTCCATGGGTACTTTATGGGTATCCCAATGATATCTTGGACCAATGCTGTAATAGCCCAAATCAATTTAAAATGTGTCACCCTAAAACACATTAAGTATATCACTAATTTAATTACACAGCAAGGAAGCATATCTGAAGTATCAGACAGAGAGTCTTACAAACCACCAGCAAAGTGGTCTCATCAGACTCTCTCTAGACCACATTCAAAGCTTTCCACACAAATATCACACTCTGAATAGCTGGGTAGGTAAAAATCCATGCTGGACGGGTTTTGAATTTAACCTAGAGAAATTATATGAAATGTTCAGATTTATCTTTTAAAAAACAGGAAACTTAGGGCTTATTCTACCTCCCTTTTCACACGTGGACTTTCTTCCCATCATCAAAAGATATTCATGTACCCCTCACTCATACAACACAGATAAGTAATATCTTTTCATCATATAATTTATTAGGCTTAACAAAAATTAAAGAAAAATGTGTTAAATATTTCCCAAGTGGAAGATGGAGGCCTTTACAAAGCAAACTTCCAGAAGTCTTCCTTGCATTCACTTTAAAATGTGGGAAAGGAAATTGGGTGAGTCACCAACTCTGTATTTCAGAATATGATCAAGCATCCAGGGAAGCCTGGGGTGATAGTGTACTCACTCTGTCTGGCTCACTGGCCCTATGGGCTTTATAAAGATCTCTAGCTCTTAAGATCTCTTGCTCTGACTCCTTCATCTATTTCTAGTCTGGTTGCTTCTGAAGCTCTTGTCCTTGACTCTGGTTCACTTTTGAATAAAAGTGTATGGGCTATTACAGTTGCAACCCAGAGGTCTGACTCCCAAAGTCCATTGCCACTCATCTTTATGATGGGAAGGAAGTCTCCATCTGATGATAATTGATCCACTTTCTACACCCTCAAATGTGGAACAGGAAATATCTCTAAGGAACAAAGGAAAAGAATATTGGAGATTCTTGAACCCTGTTCACCTAGGCATCACAGAACTGCATTGCCATGGGAATTTCTGGGGACCTCTTGGCTGCTACAGAGAGAGCCCCATTGCAAAAACCCATGTTACATGTACACAGGCAGAAGATGCTGTAGTACATTGTGATGGTCTTACTTTATTTCCTTTGGTTTCACTGGTATCTTCTATCTTTTGATTTTGATTCTCCATCATTGCATGATTTTGTGATTTCTAAAGTAACAGAGAACATGCCTGCACATGAAATAGGCTCACCCAATTCTTTTTTTTTGTTCCCAGGACTGGGCCTTCGTTGCTCCATCCACCATTGTACTAGGGAAGGCTTTTTACCAGAATTGCTTTTGAACCAATAAAAACAAGCTGTATGGAATCCTACTAATTCTTTGCTAATTTTAAGTAAATTCAGGAAACAAGATGAGTAAAAGACCCAAAGAAGTTTTTCCACTATGTAGACATTAACTAACCTTCAAAATTAAAAGAGAACAAAGTTTGGTAAAGGATCAAGGTAAAGTAGAAGTTGTGTTTGATCTGAGTCAAAGGCCCAGATTCAAATCTTGGCCCGGCCACTTCTAGTTATGTCAATTCATATAAGTCACTTCATTTCCCCAAGTTTCAGTTTCCTCATCTGTTAATGAAGATGATAGCTGCCTTTTCTAGCTTGTAGTGTGGTGGGGCTAACATGAGCTAACTGGAAAAGCACTGATGGATGTATAAATCAAAGAATGCTATAGGGAACCATAGAATTTAGAATGAGGCAAGACCTTAGAGGTAGCCCAATCCAAACCACTGATTTTGCAAATAAGTAAAACCCTTAGCTCTGAGTAGTTATATGATTAGCTGAGGTTACATGGTTAATAGACAGCAAACCTGGGATTGAAACTCTGTCATGAAGATCTCAAACATCGTGTTTTTTCTCATTATGCTATACTATATCACTATCAGCCATGGCAATAGCTACTGTTAGTATTATCAAGAATAAGAAATGTCTGGAGGGAAAGTGAAGCAGTTAAAAATAACCAACAGCAACAAACAAACAAAAAACAGATCATCAAGGAAATAAAAAAGCATTTGCAAAGAGAATGAAGAATTGTTGGTGAGCCTAGGTGCATTGTGGGAAAATACTCTACTTACCTCAAGAAACAATAGCATGAATTGGGGACTGATGATATAAAAAACAAGATGTCGATATCTAGTTCAGGTCTGAGAGCTTATATTTGGGAGATTCAAACTTGTGAAAGAGAGCAAAAGTTGATAAGGCAAGCATGTTATGAAATTATTGGGGAGTAACTTCAAGGATTTCAATAAATGAAATCCAAATTGCTCTTCTAAAGACATACATAAAAGACCATAAAGTTATCTTTAGAAACTTTAAGAGAGCTTCAGAAAAAAATTTAATTTAAAGGTCATTTTTATTGGATATATGGTCAGGTTTTAAAATATTCCTAATATTAAAATTAATTTTAAAATAATTAAAATTCAGAAAATCCTTAAGAGTGCTTCCAAAGTCTAGTTAATATTGGAGTAATATAAAAACTGCAGAGGAAATTTTACAGGGGGCAGGTGTTGGAGATAATTAAGGGAGGAAAGGGTTCAAACATTAATTAACAAGAATTTGAAAGCCTTCATTGGATTATTTTCTCCCCAGTTGACGTATTTCTAAATATATGTACACAGGGAGTACATTTTTTTAAATCCATTTATTTTATGGACACAAATGGAAAATGGACTTTTATTTCTGAAAATTCTGCACCTTCTCTCCTATACGATATAGGCATGGAGGGAGACTGTGAAAGAAACAGGAAGAAGAGGGAGAGAAAATCCAAAAATAAATGGAATGAGAGACTTGGAATCAGGAAGACCTAGACTGAATATTGCCTCAGATATTTACTAATTGTGTGACCCTCCAAGCCTCAGTTTTCTCCTCTGTGAATTGGAGATAACAATAGGACCTAGTGTGTAGAATTGTTGTTATAACTAAATTTCACAACATAAAGTAAAATTACTTGAAACTTCAAATTAATATGTAAGTCAGGTTTGGGTTTTAGGGGGGAAAGTTTCTGTTTTTTATTTTTATCAATTAGTTGAGTCCAATTCTTCATAACTCCATTTGGGATTTTCTTACAATGATACTAAAGTAGTTTGCCATTTCTTTCTCCAGTTCATTTTACATATGAGGAAACTTATTATCATTATCATCATGAAAGAAGAAAATTAATTCAACATATCATTTGAAAATTTTTTTAGTCTTGCTAGGTGTTTAAAGTGCTAAAGAACTGAAAAAATCCAACAGAAAAGAGCTAACATTTTAATTAAGAACAAAATAGATATTTTGGGAGAGAAAAAATATCTATATTTAAATATATGGATATTTTCATGTTCATTTTTTACCAGACCTGTGATTTCACCTATGTAGGGAATTCTCAGTGAATCACTTCCTCTAACAATGCATATTAGTCCTTGTTTTGAAGTTCTGGTCTTTGCGAGGCAATGTGATATAGTAGATTGTAGAATTAGGCTTCAAGTCAGGTAGACAGTGGGTTCAACTTTTACCTTTGACACCTGGTGCCTATATAACTTTAAGCAAGTTATTTAACCTCCCAGTATCACCAGTGTGACTAAGATAATTGAGTGACAAATAAAAGGAGTTTGGAGGGTTTAGTTAATCACAAATTATAGCTAAAGTATGTAATAATCATAGGATTTTAGAGGGAACCTTAGAAATCATGGAAACTAATGGTTGAGTTAGACAGGTGAGGAATCTCATGGTCTGAGAAGAGAATTCACTTATATGAGATTTTATAGTATCAAGTAGCAGAATTGGGATTCAAATCTAAGTTCTTTGATTCTAATTTTAGTTCTCTTCCCACTAGATTATATTCTTCTTCTTGTAAAGGTTAAATTTTTAAAATGAGATGAATTCTCATATGTCTGAGATGATATGGTAAGTATAACAGCCTATATACTTTTGATTAGCAGGGTATGGAAATAAGAATGTGATGTATATAGGTTAAGATAGAGATCTAAATTTAAAGATAGGACTGAGGGTGGGGCAGAGGTGAAAGAAGTGATTTCATCATCAAAAATCTATTTCGGCTGAATGAATCTAATCGAGAGAATGAACTATATGGCATATATGTGTGTGTGGTAAAGATGGGAAAAGAGAAAAAGAGACCGAGGCAAAGACAAAGAACAACCGACAAAAGATAAAGACAGAGATAGAAACAAAAGATAGAGACAGAGAAAACATGAACATGAGAAACAATAATGTTCAGACCTTCCCAATACCTACAGATTGCCAAGGTCTCCCCTATCCTTAAAAACAAACATAAATGAACAGAAACTTTTCATGTCTTGGTCATAACCTTAAGCTATCATTCAACATTTCTCTTCCATTTCATGGGCAATCACCTAGAAAAAGCTGCTTACATTTGTTACCTCTATTTATTTCCTCCTCTGCTACCACTCCCTAAAACCTCACTCATATTTGTGGTTTAGCGTCCCAAAGAGAGGATTATCACTCTTCTCCTCAGAGCTCCAGGAGTATCCTTGTGGAGGCGGCTCTCTAGTAATATTGTTCATGAGACCCCATCAATGTGCCTTCCACTGATTTTTAGCCAGTAATCTCAATTAACTTTTAGCAAAGGTATTTACTAAGTTGGTTTAGGAAGAATGCTTGGTACGAAACATTTTCCCCAAACCAGGGCTATACTCTCTCCCTGCAAACACAACATTTATTAGGAGAATATTAAAATCTAATCATAGCGATGTACAGATTTAGAGAATGCATGTAGCAAAGTGGAACCTCACCACTTCTGGTTACTAGAAGTCTTTATCTTCCTCCTGTTGTCATCCTGAATTCCCCCCTGTAGATGTATATCTCTTCTGGATCCTGAGGGTCAGTGCCTTTATTGAGCACATCCACCATACTTCTCTGTGCCATAACAAGTAACTTCTTGAACAACTTCTTGAAACTGTCACAATCCTTATGTTCTCTGTATATTCTTCCTCATTCTGTAGCAGGCACTACTGTTCCAATAATGCTACAATTTCTCCTTGCTCTAATGGAACTTCTGGATCTACCAAACTCACCAAGCCATTTGTTACTCCCCACTCAGAATACTTTTCTAAGACCAGAAAAGAATAAACACAAAAGAAAGAGAGGCATTTATGTGCTCACTGGCACACACAAGCTAGATGACAGGTGCAGAAGCTGCCCTTGCCCTGATTCAACCTCTTTAAGAACTCGACCCTGAGGTTTCTTGTTTTCCAGAAAAAATGAACATCACTCTTTTAGAAGATAACAAGGCAAAGACAAAAGATAGGAAAAGAGGAGGAATTGAGGAAAAGAGAATTCAGAATAATCCAAGGACAGAAGACATAGAAGACCCTAGGAGAAGCTGCTTAAAAAAGATAGAATAAAGCCATCGATTGCTCATGGGTAGGATGAGCTAACAATAAAAATGACAATTCTACCCAAATTAATTTACCTATTTAGCACCATACCTATCAAGCTACCAAAAAACTTCTTTACTGAATTAGAAAAAACTATAACAAATTTCATTTGGAATAACAAAAGATCAAGAATATCAAGGGAAATAATGAAAAAAAATGTGAAGGAAGTGGGCCTAGCAGTACCAGATATTAAACTATACTATAAAGCAGCACTCATCAAAACAATATGGTACTGGCTAAGAGACAGAGAGGAGGATCAGTGAAATAGACTTGGGGTAAATGACATCAGCAAGACAGTGTATGATAAACC
>NC_058130.1:621837133-621864123 GCF_016433145.1 Gracilinanus agilis
TGTACAAACAAAAACAATGTAGTCAAAATCAGAAGGGAAACAACAAACTGGGAAAAAATCTTTATAATGAAAAACTTTGACAGGGGTCTAATTACTCAAATATACAAGGAGTTAAAGCAATTGTATAAAAAATCAAGCCATTCCCCAATTGATAAATGGGCAAGAGACATGAATAGGCAATTTTCAGGTAAAGAAATCAAAAGTATCAATAAGCACATGAGAAAGTGTTCCAAATCTCTAATAATTAGAGAAATGCAAATCAAAACAACTCTGAGGTATCACCTCACACCTAGCAGATTGGCTAAAATGAAAGAAGGGAAGAGTAATGAATGTTGGAGGGGATGTGGCAAAATTGGGACATTAATGCATTGCTGGTGGAGTTGTGAACTGATCCAACCATTCTGGCTGGCAATTTGGAATCATGCTCAAAAGGCTATAAAAGAATGCCTGCCCTTTGATCCAGCCATACCATTGTTGGGTTTGTACCCCAAAAAGATCATAGATAAACAGACTTGTTCGAAAATATTTATAGCTGTGCTTTTTGTGGTGGCAACAAACTGGAAAAGGAGGGTATGTCCTTCAATTGGGGAATGGCTGAACAAACTGTGGTATATGCTGGTGATGGAATACTATTTTGCTAAAAGGAATAATAAACTGGAGGAGTTCCAGGCAAACTGGAAAGACCTCCAGGAACTGATGCAGAGTGAAAGGAGCAGAGCCAGAAGAACATTGTACACAGAGACTGATATACTGCAGTAAAATCGAATGTAATGGACTTCTGTACCAGCAGCAATGCAATGACCCAGGACAATTTTGAGGGATTTATGGTAAAGATGCTACCCACATTCAGAGGAAGGACTGCAGGAGAGGAAACATAAAAGAAAAACAACTGCTTGAACACATGGGTCGGGGTGGACATGATTGAGGATGTGGACTTGAAACTACCACACCAATGCAACCACCAACAATTTGGAAATAGGTCTTGATCAAGGACACATGACAAAACCAGTGGAAATGTGCATCGGCCATGGGTGGGGGGATTGCGGGGGGTGAAGGGGAAAGTAGGAGCATGAATCATGTAACCATGTTAAAAATGAATATTAATAAATGTTTAAATTTTAAAAAAGATAGAATATAGAAGTTGATAGGCAATATTTACAAATGCTTTTCTGGGATCTCTGCTATGGAGGCTTTATTTTTCTTGAGAGCTGATTGGCTAGAGAAAGATTACATCAATTGAGAGAGCTAAATAACATTAGATAAGCTGAATCTTCTAGAAGTTCACTGGAAGAGAGTTTACTCCTGCTGCTGTGTGAAAAGCTGTCTAGACATATTATCCTTCAGTGTCTATTATTGGCTGAGAGGCGAGAAACCTTTTGTATGTTTCTTCTCTATCATATCTTTTTCTTCCCTACAATATCCTCTACCTTAAGATGGAAGGGAAGGATGATTGCAAATATAGAATCTTCAGATATTTTGCTTGGAACTATGATTCTTAAAAATATAACATTTTCTCAGCAACCTGTTAAATGTAGCTGGGTGCTGAATGAGCTTCAATGCTTCAAAGGTACATGAACAGCAGAGTAGTGGCTTTGCCCATCAGAAGAGCTAGAAGGGCTAGAAGGAAGAGAAGATAATACAAAGTGGTTTTACCTAATAAGTGATGTGTGGTGCTGTTCCCTAAAGAACTCAAGAACATCAAAACTGACAGGTCAGATTTGTAAGTTGCCCCAATCGCCTAGGTTTCTATACTCATGTGCCTCCCTGATCAATTCATATAAGTTTCAGCATACTTACTCAAACTATATCTATTAGTGAAAGAGGGTAACCTAGCCCTATTACAATTATCTACTCAACAAATAGTTGCTTCAGAACCCTTCAGATGAGATCTTCCTCTCCTCTTCCCTCCATCCTCTAACCCTTGCTTCAGTAAATGATCTTTTACCTGATAACATCTGTAGATCTACTTTATAATTTTTGAAAGATTAAAAAGCCATTTTTTTCCATCAAGCATCCAGCTCCTTATTCAAAAGTCTCAAGTTTTGTTTTCATTTTTGTTTGTTTTTAGCTACAGTATATAATGGCCTTACTTTTTTTCTCTTCTTCCTTTGTGTGATGGGAAATGTAGATTAGAGTCACAAGATTTGGTATGAATGAGTTGCAATCTGCTTCAGTAAAAGTAGTATGTGATCTACTAGAGTCTCAAAATATACAATAATGATGTTTCTTTAATTTTCTTTTCCTATCTTATCTCTCCATGGTTTAGGTATCGGAATAATATTTTTTCATAGAAATAGTTTGGAAAGGAAGGCACATTATTTTAATTCTTCAGGGAACTGAGGGAGTTAATCCATTCAGATTCAAAACTCCTTCTTTCAGCCAAACTACTTTGATTGGTGAATAGGTGAGTGTAAAATCAACTAATTTACTATATCCAGTAGGACTCAAATCACCAGATCAAGCTGTGCTTCACATCCCAACCAGTTGGCCATCTGCTGCCATCATACCATCTCATATATAATTCCCTAACCCTTGGTCTAGACTCATTAATCAAATCAATACTAAGATATTACTAGTTTTTCCTGTAAAGGACATGTCAGCTGACCTGTGTGGATCAATTCCCCATCCTTGGCACAACTCAGACATTCCTTTCTCTGACCAACACTGCTATATATATGCTATCTCCTCCTTGCAATATAATCTCCTTGAAAGAAGAAACTGTCTTACTTTTGTGACATTGAGCTTAGCATAGTGTCTGACATATAGGAAGCACTTAATATAGTAGTGCCCCCATTGTCCATGGAGGATACATTCCAAAACCTATTATGGTTGGCTGAAACTGTGGATGTAAGCAAATGATAGTGTATGTACTCTCTCTAACCATTCCTGCCCCTTGGTTCAATGCTCTGCAGCCTCCCATACCTCAAACTTCCCTCAAAAAAGAAACCTCCAGTGAAATCAGAAGAACTGGTGCACAGAGAGAGCACTGCCACAGGCAAAAAACCAACTGTCTGTTTTTCATCTGTATGTGTTTGGGTACCAGTGTCTGTCTCTGCCTTCTACATATCCTTGAATTATGTGTCAGTCTCCTTCATCTGGTGGCAGCTCCCTTCCTGCGTTCCTCTTTCCCTTGGAATCTGAAATTAAACATCAGTAACTGAACCACAGAAAGCAAAAAGGATAAGAGGGAACTACTGTGAATGCTTTTTCATCCACTTATTTATTCTATTTTTTCTATTATTCTACTTTTTCCCAATTTGGACAGTTTTCAAATTACATTTCTGCAAAATTCATTCACAATTTTTTTTATTTCTTTTATTGAAAAAGTCTTAATTAGATTTGTCTATGTGATTTCCTTATCTTTTTCTTTAATTCTTTATCTGGGTATTTCATATTTTTGTAAATGTGTCCATTTCATTAAAATTTTAAGAGTCGTTAGGATGAAATTATTTTAATAATTTTCTTAATTTTCTCAATTAGTTGGGATTTCTACTCATTTTTAAGTTGCTTTTTCCATCTCTTTTTAAAATGAGATAAGCAAATAGTTTTTCTTTTACTGATCTTTGCAATAATCTAGTTCCTATTTTCTTCTAATCAACTCAAGAGTCTTTTTTGGTTTTAATTTTTAATTTCCTTAATGTCTTCTTTGATTTTCAATTTTTTATTTTATGAGATTATTAACTTGTCAATTTTCTAGGGTTTTTAAATTTTTAATTACATGCACAATTCATAGCATCATAGATTTAGAGTTGAAAGTGTCCTCAGGAGTCACTGAGTCTACCTCTTATTTTACAGAAGAATAAAATGAAGCCCAGAGAATGCAAGTGACTTGTTCAGGATCATAAAGCTAATAAATATCCAACGCAAAATTTGAACCAAAGTATTCCTGATTTAAACTCTATTATTTTATTTGCTACATTACTCTACCTCTAATAATTCTTTGGCGTTCTCAGTCTCATTCTCTCTTCAATTAGTTTAGCTGCTCAGAGAGAGAATTTTTCCTTCTAAAATTTCTTTAGCTATATCCCATAAATTGTGGTATAATGTCATACTATCATTTTTTAAAACAATTATATATTATTTTTATGATTTGTTCTTTGTAATTATTTAGGATTTAGAACATTTCATTCATCATATGTTCCTTACTACCTTTAATATTTATGTTGGGGTCATTGGGAGTTTTTATACTTTGGTACACAAAAAAATGTGGAATGTAGAAAATAGTCATACTCTTTAATATTTCTATTCAATAATTGTCTAAGCAAAAAATGAAAAAGGGGCTGTGAAAAATTAGTCACACTAATTCACATCTGGTAGAGCTGTGAATTGGTTCACTATTCAGAAAAATGATCTGGAATTAAACAGGAAAAGTTGGCGAATTGCTTAATCCTTTGACCCAGAGTTTTCATTACTGAAACCATATCCCAAGGCCATTATTGACTACAAAAAAGAGACCCACATGGCCAAAAATATTTATATAAATTTTATTTATCATAATAAAAAAGAAACAAAATGTTTGGCCATCTATAATGTAATAACTGCACAAATTATGTGATATATTAAGGTGATAACGCCTAATAACAAGGTTAATGTAAAGAAAATACTTTGCTTTTTCACTTTCTAACCAATTTGTTATTCCACTAAATATACCAATTATTCTAAACATTCTTATCCTTCCTTAACCATCTCCACTTCCACCATTCTCTTAGCTGAGGAACTCATGATATAATTCACTAGAAAAAAAAATTGAGTTAATTCACTGATAGCTGCCTTTTCTTCCCTCCTATGCAACTTATTTCATTAAGATATTGGTCCGACCCCCTGCCTTCCCCACCTCCACCCCCACATACTATTTCTTCCTTCATTTCTGATTCACCCAAAGAGCTGGACTTTCTCCTTGCCAAGGCAAACCTCTATACATGGACCCTCGATTCCATCTTCTCCAGCAGTTTGTCTCCTCTATAATCCCCATTTTCTCTAACCTTCATTCTTTCCTTATCTACTGAATCTTTTTCTACTCCTTCAAATATACCTTTATTCCTCCATCCTTTAAAAAAACAACCTATGCTTGATCTATTCATTACCTCTAGCAATCATCCTATACTTCTCTTCTTCAACAAACTCTTTTAAAAGCCTTCAACACTAGGTGCCTCCACTTATTCTCCTCACTCCACTTCTAAACCTTCTGGAATCTGTATTACAACATCATCATTCATCCGAAACTATTATACTCTCTCCAGTTACTAATTTTGTATTAATTGTATGAATATTGCTCTAATAAAATTGTACTAATATTGAATCTAATGGCCTTTTTAAAGTCTCATCCTTCCTGACCTCCTAGAAGCCTTTGATACTATCAAGCACTCTCTTCTCTTGCATATTCTCTTTTTCTAAAGGTTGTTGTAACACTGCTTTTCCCTCATTTTTCTCCTACCTGTTTGACTGCTCCTTTTTAGACTCCTTTGCTGGGTTTTCATCTATGTAATGCCTATTTAACTGGGAGCCTTCCCCAAGACTCTGTTCTGATCCCTCTTCTTTTCTCCCTCTATTCTTTTTCACTAGTGATCTCACTATTTCCCATGGATTAAATTATTATTCCTTCTCAAAAGATTCTCAGATCCATATATGCAACACTATTTTTTCACTTGATCTCCAATCCCAAATCACTAATTGCCTTTTTGACAGTTCAAATTGGATATCTTGTAGGTATCTCAAACTCAACATGTCCAAAAAAGAACTGTGCCCTCAAACCCTTCCTTCTTCCTAACATTATTAGTGTTACTAACATAATATTAGTGTTGAGGGAATCACTGCCCTCACAGTCACCCAGGTTCCAAACTTCAGTGTCATCCTCCAATCCTTACACTCACCCTACATGTCCAATAAGTTGCCAACTCATTGTTTAACAGCATCTCTCATATATGTTTCTTCTTCTCCACTCACATAGCCACTACCCTGATTTCTCTGACTCCGTTGAGTATCCTTTCCAATATATCAGCCTTCAAAGGGTCCATTGAGGTACCCCTGGGCAAGTAAGGAGTTATCCTTTGAGGAAGAGACATCCAATCTTATTGACAATGATTCCTTAAACTACACATAGGTGTTTGTTTGTTCCTTTGTTTGTTTGTTTGAAAAAATTGGGCTCCACTCTAGGAGACTCTGAGTTTAGGTTGTGACCAACAGGTCAGAAGTGTTCAGGCTCTCATCTCAGGTCTGGACTCTGATTTCCCCCACTGGCAGTGGCTTCTCTCTAAGTTGATCTCCTATTAATATTGTATGTATTTTGTACATTCATGGATGTTTACAGATTGTTTTCCTTATTAAAATATTAACTCCTTAAAAGCAGAGACAGTATTTTTGTCTTTTCATATCCCAAACGCTTAGTTTAGAATACTGGCATATAGTAAACATTTAATAAACAGTTATTCACTAAGATTTTTATTATTCTATTTTTCACTTCCCCAGTTCCCTTTTTAGTGTCTATACTTGACACTTAGTAGGACTGACTCTGCCAGAATTTCCCTTTTCTATCCAATCTTCAGATGTTGCCTACCTGTCTAGACTCAGGCATCCTTGAGTTACATACTCAGAGACTGTTCTAGAGCCAACAATTTTAGATAAATTTACAATCAGTGGACTGGTTCAAATTCTGTCCCTACTCCTTTACTAGTTGTATACCATTGGACAAGTGACTTAATCTTCATTGGGCCTCATTTCCTCAACCATCAAGCAAAAGGAGTAGACCATATGGCTTCTGAGATCATTCCAGCTCTCAATCTATTATCAGCACTCTTATGTGGGTCTCCAGTTACAATAAGCATCCGCTGGACACCTGGAAAAGGAACTGGGGAAATGTAGATGGTGTGTTGCCCCACCTATACGAGCCCAAGCAACTGACATCAGAGAGCTAGAAGCAGAAAGGAAACTGGAAAATACACAAGCTCTGGGGCCAATTATCAATTTTCCCATCAATTTATTATTCTTTGATAGGATCTGGAGCAGAAGGGGTCTTAGAGATGATATATTTTACATATGAAAAATCTGAGACCCAAGAAGATAAAGTGATTTGTCAAAAGCAAATAGTAAGTTTTCAGAGCCAGGATTGATTTCTCTGATTCACTTGAGTATTCTTTCCAATATACCAGCCATCCAGAGGACCAACTGAGGTGCCCCTAGAGTTATCTTTGAGGAAGAAATGTCCAAACTTATTGTAAGAAGACTGGAAGGACTCTCCACCTAGTTGTCAGGCACTCAAGTAGAGGGTTCATGACAATGACTCCTTAAGCTACATACAGGTATTTGTTTGAGGGAAAAAATGGGCTCCACTTTAGGAGACTCTGAGCTTAGGTTGTGGCCAATATGTTTATAAGTGTTTCATCACTCACCACCCCCAGCCAGGTGGAGCCTTATTTCTGAAATTATGTATAAAGAAAAGGGACTTTGTTAAAAGAATTAACCAGTGTTTTACTCAGGAAGAATTCTTAAGCCTTCCTCTCAGGTAGAAGTACTTGACCTAGAATCCATGAACTTTAAAAAATATTTTTATATAATTGTTTTTTTACAACCCTATATTTTTCATTTTATGTGTTGAAATACATTATTCAGAGAAGGGGCTTATAATACAGAAATGTTAAGAACCCATGATCTAAGGTATGAATAGACCTAGATGTCACTCTATAAGAAGATGGACCCATAAGGTCCAGAATGGACCCATCACTTGAGGCAATGATAATGAGTAATGGAGGAAGGACAATTTATCCTCAAATAAGCAGTGCTATAATGTTTGACAGAACAATTATAACAATATAAGGCTGAAGATAAGTAAATTTTTGTTAGAATCAAATCTTTTCTAGAAAATGAGACATTAGAGATTGCTCATTAAAAGATATTATAGGACTCTGAATTACTATCTTTTGTCTTTTGCTTAATATCTAATTCTGATGATTTTCCTTTCTAATTCCATTATAGTTAAGGTTTTTGCAAAAGAAGGAGTTGGTGACAGTCTATTGTGCTTTACAGGGTTTTTGAGTAGGGATCTCCAAATCAAGAAAACTATCATGCCACTAAAGGGTTACCTGAAATCTTTTTTGTCCTGGGCATCCCTGACCTTATATTATTTGTAAGTATTTAAGACATTTCCCACTTACTTCTTACCCACTTACCCCTCAAATGAATATACCATCAGCCACAAAGTAAATAAAATGTCTTTATTCTGTAGTATAATACATAATAATCTTGTATGTATTTCTATGTCAACACAAAAAACCACTAATCTGACAAAATCTATTTTTTAAAAACTAGAAGTACATGCAACACAAGCAATCTCTACATTGCATAGCCTTTTTTGTATATTCATCCTGAAAAAAACATCACCAGTTGACATGAAAGTCAAGGCTCACTACCTCTACCAGCCTTACCGGGAGTTCCTAGTGAGTAAGAAAGTTAATTCAATTATAAAGGAATAATTTCCCACCATTTTCCTTTTTAATAATACAAGGTTTCCCAGTTGTTGAGCTTTAGTTAATTTTAACCAGTTTTCAATATATTTATTACCAAAGGATATTTCTTATGAAAACTCATAAACTTTTAAAACCAGACTCTTCTTTCTCCCTGAATCATGTTCTTTCCACAACAAAAGACTTCCTTTCTTCTCTTGGGTCCTAATCTTAGGTCTTGATTATCCACAAAAAGCAACAGTTTGAGGCTAAAGTAGATAAAATAGTCCAGACAGAGAATTTAGAAACTTGTCAGTACACCATACTATACAGTATGAATTGGTAACATGCTTGGACACTGGTTTAAAAAATAAATCTTAGGGAAAGATTAATATTTAGAAATGGGTTAAGTCTTGGAAGGGAGGTGGGACATGACTTTAACATGAAGGAAAAAGAGTATGAAGGATAGAAAATAAAGGATGGGTCCAGAGAATAAAAGGGAAGGTTCTGGGTAAGGAGAATTGGGACACAGTGGGACCACAGTTTCCACAGCACCTTGTAATGGTTGGAGAAGACATAATTAAGAAAGGATCCACATTTGGGGAATAAATCAAGAAAAAATGATATAATCACCTTTGTAAGATAAACAAGATGTAAATAAGCACATGCACACACATTCTCATCTCCAAACTACATTCACATCAATGTGTACCATTATATACACATATATAGATGCAGAATTCTCTTTGTTAGAATTGAGGGGGGAAATGAAGTCAACACCAAGCTAGATAATGAATCATTAATAATTAATGAAAAAAATATATGTACATTACACACCAGGCCAGGATCATACCCTGCCTCCACCTTGGAAATTTCCTCTAACATTAGCTCAGGTTGGAAGTTAATAAAGAGCTATTTATATAGCAATCCACAGAACTATGAATCATCTTCCTATTTACAGATTCTGGATATATTTTAGGGCTTTATAACTACAAATATGCATACTTTTCCCTAACTCTATTACAAGGTACATCTTTCTGATGCAGCATCAAGGTTCAGCTTCAACGATTTGCCAAAGTTGTAAGATAGAGAAGTCTAATGGGTGAGTAAAATGAAATAATATATATGTAAAGTGCTCTGTGAACCCTAAAGCACTATATAAATGCTAGCTATTATGAAGAGTTTGAAGAAGTTAGGAAGAGCAATAGAGTTTAATTTTCTATTAAGAGGGTCAGTATGTCCCCTTAGAAAACTGATCACATCACATGGGTTGATGGGGAAATGATTGGGGATATTGACTCTAGTCTAAACAGTCAACCTAGTGCAAATATCAATAGTATGGAAATAGGTCTTGATCAATGACACCTGTAAAACCTGGTGGAATCTCTCGTTGGCTACAGGAATGGGGTGGGAAGAGGGGAGGGAAAGAACGTGAATCATGCAACCATGGATAAATTTTCTTAATTTCTTAATCAATAAAATAAAATTAAATTAAAAAAAAGAAAATTAATCACAACTCTTCTCTAAACATAATCTATTCTACAATTTAAGTCTTTGATTATATTTGGCCTGCTTTGCAACCCCACCTACCATGCATATCTCTGACCTACTGGAACACTAGAATATTTGACAAGAAGGAGCTATAGTTGGATCAGCCCTACAGAAATATGGAGACATACAACATGGCTCCAATCCATGATCTTGTATTCCTCCACAACCCTAGCCTGCAATAATTAACTCTGCAAAACTGAACAACTCCAAAATTTCTTATTAAAAGCACTCAGCTAGTATTGGGGCAATTTCCGTCCCAATTGGGGATCTTAAAATACAAATCTAAACAAAATACATTTCCAAAGCAAAAGTCTTGTTTCTAAATATTTCACTCCCAGGAACATTAGGGTCATCACTGATGAATTTCACAAGCTAGATCTTCTCAGTTTGAATTGGGGAATCTCAAATTCATGCTAGAATCTAGAGAAAGGGAGATGATAAAACGTATCAAAATTTGAGCTATACTCAGCCAGGCAAGAAAGTATCTGGGTAGACTTTCCTTGCTCTATGGTAGAACACACTGTTCCATAAGGGGCTTAAAATCAGACCCTTGTGTCCTATTTAGCATTTGAATGAAAGCCAGGACACTGTGGTATAAGTGATTATTCATGCATGCACTGGCTTATAACTTTCCAGATATACTGCATATCATCAGCTAAAGATAGCCCAGTAATACAAGACTTCAGGCATACAGTTTCTTTCTCTGTTTTTTCCCCCATAAGGAAACCAAATTAAACATTGTAAGCATAGTCACATAAAAACAGGAGGGGAAATCAATACTGGAACAAAAATGAATAGCCCAGGAGAAAAAAAGGAGTGAAGCATGATGGTAAGAACTTTGGAAAAGGGAGGCAATTTCATGCCTTTCCCAGTACCTTTCCATGGGGCCTTGGCCAAATTCCATAACCTCAATTGCCTCCAGTTCCCACAAACCTGTAAAATGGGAATAAGCATGTTATTCATATGTCCTCCTTGAAGATATATGGGGAGTATTCATCAAGTAGACATTGGAAATGTGAGCAATAAGATGAAGAAATTTAATCTGCCTTCAATGCTAGTTACCAGATTCTTTATAAAGCAATCCCATTTAGTATCAGAGAAGAAAAAGGAACCCAAAACAAAAACATTATTGTAATGACCCCAACACTACAGTTATTTGGAAATGGACTATGTGGAAAAAGTAACTGAACTTAACATTTGATATAAAAATTTGGAAAGCGAGTTAAGCAAGAAAGAATTTTTTTCATTTAAAAAAGCATCTTGTGTGTTTTTCTCTTTTAAGAGTATGGTAAGAGTTCTGATTTTTTTTCTGTAAGTATAGTTTGTGTAAAACATAGCTCATTAGTCATGGGGTATTTCCTTTATTCAATATCTGATGAAATGGCTTAATATCTCAGGGAATAGGTGGAAGATTTCAATTGGGAATGGCTTCCTTGTACATAGTAGAACTTAATGAAAGCTTAATCCTCGTTGGCCAACAAGTGAATGTACTGATTTTCCTTACTTTTAGGTTATAAATTCAGTATCATAAGTGACCAGTCATCATTAAGTTTATTCATACATTTGGGCTCAGTGCCCCAAATTATTCCAGGACTGACACAATGCCTTTCTTTCCCAAGAAGACTTTGCCTGCTTACTACTGATTTTGCATATAGTCGTCCATTGGCATTTTCAGAACTCTTAACAAAATTAGATCAAAGTTTGCAATTGAGAGGAATAACGAATCCATTTTTAATGACTTTTCCCAACTGTTTCATGACAAATGACCTTTCTGTGATAATCAGTTGTAACACAGGTCAAAGTAATGTTTCCTATACATAGTAGATTCAAAAGAACATATGCCACAAAATCTCCATTATGTAATACTCTCATTTTAAAACCTGTTAGCATTCAGCCACTTCAAACACATTTCAGGTTTGAAAATTTCAGATCAAGTTCAGTTCTAGTCCACCTTCCTGCTATAGCAACAGCTAACACGATGGCAAGCTTGTCCCATCGATGGAGAAAGCAAAAGACAGCAGAGAAAATTGTCTTCCCAATAGTAAACTACTGCAACCATCTCAGAAGTGAGGTAAAGGATGTGGGGGCTCTGGTATTTATGCCTCTTTGGGAAAAGCTTCTTCTGGTTTCCTCTTCTGGAAGCTGCACAACTTTAAAAAAAAAAAAGCAGCTCAGTAATACAGTCAGAGGCGGAGTTACTCCATTTGGTAGATGCCTCCAGTCACTGCTGGGGTCAAAGCATCAAATCTGCTGATTTTTCCAAAGTCCCCTCGAAAGGGCAGCAACCACAGCAGTTTTCCTGCAAAGGAAATAAAATAAAGATCTTGTTGATTCAGCAGTACCTTTAAAAAATAATAATTACCTGGTTATGCTCCCCCCTACCAGGAAAATATGTGTGTGTGTGCGTGTGCGTGCATGCGTGCATGAAAAAGAAACCCCTTACAGAATCCCACTGCTTGGCAAGGGTTTAAAAAATGACTTTTTTAGTTCCTGCAAGATATTTTAATGCTTCTTAAAACAGTGGAAGATAAAGACTCCTTGTTTAATGAGAATGGGGAGAAGGGACAAACTTTTGCAGAATAATATCTAGACACTCATTTCATTTTTCGTTATCCATACTCTGGGGATCAAAGTGCGGAATGGCCCATCATACAGGAGAGTTATTTCCACTGGCTTGTATAATCACATCACATACTGAGCAAGTCAGGTCTCAACCAACCCCTACGTAAGATGGTTATTATGGATCGGAGGCATTGTCCTCATATGGGCCAAAGATATAGTAATAATAAGAACTGAAATGTTGGTAAGGTTGATTCTCTTGGTATTTCCTTCAACACATCAAACTACATATAACAAAATCTAGGAAATTTTATGTACTTTAATTTATGATGTAGATTTTAAGTCATATTCATGTAGCTTTAAAAATAGTCTTATTTTTCCATTGAAATAGCTATCAATCGCCAGATTTTAAGAATCTTTATTATCTCAATGTTGTAATACACCTTGCCAAGAAAACAATCTCAACACTGGTAGATAGCAGTATAAAGAATTTTCTTTTTTCTTTATCTGGACTAAAATTGCTTCAAGCACCAATAGCTCGAATTTATATTTATTTCACACACATACATAGCCTACTGACAATTTTTTTAAACCAGCAGATTAAATCTTGAGCCATAGACCTCCCTGGTCCTTCATGGTCAACCAAATGGCCCTGAGAAGCTGCTGTATACTTCCATTTAGTGCTAACAGTAGCAACAAAGCTAACAACCACAATCCACCAGAAAGGTACAAAATGTCTCTTCCCAGGGTTGTGGTGGGGGCTCAGATGATTTTCTGTGGTACAGTGTGATTTTTGGGAACCCAGGAAAAGTGGGTGGCTAGTAGAAGTGACCAGGGCAAAAAAGGAATGTATTAAAAGTTCAAAATAATATATCCTTCCAAAAACACATTGAAAATAAATCCAACCATAGAACTCGGATGCTTCATCTTAAGTCAGCCCAAATCCTTAACCCTGTCCCATACCTCCCCCTTACTAGGTGTTCCATTGGTCTTGAACTTGATTTCAAGAAAGTTGGCTTTCACATTCTTTCTCCCCACTCCTCCCCATACCCTTCGTAACCAGCCCTTAGTAACTGGCTCTTCTTGGAATCTAACCTCACTTTCGCCCACTGATCTAGTTCCCACAGTGCTTCAAAGGTAGCACCCTTCCTTATGGTGGGAAGGTGGTTTGTGGCGAACCCTTAGGGTTTGTGGCAACTGGGAATGGATGGTTTTTAAAGTGGTTGAGAAAATGCTTCTGCAATAGAAGGTGAGAGGAGGGGAAAAAAAGGCAGGAAAACATGTCCAGTGTCACATAGCTTCAGACCACTCAGGGTGAGGATAAGAGTATAAAAACCTGAAGAAAGCATAAATTCAGGGAAAGGGAAAACAAAAGAGAAATCCAAACTCTTTTTCCTGCTCTAGATAAAATGAGGTCTGTATACATACATATATACATACATATATATATACACACACATGTATATACATAGACACACAACAAAACATTCACAGCAGCATTTTTTATTTAGTAAAAAAAAAAGGAAACAGAGTGGGTAAATAAATGGTTGTATGAATGTCATTGCTAATTACAATAGGGTCTCCTTATTCTCAGCTTTGTTTTCCACTATTTTAGTATCTGGAGGTCTAGGGGGTCTGCCCCTTATGGTGGGCTATTCCAAGGAGCACCAAGCCAAGGGGCAGGAATGGAGAGAAAGCACATATATATGAGGTCAGCAGATGTTCACTTACATCTATGGTTTCAGCCAACAATATCTACTATTTGGGAATGTAGCCTCCAAAGATATAAGGCCCTATGGTGCTTTAAGAACCAAAGAGGGGCAGCTGGGTGGCTCAGTAGATTGAGAGTCAGGCCTAGAGACAGGAGGTCCTAAGTTCAAATTTGACCTCAGACATTTCCTAGCTGTGTGACCTTGGGCAAGTCACTTAACCCCCATTGCCTAGCCCTTTTTGCTTTTCTACCTTAGAACTAATACACAGTATTGATTCTAAGACAGAAGGAAAGGGGTTTTAAAAAATCAAAGAAGAATTCAGAGAAACTTATATAAATTGACATAGAGTGAAGGAGAACCAAGAGAATAATATGCATATTACTACAATAAAATTATTGAAAAGAACACTAAATCAAAGTCAGACTCTGAATAACTGGAATGAGTAGTCTTAGTCGTGGAAAAGAGGCAACAAATCTTGCATCCTCCTCTTGGAACAGTTGTGAATATTTTAGGGACTGTGAACATGGAAATTTACATACACTGTGTATATGAGGGGGGTCACCATGTTGGTTGGTTTTACTTATCTCTATGTTTTGTTTAGAAGGGAGGGCTTACTGGGTGAGTGGGTGTGTGTGAAGGGTAGGTCTGGAAAAGTCTGATGTAAACAAAAAAGTCATCAATCAAATTTATTATCTCAAAAAATCAAAAATAAAAGGAAATAGTCTCCCCTGCTACTTCCTCCCTTCCATATAGAAAAACTACAATTAATCATCAATTTTAGCCCCTCACTCAGTAGATATAAAAGGCCTATGTATCCAACTTATGGTATACAAAAGAATTACAATAATTCCTTTCTTAATTTTCTTCTAAGCCCTCTCATTCCTAAGATAAATTAAGCTGGTTTTTTAGTATACAAGCTCCTAGGAGAAAGAGATTATTTTCCATTTTCATTTTTCAGATGTCAAGAATAAAGAATATCTTCAGTTTGTCTTTGCATCCTCAGTGCTGAAAATGGTACCCTGCATGGAGCAAGGGCTAAATAAATGTTTGTTTATTAGATTGCTTCAATCCAATCTGAATTCACGTATATTTTTCAATGAGTGAATGTTTCTTGTTTGTTTTAAAACACTTTTATCTTCTACCTTAGAATAAATATTATGTATTGGTTCTAAGGCAGTAGGCAATGGGGATGGTTAAGTGACTTGCCCAGGGTCACACAGCTAGGAAATATTTGGGGCCAGATCTGAACCAAAGACTGGTTCTCAATCCACTGAGCTGCCCACAGAATTTGGAACCACAGAATAGAAGGCCTAGAACTGGGGCTGTTGGTACAAAGATGCTGCTCTCTATGGTACAGGAAGGCAGGAAGATGACCTGTGTGATTGCCCTTATCATCACTATTGAGGATTTGTATAAACAACCTTCTCAGATAATATTCTTTTTTGTAAGAAAGGAGAAAACTAGAGGGAACCAGACAAACCTTCCAAGTTGTAACACTCTTCAGCAGGGTCCTGGGCCACCAGTTACTGAGCTTTAGTACCTTGCATCTTCTTCTTCTAGGAAAGTCAGAAAATATATTAGAAGAGATTAGAGTTATCTCTTAATTTCCACTTGTGATAGAAGCCTATTTTCAAGTCACTTGCAGTGGGTTGGGAATGGGGTATCTCTACCTTCTTAAAATGCAGAGAGGCTTTATGTCACCTCCTCCATGAAACCTTCCCCAATTTCCTTAATCAAAAATGTCCTTATACTTTAGCTCATAGAATTTTGTTCCACAACTCTCTGGTGCACTTATCATGCGGTGTTATATTGCCTTATCTTAACCTCCTATTAGAACATAAAGCCCTTAAGTTTATGTACCATGTTTTCTGCGCATGGGCATAAATACAATTATTTTCTAGTGGAATATATTTAGTTTTGTTTACTAAACTAGGCTGGAAATTCTGAGAGAAGAGGAAATATGCTATAGAATAATTTTTGTGCCTTCATTGAACCAAAATGTAATACTGAACATAAAAGAGACATAGAACTTTTTAAAAAACTGTTTCTAAGGAAAATTTCTGAATTTAGCAAAAGTTTACACATTCAGGATTTAGAAAATAAGTGAGGAAGAACATAGCAAGGTGTCTTGTACATTATAGGCAATTGATAAATGTTTATTGATTGAATTTTAGAATATAGTATACATTACACTCATTTGGTCTTATAGGGCAAATTGACTCTAAGTAAAACAAATCATTAAGAATTAATATTTTAGAGTTAGAAGGGGCATTAAAAATAATACAGTTCAACTCCATAAAGCAAGAAACTGAAGCAAGATCAACCAACTAAACTTCCAACTCTTTTAAAGTAAAGTGATATCCTGTTTTATAGAATAGGTTGAGGACTAAGGTCATTTCAAGAATGAATCTTTGGGGTGGGAATGAGGGAAGTAAACTGGTAAATAATTTTATTGAAAAAATATTGTTTCATTTGAATATTAATTAGAGATTTTTAAAAACACATAATCTAACAGTTCTCTTCATTTCTCTTAGAAATGAATTTAAATGGCAAAATGCACTAAAGAACTAACAAAGAACATTTGTCCAAGGTAGCTCCCATAATTCAAATATTTGTCTTTATAAACCACTCGTTTTATAAAAGATTTGACTCTTTTTGGATTATTGGTTTCACTGTGTTGCTAATAAATGGACAAAATATCCAAAAATAGCTACCTGCATCTTTTTTTCATTGTAATTCCAGTTACCACCTCCTGTGGTTTTTGTATTTTATTTCATTGAGTATAAGGACATTCAGATTCTGAAGGGTATCAATGAAAAAAATAAAACCACTTAGCTTGATATTCTAATAAATTTCTGAGCCAAGAAGTGATATAAATATAAGCATGTTTATATAAATATAACAAATATATAAATGTAAAATATTCCTATACAGTAGATCAGGGGTTGGCAACCTTTTTGACTATGAGACCATAAATGCCACATTTTCTAAAATGTAATTTCATGAGAGCCGTGCAGTGCTCACAGTGCGCACTCCTGTAACAGTGCCTGAAAAAAAATTGACTTTATGGCTCCTGCAGAAAGAGCCATATCTGGCCTTCAAAAGAGCCAGATATGGCTAGAGAGCCATTCGTTGCTGACCCCTGGAGTAGATCATAGTTCCATATCATCTCATTCTAGGTGATTCTAGGTGACACTATCAATGTATCTTCCATTGAGAATCTATCCATTGTAGTTAGATTTTCTTTTTGTCTTTTTTTTTTGCTTTTGTTGTTTTTAATTACAAAGCAACCCAAAAGCCTTAATGCAATTTTTAAAATATTAAAGCTTTCTAAGCTTAAAAGTGTGCTAAGGCTTTGGAAACATGCTGTATTTTGCAGATAACTGGTATATCACTTAGACCAGTGATTCCCAAAGTCTGGTGGGTGCTGCAGCGATCCAGTGAGGCGGTGATGGCCACAGGTGCATTTATCTTTCCTATTCATTGCTATTAAAATTTTTTAAAAATTAATTTCCAGGGGGGCTAAGTAATATTTTTTCTGGAAAGGGGGCAGTAGGCCAAAAAAGTTTGTGAACCACTGACTTAGACTGTCCATTCCACTATTTTTCCTCCAAATTGATCTACCTACTGCTCCCCAAACTTGACAGGCCTTATCTTACAAATGTGCCTTTGTGCAGGCTTTCTCCTACACCATTAATGTACTTTTTTCTTGTTTTCTCCCCATTGAGCCCTACCACCTTCTGAGAGAATAGGGGGCAGCTGGGTGGCTCAGTGGATTTAGAGCCAGGCCTAGAGATGGAAGGTCCTGGGTTCAAATCTGACCTCAGACACTTCCTAGTTGTGTGACCCTGGGCAAGTCACTTAACCCCCATTGCCTAGCCCTTACCACTCTTCTGCCTTGGAACCAATACACAGTATTGACTCCAAGATGGAAAGTAAGGTTTTAAAAAAAATAATAAACAAAGTTCCGTGAGTCTGAAATGGTCACATGCTCATACATTCTGAGTTAAAAAAAAAAAGTCTTAAGCCATTTTAATTCAACTTAAAATCTTGTGGCTAATATGACACAGAGCAATGGAAAGAACTTCAAAACATGCTTAACATCTGGTCAGCAAAGTAAAAAAGCGCTTTTTTAAATTGAAGGAAAAATAAAAGTTGGCAACCTGTGAGTTAAGTCTGTGATGGAGATTGTGGTCTGACAACCAGGGATGCTTTAAGGCTTCACTCGCACTTATTCTCCAGCTAAAGAGAAAAATAAGAGTTTTATTAAGTAAGTGAGGCATGTCAACCTTGGAATTCTAAAGCTCCTGAAGGAGAGATGACATTCAACATCTGAGCAGTCCCTGGAAAATAGTAACAAGGAACAGAAGAATCACGAATTTATATTATCCCGTTTCCCCCATGAGACCAAAATAATTCCTTCTATTGACTGGATTTTTCTATTCACCCTCTTCCTGAAAAATAAGCAGCCATAGATGATGGCAGTGCTGCATGGTGACCAAATCACTAAAAGGGATAAATGAATCCTGAAGCAAGGGATGGGAAAAAGAATCTCCACTTTGAGAGATCTTTCTAGGGAGGAATAAAAATTATCTACCCTGAATAGTTTAGATGTAAAGCTCATTAACTTTCCCTCTATTTTTTCATCTGATTGTATGCTAAATATTTAATCCCCTCTTACCCCCACTTAGAATATAAGCTCTTTGAGGGCAGTGCCTATATCATTTGCTTCCTTTATATTCCCAGTGCTAATTCAGGGGAAACCAAGGTCCCTAGCAGCTAGCAGGCCCACGGATAGAGCTGGAGTCAGAAAGACTCATCTTCCTGAGTTCAAATCTGGCCTCAGACACTTCTTAGCTGTGTGACTCTGGACAAGTCACTTAACTCTATTTGCCTCAGTTTCCTCATCTGCAAAGTGAGCTGAAAAACCACTCCAATATCTTTACCAAGAAAACCTCAAATGGAGTCATGAAGGGTCAGACCGGACTGAAAAAATATTAGCTATCATTAGTTATTAAATAGAGAGGCAGCTAAGCTACAGGAGATAGATTTCCAGGCCTGGAGTCAAGAAGACTCATCTTTGTGGCTTCAAATCTGGCCGCAAAAACTTGTTAGTTGTGTCATTTAACCCTGTTTACCTCATTTTCCTCATCTGTAAAATGAGCTGGAGAAGGAAACGGCAAACCATTTCTAGTATCTTTGCCAAGGAAATCCCAAAAGAAGTCACAAAGAGTTAGATATGACTGAACAACAAAGCACCAATATGCCTGAAAAATTCAACACCTTAAAATTCAGTTCCACTCTTTCTGTGCCCCTGAATTATGAACTAATAATTATTTAAAGTAACAGAAGGCTTTTCACCTAAATTCTTGGTTAAATTATTTCTTAGCGAACAGAGGATTAGAACAAATGCTGCCAATAAAATTCTACCTACAAATCAGCACCAAAATCATAAACAGTGCTAAAATCATTTGGTGATTATTAGGATGAAAGTTCCTAAGAATATTTCATGGTGCATTGTCCCCCAGTGCACTTCAAAGTTATGGAATTAGTTGGAATTACCTCTTCTCCTTAATCAGAAGCTTAGAGATGAATTCTTTGGCCTCTTCAGAAATGCCTTGGAATTCTTCTTCTTCCAAATCCCAGCTACAAGCCAAGATGTTGCTTAGTGTCTCAGCATCACTATCACCCAGAAAAGGGGACAATCCACTGAGTCTAAAAGGCAAAAAAAGGAAATTTTAGAATGCTTAATTTTTTGGGTTTTGCTTTTGTTTTTCTTCTGGATAATCATGGTATAGTGAATGGAGCACCAGACTTCTTTTGTTCAGATTCTGCCTCAGACACACTAGATAGATTAGTCATTTATCTCTCTGGGCCTCTATTCCTCATTCTATAAAAAGAGGGAGATGGATTAGATGGCCTCTAACATCCTTTCCAGTGCTAAATCTGTGATCCTAAGAATTCAATTTAATTCAATATTTATTAAACATCAATTTCAAGCCCTGGGAGAAAAGATAAATCTGAAACAATTCATGCCAAGAGTCAGCTAGGTAATGCAGTGGATAGAGTCCTGGGCATAGAATCAGGAAAAGCCTAGTTCAAATGTATTCTTAGAAACTTGCTAACTGTGATACCTTGTGCAAGTCACTTCTGATACCTTGTGCAAGTCACTTCTGCTTCAGTATCCTCAAATGGAAAATAAGGATAATAATAGTGCTACTTCCTGAGGTTATAAAGAGATTCAAATGAGATAAAGTAAATTAAACTGCTTAGCACAGTGCCTGGCACATAATGGGTACTTAATAAATGTTTGTTTCTTTCCTTCTCTCTACCCTTAATTACTTTTTTATTTTTTATTTATTTATAATTTTATTTGTTATATATTTTATATATTTTTCATATTACATATTTAAATAGAAATTATATTCTATATAAAATTAATTTGTAATTATAAATATCTGCTTATTTATACTTACATTCTACAAGGAATTTTTAACTTATAGTCAGATAAACAGATACAAAGTGATACTGAAAGGATAATGTAGCACCTAGACTGTGTGTTGCCAACATGGGAATCACTTGTGTAAAGGCAAAAAGTTGAGAGATAAATTTGTTGTGAGCGAGAGGATTGGTCAATTTTGTAGCTTTGACCCCTCTCAGGATCATGGATGCTACAATTTAGATGGAATAGAGCATGTATAACAGGGAATAATGCAAAATTAGATTATAAAGGACAATGAGAATCAGACTGCAAAATGCAATAAATACAATCTGAAAATAATTGTATGTTAAAAGGATAATTGTATGTTTTTGTGTTTTTGTATTTTTGTACATTATATATTCTATAAGTATATATGTATATGCATGTATTTTATTTTGTAAGCTATTCATATGTTAGCTGTAATAGGGAGGCCCTGAAGATTTTCAAGGACAGTAGAGACAACTAGGAGTTGGGACTGAGCCTGTTATTTCACTGAGATGAGGAACTACCCAGTGAGTACCTTCTTTGTGCCAGGCTCTGTGCTAAGCAGTGCTGATACAAAAGAGGCAAAAGGCAGTCCCTGTCCTCAAGGAGCTCACAGTCTAATAGCAGAAACAACACACAAATGAGCTATATACAAGATCAATGGGAAATAATTGACCAAATTAAGACAGATTAGGAAAGGCTTCTAGTAGAAGGTGGAATTTTAGCTGAGACTTGAAATCAAGAGATGCAGATGAGGAGGGAGAGCATGTCAGGCATGTGGGACAGGCAGAGAAAATATCCAGAGTCAAGAGATGAAGTGTCTTATTTGTGGAATCTCCAAGAGTATACTGGACCAAAGAGTACATGCTGAGGAGCAAAGCAGGAGAAGACTGGAAGGGTGAGGGGAAGTGAGGCCATGAATGCCTTTGAAGAGCATTTTGTCTGATATTTCCTTTGTTTCTTTTGTCTCTTCTATAAAATTAAACTTATCCATGTGCATATTATATAGTCCGAGGGACTGTGATCTTCCTGAGACAAAGAACTATTATGATTTTCTCTTTGAATATCCAGTGCCTAATGTAATATCTTACACATAGCAAACAAACATTTAACAAATGTTTTTTAACTGGACTGAACACTAGACTTGGATTAAATAGCGACCTGGTTTTGTGCCCGTGTCTGATATACAATTCTCTACTGGAATGAGAGTGCCTTGTAGGCAGAGACTTTTTAGCTCTTTCTTTTCATTCCCCAGCACCTTGCACAGTTCCCGGCCCATAATGAGTGTTGGTTGATTGATCAGTTAATTGTTGATTGATGGATTTGGACTGGAGTGACCTTGAACAAGTTCAACTAACTTTGAGTTTATCTTTCTCATTCTGTAAAATAGGGATAATCATGTTTCCACTCCTAACTTCGGAGAAATTGTAAATTGTAGGAAGAAAAAGCTTCATAAACTTTAAAGGGTTAACAAGTGATTAGTGAATTGAAATATTCAGGTGAGTTATGTCAACTGATTATGGCTTTTCTTTAAAAAAAAAAAAAGAATAGTTTCTTTTACCTAAAATGTAAATCCTAAACAGAAACTATCTGGTGATTACTGTGGCACAAAGTGGTGGTTTGGGGAATCCTCCAATGAAAACAATCTTTGATGACATCAGAATTTTCAGTTCCCCTAAAACATCTAACCTTGTGACTAGACCATGTAATCAAAGGATGACTCCCTAACTTGTCTTGCAAATCAGTCTTTGGGGCATATCCCAGTGTTCATCAATAGTGCTCCATCCTGTCACATGCCCTTTTGAACATCCTGTTGTTAAAATCATCTTATTTCCATTTTTTCTTTGTTCCAATGGACCTTCCCTTCTGACTGAAACTTATTGCTCTTAAAACCTTTTTTTAGAACCAACCTGGCAGTCCCAGATGGGCAACTGGATAACATTTGAGTTTGCTAATGCTATCTAGGGTCTGCATGACCATACAGCTCAGTATGATATGAAAATATGGGGGAGAGTTAGAAAGAATAAGTAGAAAATTACTATTTTTTTAGAAAATGAAAAAAGTACTTTTTAAATACAAATATTATCTCATTAGATTCTCACAATAACCCTAAAATGTAGGTGCTATGATTATACCCACTTTACAGTTGAAAAATGGAGGTAAATTGAGATAAAATAGATATTAAATGTTTGATGCTAGAGATATGAACCCAGATCTTTTTGACTCCAGGTTTACCTCTCTATCTACTGTACCACTAGCTGAAGAAGGACCCCTCAGTAAATTTTAATTCAGCCACAAACATGTCCTTTGTTCCAGGATAGGAAAATTGAAATACAAATTATTCAAACCATTTCACAGTTTCTTTCTGGGAAGCTTTGATAATGGTGATGAAATGGGAAGGCATGGATTGGGGTGTGAAATTATAATTTCCATCACATGGTTTCAACAGGCAGCTACCTTGTCCCCTTGGGAAAGGCAACAACTTTGGTTGAAGTGTCATGTACTATGGGAGGGTCACAGCTACCTAAAATGCCCCAGGTTGGAGAAAATAAGAATTTAACCAGAACAGACCACGCACATAAAAGAACTTTCCCAGGAAACCTTCTGTAAGCCATTCTCTGTATGAGTCTACGCCAGCCAGATGGTGCTGGCATAAACTTTTCTAAAACCAGCCAATGTCAAAAAACCACAGTCAGGTCAGAAGACCTGCTTTAAGGCTTCTCTGAGGCAGAACCTCAAACAATATGGATGGAAAGTAGGGAATCAGTAGCCCAAAGAACAACAGACAGAATCATTGAGCCGAAAGACTTCATAAAAAGCAAAGGCTTCAGAGCAGCCGTCCATCACCAGCCTAAGGTCACAAAGAAAACAGTATGAGGGCTTAGCCAACCTTGACCAAAGCCACAAATCAAAGAATAACCCTCACATGTTCTGTGCGTGTGTGGAAAGTACTTTCCAGGCACACCCACACACAGATAGCGATCACCCATCAGTGGTGTCGTCTCTGAACACGAAGGTCAGTAATTCTTATTTATCTGTGCCATCTGGATACTATTTAGTAAATTGTCCCTTTTTTACTGCATCAATTGCCAATTTGGGAGGAGGAGGACCAAGGAAGCTAACTCTTTCCAATGTGTAAGTTGAGAAAGAATAAATTCATTGCATCTATAATATTGGTTCCTAGAAAGTACCGTTTGTTCTCATCCACCTCAAAATTACTTTAAATTTAAGGATGGGAACCAGGAGTGGTGATTTCATTCATATAAGGGATTCCTAGCTAAGAAAACTCCCTCTACAATGCAACTTTACTGCAACTTGTCCAGGAGAGCCGACTATGATACTGAGAAGTTATCCCTCCTACATCCACACAGTCAGTATAGATCAGAGACAGAATCTGAGCCGATATCTTCCTAATTCTAAGAATTGTTCTCTGAACCTTATGCCTTACTGACTCCACTTTATATATGTAATTTTTTCTGTGAATGCCCTAATATGGAAGTGTCTTGAAGGCTTTTGGAGCCTTTCTAGATTGTCTAACATGGATGCATCCCCTACCACCTAGGTAGGTATCATCTCGTTTGATTGACGATCTCTATCTTTAAACCTGGTGAGACAGAAACAGTCTCTCACTTTCCAGCCTCTCTCTATCTGCCTCTCTTTCCTGTTCCATCTAGAAGGTGAAGATCCCAGTTTATTCAAGTGCCATTGACTGAAATGGAAGGACAGGAAGGTCTTTCTCTGCTCTCCCTCTTATACCCCAGTTCTAAGAAATAGGCCAGGAGATGTTTGTTTGTGTTCTGTTCTGTTTGTCTTTAATTTCAGGTGGTGACAGAAATCTTCACTGGACCTGGAAATTCAAGCCAAGATGGCATTAGAGCCAGGATTTGCAGTTATGTGATTACAAAGTAAACTAATCTGACTGTGCATGGCTAATGGAACTAGAGAAGAGGGGAGCACTTCCTACATTTGGAGGAAACACCACTGATAAGAGCTGAAGCCATCTCAGAGGTCCCAGACACCCTTCAGTATGGATACTGAAGAACCCTAGGAGAATGATGACTAATCTACTTTGCATTATTTATTTTTTTTCAGATACCTTCTACCCCAACCCAGCTTTTCGCCTTCTTTTTGCGTTTTGTCTTCTACCATAGATTGTAAGCTCCTTGAGGGCAAGAATTGTCTTTCTCTTTTCATATTTGTAACTCTGACACAGTGCCTGGCACAGAGTAGGTGCTTAATAAAGACGGATTGACTTTCAAGGATATGAAGTCACTGGTTTGTGAAATATATATATGTATGTGTGTGTATATTTTTCTGTTTACTTATTTGTGTCCATATTATATATGCTGCCCACCAACATACATACACACATGCATATGCACACACAATTAGAAAGCAAGTTCCTTGAGAGCAGAGACTGTCTGGCTTTTTCTTTTTCTTTTTTTTTTAAATTTTATTTAATCGATTAATTAAGAAAATTTTTCCAAGGTTACATGATTCATGTTCTTTCCCTCTCCTCCTCCCAACCCCCTCCCGTAGCCAACACTCAATTCCATTGGGTTTTACATGTGTCATTGATCAAGACCTATTTCCATATTATTGATATTTGCACTAGGGTGATCCTTTAGAGTCAATATCCCCAATCATATCCCCATCGACTCATGTGATCAAGCAGTTGTTTTTCTTTTCTGTTTCTATTCCCACAGTTCTTTCTCTGAATATCTGTTTTTTTTCTTTATATCCCTAATGTTTCTAGCATCATATCTTGTACAAAATATGTATTTAATGCTTGTTGATCAGGCATCACACTTTTATTCATTTATTTTGTAAAAAAAATTAACCTTCTCTGTGACCTTGGGCCTCAATTTCCTCCTCTGTAAAATAATGGGGCTCAAATAAGATTTTATTTTTCAAAGCCCCTTTCAGCACTAACATCTTATAATGCTATCCATTATTACTTTTTCCCAAAAAAACAGCCAAGTCTCTTGTATAGGAGAGGGATGACAACAATTTTGTAAATGCTAATTCTAGGCCTACTTACAGCATGTAGGCTATCACGCCAACACTCCACATATCAGTAGGGAATGAAACAAAATCATAGTTCACAACTTCAGGGGCAAGGAATTCAGGAGTTCCAAAGTTTACTCGCAGCTTTTCTCTAGGTTTATATCTGCAATTAAGAAGAAAAGAACAAAGATGTCAGAAGTTGTTAAAAGCTTGAAAAAATATTCCCTCTAGTTGTTGTGACTGAAATTGGATGGCAGAGGAAAACATCCTTTACCAACAACTCTCTCAGAGAAGTTCTAAGGGTTTATTTTTCATGCAATGAAACAACAGGGAGCAGGCCTATAATTTCATATATATTAGGAACAACCTGCTAAGAGAATTCCTTCTATCAATGAAAGGCAGCATCTACTCCATAACTTATAGCCAGAGTGCCTTGATTTGAGCACAGAAGAGTTAAATGATATGCCCAAGGCCACAGTGCTAGTACTGGGTCACAGACAAGTCTTTTTTGGTACTAAGATCAGTTCTTCATCCACTGTACCACACTGTCCTTCTTGAACTATATCTGTAGGTGCTGCCCTCATATCTGGTCTGATGACCAGATCCCAGTGTAAATGGAAGTGGAAAAATGTGCTACAGGCTGGGGAGGTCATTCACCACCCCTATGGCATCCCTCCTCCTCCAGTTCAAAGGTCATTGTGCCTGAAGCCCAACAATATCCCTGTGCCTCCCAATCCAAAACTGAAAGTGAAACATCTAGTTTGGGATTTAGGGCTGCAGCCCTATATATTCCTTGCTGTCCCTATCTTTCCCACCCTGGAGTATCTTGAATTAAACTATGTGGCCATTCCTTGCATAAATTAAATGTGCCAAACAAAGGCAGATTGCTTTTATATCACTGACTAATTGGCATAATTTTATGCATAGTCCCTTTAAATGTGCCAGGGTATTTGAAACTTTTTGGGATGGTTTATATACAGTGTCCCCCAAATGTATACTACACACACACACATATATTATATATATATATATATATATCTTCCTGCACTATAGATAAGGAATGAGATATGGCATATACCATTAAATATGTCTGTTTTATTAGTTGGCTTGAATGTTTTTCTTTATTACAAAAAAGGATTTGTTAGTGGGATAGAGAAGGGAGTCTTTTTAAAGACCTATTCTTTAAACAAAAGGAAAGGAAAAGGAAGGAAGGAAGGAAGGAAGGAAGGAAGGAAGGAAGGAAGGAAGGAAGGAAGGAAG
>NC_058130.1:621864302-621870088 GCF_016433145.1 Gracilinanus agilis
GAGAGGGAGAGGGAGAGGGAGAGAGAGAGAGAGAGGGAGAGAGGGACTCATTCTTTTATCTAGGTTTCCCTGGTACCTTGTCTTGTATCTGGAACATAGTATGTGTTTAACAAACTTTGCTGATTGGCATACACATACAGAGTGCTCCAAAAATTTTAGTGCATATAGTTAAAAACTATAAGACTTTTGAGACACCCTATATATGATATGATATATCATAATAGCACTTCCCTCCCAGGATTGTTTGTGAGGACCAAATAAGGTAGTATTTCTAAAACACTCAACACAGTGTCTGGCACATAGTAGGTACTTAATAAAGAATTGTTTCCTTCCCTCTCTTATATAATATATATATATATGTATAACATATATATTCACACATATACTTATTATATAGACATCACATACATTAAAGTAGCTAGGTGGTACAATGCATTAAATGCTGGACCTGCAATTAGGAAGACCTGAGTTTTAACTCTACCTCTGATATTTTGGTATCTATGACTCTGGCCAAGTCACTGTAACTCCTCTTTTCCTCTATTTCCTTAAATATAAAATAGGAATAATAATAACTTCAAGGATTGTTGAGAGGATAAAATAAGATCTTTGTAAAGTACTTTGCAAACCTTAATTATAAAATGCTAAATATTATTATCTCTGTGAAGTTATACATACATATACATACAATCTCTAGAAGTACTAATAAAAGATTGCCACATAAGAAGACCTCACTAAGTCTGCTTTAATTTATTGATAAGGGTAGATGGTCTTTAGCAACATTCAAAGAAATATTTATCTTTGCACTATTAACGTACTTTAGTAGGTCTTCTCTTTTCAAAAAGAACACAGGTAAATTTTATATCTAAGGCAAATTATCAAATATTTTGAACCAATACATCCTAAAATTATACAGATTCATTATTTTCAAATGATGGAGTGATTTTGATTTTAGTGTTTCCTAAATGGATGTATGAAAGCAAGACATTTCAGACCTGAGTAAAGTACTCATACTACTCCTATAAAGTAATAGCTAAGCACACAAAAACGTACCTTCTTGCCAATCCAAAATCAATAATTTTTATTTGTTTGGCATCTCGACTTACACACAGGATGTTCTCAGGCTGCCAGGAGAAAGACATTAGAAAGGATAGCAGTTATCATTCAACTGAATTGTATTTGAACCATGACTAAATATAGGACAGTGAACAGGATAAGCCTATCAGGGCTTTCGGTTTGGCGCACATTTTTTTTGTGTGGGTATTTTCTCCTTTAATTATGTGGCAGTTGAGGTTTGATGTAGTCTGCCAAGATCGCCTTCTCCTCTTCATGGTTCTTCCATTTAACATAACACATAAGTTCAGACATAGACCTTCTCTAGGGAAGTAAGGGAAGGAGAATATTACTAAGATGTTTTCTCAGATTTGACATAAAACTTCCAAAACCATTAAGTATGATTTCTACTCTAGTTGAGGGAGAATTCTCTTACTACAGACATATGTTTTCAACCTAGTTCTAACAGACAGCTGGATTTCCTTATTAGCTGCACTGAAAATGAAAGAAAATTTTTATACTCTTTTGATACTACAGACTTGCCTCCAGAGCCTAAAAAAGCATGTTTATATTAATTTTTATTCATTTTAACATTTTGTAGCTACAGTTCTAATGTTCACACTCTAAACACAAGTCTTTCCCCTGAAATATGGTGCTAGCTTAGAAATCTGGAGTTTCTTCAGTGAATTAACAAAAAAGAAATGTTAGAAGTAATAGCATTCAGATTTTGTAGACCATCTTTCAGCATGATGCAATTTGTTTATTATAATGATCCCCTTAGACTGGGGAAAAATTAGTTACATAACTAAGAAAGGATTTCCCTAAAGTTTTTCACTGAAACGAAAGTAGAACTCCAAACTGAACTTGGAATTCCAGTGGAAAGTACTTAGGATTCCAGTTGGTGCATAGAGTCAAGTAGACCAACCTTCTGGTCCTTCTTCTGCTATGAATTAATCTGAGACACTCATAAACATCCTTGTCCCTCACTTTTGTTATTTATCGAGTAGCTACAATGAGGCTGACCCTACCTTTACTCACAATGTTATAGTGAAGACTGAATGAAAGAATAATAGATGTGAAATTGGTTAGAAAAGTGAAAAGCCCTTTCCAACTGCAATATATTATTGTTCTTTAAAAGGTTATGTAACATTTCCTTTTCAATACTGAAGAATTTCTTTCCCTTGAGTGGAAATTGGGTTCACTGAATTTTGAAGCCTTTTATTAAAACACATCTGAACCACATCATGTGTAGATGCTTAGCCATTAATTATTTCTACAGGCTACTGTCTCATGCTCCAATGAGTGAAGGGCAACATGGAATAGTTGGTTGGATGATGTTCTCCATACTCCAAGAGGACCAAAATAGCTTCACTGGGGATGTCTTTTGACTCACACATAAATTGGATATAATTGAGGCAGAGTTCTGTAAAGTTGTCAGCCTCACTTTATCTTCCAGAGTCATTGAAGTCCAGTGGCAAATTAAAAGAAAAAAAGAAGTCCAGTGGCCAAAGTCAAGAAGCAGTGGATAATCATTGGCATCTTTAGTGTCAGACCAAGTTCTAAACCTGCTTCCACAAGCTTTAAGGTCATTAGAGCAAAGTATTCTCATTTGCCCCTTCCACTAGGGAAAGTCTTCACGATGATTGAAGTAGACATCACTCCACTCACTGATGGGTCTGAGACCTGTCTATTATGACCCTCACTGATCTAGCCTGTCTGCCAAGACATTTTTTACAAGGGTGTAGCTGCTTTGAAAGCTACGGCTTCTCGGAGCCATGGATGAAAACTGGGTGGCAGATGGACCCCAGAGAAGGGAAACAGCCCTGAAAAGAGCTCAGCAAGCCATCACACCAGAAATACCAGTCTTCCTTGCATACCCCATACCCTACAGTATGGAATAATAGATCTCCATCCACTAGACTTGAGAATCAGGAAGACCTAGCTTCAAATTCTTGCTTCAGATACTCATTAGTTGAGTGAACCCTGGGTACATTACTTAATCTCTGTGCCTCATTTTCTTCTTCTGAATAAAGGGGGGGGGTGGATATGCTAGGCTTCAAGATTCTTTCCAGCTCTAAATCTATTTAGATTATTATATTATTATATTGAAAGTTTTTGAAATATTATGGAATGCTTTTGCAGAATAACCTTGCTTTTCAATAGAATTTGGAGAACAGAGCCATCTGGGACACTTTTTCAATATCTCTTGTAATTTATCTAGATTTTTCCATTGTCATTTAGTCAAGCAAAATAGGTATGAGAAGCTGCCTAATTATACAGCCCACAACAAATCCTCAGTAGTTAATACATTATAAACTTCAAGTAGGAGTCATTAGGTTTCTAGTGTATCATTGTCTATTCCCAGACGGATCAGGGCCCTTTGGGACTTGTTTGTGGAATATTCACACTAAATTAATAATGCTTTGCAAAAGCACATAGAATTATTCTCAGTTCTTTACCAAATGCTCTGAAGTTCTTGTAAAAATCTCTATATACCCCTACCTCTGAACTGGGAGCAGAGGTGAACATCACATGTCTACTGGGGCAATAGGGAGCCAAAGTAAAGCAAGAAAGATGAAAGTAAGGAGGCCTATTTAAATGGAGTTAATTCATTCAAGTTCATGCAAGTTCTTCAAATATGTACATTCACTTTCTTTACTTCCTCTTCTTTTTCCTTCCTTTCAATACTTAAGTACATCTTCTGTACATTCAATTGTCCTAGAGGATACAGAGACATTGACTGACTCCTGCCTTCCTGAGGCATGCATACATAATTGTTTTAGTAGCCATGACACCATTGTGTACATGTATGAATATATAGGAACATATATGTATGCATGGCGGTTAATCAGTAGACTGGATAGTACTAGACATGAATTCAGGAAGACCTGAGTTGAATTCCATTCTCAGATACTTTCTAGAATCTATTAACTTCTATTAACCTCAGTTTCCTCATCTGTAAAGTGGGGGAAATAGCACCTACCATAATGAGCTATTGTGAGAATCAATTGAAATCAAACTTTAAAGTGCTTTATTATTATTGTTATTATATAAAGTGCTGGCTGTTATTTTTATCCTATATTCTTCCTCATTCACCATTATTAGGCTAGTATAGACTTAGAGCTCTGAAAATGTCTGATTGATCTATCTTCAGAGTTCATGAGCTTTTGAAACTGGAGGAAATGTGAGAGATGATTGACTTCAACCCCCTCATTTTGTAAAAGAGAAGGTAGCCTTTGTGGTGTTCTATTCCATCAGGCCAATTCACCAGAGTTCCTGGGGTTTTTAGTCATTGTTTACTGATTATAGGTAGGATGGAAGTGGGGGGAAAGAAAGGAAAGGCAGAGGAGAAAGTGAAGAGGAAGGAAAGCCTGCCTCCATCACCCCTGACACATGCCTCTTGATCTCACTAATCCCTGGTGCCAGCCATTCCTCTGCCCCCTTCTGCTCTGCTCCCAGGCACTTCTGTAACGTGAGTCTAGCTGCCTAGCACCCCATCTCCCCAGTGTGCTACTCAATTCTCCATCGTCCCTGAAAATCAAGAACTCGAAACAGCCCTGAAAATTCCTGGAAGATCCAGTAGAATTGGCTAACCTGTTTTCAACTAGGAGAAGGCTGATTTATTTGAAGTCCTCCCCCACACACATCTGAAAATAATGAGGAGAAACACTTGGGAGGCGGCTAACTATTCCAGCCAGGCTTTTTAGTGTTCATGTCACTGCCGGAGGAGCTGCATAAAGGTAGAGACCATGTTGTATGTGAACTCTGGATCACCCCCAATACTAAGCCCAAGTTATTTAGCAGGTGCTTAATTCAATTGTGGAATTATTTGTTGAATTGGACATGGGGGATTTCTAATAATTCGCCCTGAAAGATTAGAACAGCCCAGATAAGGGTGGGAAAAAAGTTCGAGGAGAGGATTCTTATCTCCTAAGTTAGCCGTGATATAAATGGGCAAGGCATGATGTCCCACGGGGACCCGAACATATATTTGGGGCCAGATGGGAAAAGGTTAACATTTTACATGATACAAAGCACATACTTTACCTTCAGATCTAAGTGAAGGATGTACATCTGATGCATGTGTCTGATCCCCTCACATATCTGCTTGATGAATAAAATGGTATCCAACTCAGTTAAATTGTAGTTTTCATCAATAATTCGATCAAACAGTTCACCTCCATCCACACTATTGAGAAAAGCAGTAGAAAAACTTGAGTTTTATTTTAAGCATTCATTTTGCATCTCATAGAGTGGCAATTTATACTCCCTAATTATCATGATAGAAAGGCAGCTGGGGATGGGGAGTGGGGGGAGAGACAGAAACAGAGGCAGAGACACAGAGACTGAGAGACAGAGAGGAGAGAAGAGAGAAAGGAGAGAGACAGACAGACAGACAGACAGACAGACACAGACAGACACAGACAGACAGACAGAGACAGAGAGACAAAGAGAGAGAGAGAGAGAGAGAGAGAGAGAGAGAGAGAGAGAGAGAGAGAGAGGTGAAGAGAAGAGAGAGGACAGAGGAGAGAGGAGAGAGGAGGAGGAGAAAAGAGAGAGAAGACAGGAGGAAGAGGGGAGAGAGAGAGAAGAGGAGAGAGAAGAGGAGAGGGAGAGTCAGAGACACAGAGGAGAGAAAGGAGAAGAGACAGAGACAGAGACAGAGACACAGAAACAGACAGAGAGACAGAGAGGAGATAAGAGAGAAGGGGGAGAGACAGACAGATGGGGGGGGG